>NC_064852.1:9004579-9344579 GCF_024139225.1 Suncus etruscus
GAAGGAAGGAAGGAAGAAAAGGAGGAAAAGAAGGAAGGAAGGAAGGAAGGAAGGAAGGAAGGAAGGAAGGAAGGAAGGAAGAAAAGGAGGAAAAGAAGGAAGGAAGGAAGGAAGGAAGGAAGGAAGGAAGGAAGGAAGGAAGAAAGAAAGAAAGAAAGAAAGGAAGGAAGAAAAGAAGGAAGGAAGGAAGGAAGAAAGGAAGGAAGAAAAGAAGAAAGAAAGGAAGGAAGAAAAGAAGGAAGGAAGGAAGGAAGGAAGGAAGGAAGGAAGGAAGGAAGGAAGGAAGGAAGGAAGGAAGGAAGGAACAATATAAATCCCACAAAATCATGAGGAGCGGCCCTAGTACCTTATAGGACAGACATGTAAGCCTCTCAATGATAGCCCACATATGTCTTTTCATATTATATAGCCCATTAATGGTGTCATAAATATCCAAATGGCACTTGGAAGAAAAAAATTACCCTTACTGATTGAAATAGAATTTCTGATAGTCATGAAGTCTATTTAGTTCTAAATTCAGACAATGTATTAAATATATCTGTTTTATATAGGCAGTAGGTCTTACCTATTCTTTTGGGGGAAAATAAATAAACTTTTTAAATAAATAAACTGGCACCAGCAGCCAGATACTACAGAACGGAAATTTACCATTTTTAGCACATTGTGACTTCATGTTTTTTTTCCCCTACTGGCTTGGATTTTAGCATCTGCATGAGTGGAAAAAGGCATTGCACAAAAAAAGTAAGCCATCTTGTCTTATGCCAGAGGGTAGGAGACAATGAGAAGTCAAGAAAATGGTAGTGGATAGAGACATGGTTTCATGTCCAAATTAGGTCTGCACTTGCCTAAGACAAGAGTAAGTTTCCATGGGCTCACTATTGCCTTGTGCTTTATCTATGTTCCAGGCACCCCCTCAGTGATAACCATGGATGGAACCGAGACTAGAAGAAGGCTGGTGAGACTCTTACCTGGAGAAGAGTACCTGGTCAGCATCGTTGCCATGAAGGGCTTTGAGGAGAGCGAGCCAGTCTCAGGGACTTTCACCACAGGTCTTTTCTTCATCTTCATTCTGCTGACTAGATGGGGTGGCAGGGTGGGGTGAGTAGGGAAGATCTTATTTAGGAAATCCTAGTGAAAAGTAAGCAGTATTTGGAGGACCAGAGAGATCTTATTGAGGTCCCATCCAAAGCATTTTATGAACTAAGGGCCCTGAATACTCTTTACTCTGGGCTCTTTTCTTGGAATATTCCAGAAGAAAAAGACCACATTTGGGTCTCCTGTTGACATCATTAAAATCTCCAGTCCACCACTTATAATATTCATTTAATTTCCTTTTATTTAATCCCTCCCCTATAAAATGAGTGCAATTCTGCTTTCTTTCTTTTACTTTTTTCCTGTTTCTTTCCTTTCTTTCTTTCTTCCATCCTCCCTCCATTTCCCTTCCCTCCTTTCTCTCTTTTCTTTCTTCCTTTCTTTCTTTTTTCTTCTTTTTCTTTTGTTTTCTCCATCTTTCTTTTTCTTTCATTCAGTTTCCTTCTCTTTTATCTTTCTTTTCTTATTTCCTTCTTTGTTTCTTTCCTTCCTTTCTAGCTTCCTTCCTTTTTTGTTTCTTTTTTCTCTTTCTTTCTTTCTTTCTTTCTTTCTTTCTTTCTTTCTTTCTTTCTTTCTTTCTTTCTTTCTTTCTTTCTTTCCTTCTTTCTTTCTTTCTATTTGTAAATATTCAAAAAGAATCCCTGGGTCCTTTTCTTGGACTATTCCAGAAGAAAGAAGTCACATTTGGGTCTCCTGATGACAACATTAAAATGTTCAGTCCAGGGCCCGGAGAGATAGCACAGCGGCGTTTGCCTTGCAAGCAGTGGATCCAGGACCAAAGGTGGTTGGTTCGAATCACGGTGTCCCATATGGTCCCCCGTGCCTGCCAGGAGCTATTTCTGAGCAGACAGCCAGGAGTAACCCCTGAGCACAACCGGGTGTGACCCAAAAACCAAAAAAAAAGAATGTTCAGTCCATAACTTATAATATTCATTTATTTTCTTTGGGACAATCCCTTTCCTATAAAATGGGTACAATTCTGCTTCCTTGGGCCTGAAGTTGTAAGACTCCTATGAAAAGTCTACAGAAAACATCTGCAAGTGCAAATAACTAATCATGAATGCTTCCCCACCTCCTGCCACTCCCGACTCAGTTCTGGGACCACTGGAGCATCAGGCCATGCTGAAACTTCTCACAGACATGTAGGGATGTCACAGAATGAATAATGTCAGATAAAATAGCTGCTCCCAAGCTTCCTTCATCTCAAACACAGTCACTAAACATTTCTGGCTCAATGACACTATCTTTTCCCTTCTACTGAGCAAAAAATGAAACCCGCTGGGACATTTAATACCATAACCAGCGCCAGATAATTAATAAATATTCAAAGTTTGAACTTAGGTCAATCTAACTACAAATTCTGTGTTCCCCTAACATAAATGAGTATGTTTTCATTATAAACTGACTTGAACAGCATACTTTAAGGGGGAGGAAATAAAGAAGTGCATTGAAGAAGCATGAAGTGGAAAATTTCTCTTCATACAGCTGTGACCCTTAACAATTTTTCCTTTGATAAACGAGCAATTACTCAGGCTCATCCACACAGGGTTTTTCTTAATAGTCCTCATAAAAAAATGTTAATATCCTACTACTCTGAAGGAGTTGATAATATGGACTTAAAATATCTCCTGGGAACCCTGTGTGCTGATCACCCACAACCACACAAACCCTAATTTCTTCCCCAAAAATCTTTCCTTCAGGGTTGTTCCTCATACCAGATCACAACAGTGCTTTTCCTCCCCAGCCCTATTGTTATCCTCAGTTAAAAGCAACTCTGTCCATGTGGGTCAAACAGGAAGGAACCAGAGAGGACAGAGTGGCTTCCAAGATTACTCCTCCACCTCCTGGCTCCCAGCCAGTCCTTTCAATTCTTGAAGTTCAGGTTCCTCATCTGGTTCTCAAGTTGATGCTCATGACCTTCAGCACACCCTCCCCTAGGGCTGTCATCTCTAGCAAATGAATGGCAAGTGCCTACACAGAAGGGAAATAGTCACACCTCGGCTGGGTTCCAGGAAAGGGACAGTGAATTATAAAAGTGGCCAATGAAAAGGGCCAAGGTGCTTTGAATAGACATCTTTTCTGAATGTAAGTCATCACTAAGATTCCAAGGAGTCTCATTGTCATACTTATGCAATGGCATCTTCAGCAAGGCATGGAGGCATGGGGGTGGAGTGGGGTGTACCAAGCATATTACATACACATTGTCTAGCTCATTTTTATAGCAGATGCTCTCTGGCAACAGAAAAGAATGATAAATTAGGAGAAGAACTATGGCATCTTGGGACTTGAACCAATAGCTTTGGTAACGTGAAGCCAGTTCTCTATAGGGTGCTTCATAAGAATTGGCACTCAAATCTCAGGAAAGTCTCTGGTAGCCAAAAGTTTCCCTACTAGTCTCCTCTGTATATGTCTATCAGCCATTTTTCCCTGGGGAGTAAAGGAAAACATTGCCTGGAGTTCCAGTCATTCTAGTTAACACAGAACCTTTGTCACCAGGTGACAAAGAAAATCATTTTGAGAATAAAATCAGACAGAAAGCACTTTACTTTGGTGATAAAAATGTTACACTGGTGAAGGAGGTTTTCTTTACATGACTGAAACCCAACTACAATCATATTTGTAATCAAGGTGTTTAAATAAAGATATTAATTTAAATAAAAGAAAGAAAGCACTTCACAGGTAGTGAAATAGAGAAGCGAGGTAAACCTGTCAACAAGAAAGGAATCCCTTGAGCTACCTATCACTCTGATTCCCAGCTCAGGATCCCACAGCAGCTAACACCAAGATCCAACATTGGATTCTAGAAGTCAAGTATATATAGAGCAGCTGTGGTCTGATCTCCCAACTCAGCCTTTCCATCTTTCTAACATATAACCAACTTTTTCTGCAGCTTTGGATGGCCCATCTGGCTTGGTGACAGCCAACATCACTGAGTCAGAAGCTTTGGTCAGATGGCAACCAGCCATTGCCCCTGTGGACACATATGTTATCTCCTACACAGCAGAGAGAGGTAAAATAATGTCTGGAACCTTGTGCTGAGTGTCTATCCTGTGAAATCTCCCTTTCCTTACTCTCTGCTCAATATATATTTGGCACAAGATAACAAAAATTCATGGATTGATGATATAGTTAAGGATAACAAAATTCATGAGATTGTTGATAGACCAGGGTCTTAGGGTCTCAGCTTCCACCCCAGATTAGATTCCTGAACTGGGACTGTAGTTGGTCACAGGGATGGGGAGGTGACTCTTCATGGTCCTGGACTTATCTCATTAGAACATGTATATCAAAGCACAGTAAACTATATAAGAATAAAAAAACTTCCATCTCTGGCCTCCTGTTTTTCAGCCTGTTCCTACACCACTGAGGGGTCCTCTGCCTATCTGTATAAGGGCTTTCATCAGAATGCAGCTTACTTCCCTTACAAGAAAGTAATAACCTATCTGAAATGTGCAACTTCCTACTTCCAGTGGTGTTAAGACTTGAGATTCTCAAGGCCTGTTGGAGAAAATTTGACTAAAAAATAATAAATTGTATATGTCTCTCTTTGAAGCCACCTGTGCTAATGTCCCAGCTGTGGTGCAGTAACAAATCACAGTCACCAGAATATCTACTTCTTTTATAAATGTCATCCCTTGGGGATACATGCTATGGGAGGCTAGTAATGAGAGTACTTTCTGCAATGCTGAAGTGCTCTATATAATTTGAACTGGAGGTTCTTAGGTAGATGTTTTAAGACAGTCTTAGAACTATAAATTTAAGATTTATGTAATTTTTTTGTAAAACAGTACATACAAAAAAAGACTCAGGGGACCAGAGAGTTAATTCAAGTGGTCATGTGTATTCTGGTGGTCTCTGAGTACTACCAAGTAAATCCCTATTAAAAATAAATAAGAGAGAGGGGCCAGAGAGGTGGCGCTAGAGGTAAGGCATCTGCCTTGCAAGTGCTACGGTAGGACGGACTGCAGTTCAATCCCCCCGTGTCCCATATGGTCTCCCCAAGCCAGGAGCGATTTCTGAGCGCATAATCAGGAGTAACCCCTGAGCGTCAAATGGGTGTGGCCCAAAAAACAAAATAAATAAATAAATAAGAGAGAATCAAAAGAGATTTGGAAATAAATGAATCCATATTTTTGTCATGAACTGCTATGTTGGGTGTAGAGGAGTATAGTTGTAATTTTCACCTCAAAATCCATTAATAATTGATGAAAGAGTAGGAGACAGTAAGAGAGGACACCTCAGTTCATGCCCAATGCTCCAAAAAAATCTTCATCCAATCTTGGTATCTACTTCAAACTGTGAAGATAAAACTTAAA
This sequence comes from Suncus etruscus, assembly GCF_024139225.1. Taxonomy (NCBI): domain Eukaryota; kingdom Metazoa; phylum Chordata; class Mammalia; order Eulipotyphla; family Soricidae; genus Suncus; species Suncus etruscus. The sequence continues at coordinate 9,009,988 of NC_064852.1, forward strand.
TGGCAAGAGTATAAAGGGGAAAAGATTAGGACTTTACCAGTTTTATTCTTCAATTCTTTTTTTTTTTTTTTTTTTTTTGTTTTTTGTTTTTGGGCCACACCCGGTAATGCTCAGGGGTTACTCCTGGCTATGCGCTCAGAAGTCGCTCCTGGCTTGGGGGACCATATGGGACGCCGGGGGATCGAACCGCGGTCCGTCTCCTAGGCTAGCGCAGGTAAGGCAGGCACCTTACCTCCAGCGCCACCGCCCGGCCCCTATTCTTCAATTCTTAAATATCCTTATAAGTAAGCATTCAGAGCAGGGAATATGGTGTTATTCCACCTCAGTGCTTCCCAAAGTGGGCCATTTCGAGTGACCCTGGAATGATTCAGGGGGGTGAGAGTAGCTGCTTTAGGTGTAGTTAGTGAGTTTAGGTGTAGTTAAGTGCTTTTCTTTTCTGAGAAGGGAAGAATAGGCCACGTGAGTTCGGGAACCTCTGCCCCACTTAAAATAAACCAAGTGCAATTCATGGAACTCCTAGACAAGTGGGTGCAGGCCAAGAAAATGGCTTCGTGCATAAAATGGGATGAGGCATAGTGTCTGGTCACAGACTGAGGGAAGGTGCCAGCTTGTCCCAGTTTGCCTGGGACTTTCTCCAATTCAGCATAAAAAGGGAAGCCTTTCTGTAGTGGCCAGCCAAGGTAGATGGGTGTAACCTAGGACTTGGAAACATGTGGGGCCAAGAAGCAGAAAGCCTGACACCACCAGCTAATTGTGTCTCTTCCAGTCTAATGATTTAAAGTTTGGCAAGGAATGTGCAATTTTGTGAAATAAAAAGGAAGAGCAAGTGATGGGAGAAACAAAATGTGGCTACCACAAGGCTTAGAGCTATTACCTACAACTCCTCATTGAATGGTCCCTTGATCTGAGTGAGCCCCGCATGAAACAGCCCCGAACAGTCAGCTCCACATGAAAACTCTCCTGACCCCCAGTTTCCCTTACTTTTGATTTGATGCCTGGAAAAATCCAGTCTTTCTCTGCTGAATCTTTTGTCTGAAAGGTGAGTGCTCAAGAGAGCAAGGGATGTGAGTCACTGCAGACCTGCTCTTCTGCAGGGTCACGGAAAGGTTGTGTGTTCCAAGGAAAGGTTTGCACAGCCAGAGCTGCTGATGGCTTAGGGAGGTGTAACCACTTTGGTGTGTGTGCTTCTGTGCTTGTGTGTAGTGCCGGAAGTTACACGCACGGTGTCCGGGAACACGGTGGAGTTGGAGCTGGCAGGTCTGGAGCCTGCCACAGAATATACCCTGAAGATCTTTGCAGAGAAAGGACCCCAGAAGAGCATGAGCCTCACCACCAAGTTCACTACAGGTACAAAGCCATCTGCCCACACCTCTCTCTAGAACTGTCTTTCTCCCCAACTCTTCTTTTTCCAGTCCAGTCTTTGCCATGTGCTGACGTTAGCACCTGCTGACCTCATAGGCCTTCTTAATTGGAACCTTAAAAAGCACAACTTCCTTTTCAACCCAGATGACCTTGTTCTTCCCACAGGCTAGAAAAGCATTAGGAGAGGAAAAATATTTTTAAATTGAAAAACCAGTCCCACTGGCCCTAAACCCAATATTAAATGAATCATGTTCCAAGCAGGGAAAGTTATTTAAGAGAAAGATTTTTCCGGTAAGTTTTCCTAGATGTGCATGAAATTTTGCAATGGAGAGTTTATTTTAATAACAAATTGTAGCAAGCAGGAAAATGAGGAATCTTCTCGTGAGAGGTAATCACCTATATCATCACTCCTTTGTCCCTATTTCCTTATTTTGGAGCAAGAAGGCTTAGTATTATTGTGTGTCTTTTCTTCAAATCCTTCCAAGGCCATGGTAAGCTCAGGAAAGTGTCTCATGGAACAAGATGAAGGACAAAAAGAGAATTTTCCAAGAGGTCTTGTCGCTCATTTTTATCATTTACAAATGAAAAAGACTCTCCCTTAAGGTCATAAGTTGTGACGTGGTGGGTTGTGTGTTCCAAAATACCCAGAGAGGGAGAGGGATCCCCATGCCCCAAGTCTGGGTAGAATAAGAGATGGAGGTCCAGCAGCAATTCTGATACAGGAAATAATCCAGTTGGGAAGGAACAGCAGAAACACACTGCAAGCTGTTCACCCACAACCATGTAGCTCCACCATATGGAACCTCGAGCCAAGATGGCAGCTCCTCCTCGGCCTCCAAAGCAGCCATTATTGGGAAAAACAAAGCCCACCCCCAAGGGGAGGAGAAAAGTCAGGTGAGGAGGCAATGGGGAAACATCATTTTAACATGTAAGCCAAAGGAATCAATCGAGAGACATCTAATTAGAAGGCAATATGAGGACCAATACAAAGCCCTCTACCAACAATAAATTTCATCATAAAATCAGGATTTGAACTGCAGTCATTCTGATGCCCAAGCAGGGATATTTTGTTGTTTCTGTTCTACACTTGCTGACCTATTCCATACCCCATATGTTATTTTCTTCAGAACTTGATTCTCCAAAAGACTTGACTGCGACTGAGGTCCAATCAGAAACTGCCCTTCTCACCTGGCGACCTCCTCGAGCAGCTGTCACTGGTTACCTGTTGGTATATGAATCTGTGGATGGTACAGTCAAGGTACCTTGAACCTGATACTCAAATCTTTCCTGCTGTTGAAACACTGGTCATTATCTGGTCATTTCAGGAGGAAGGAATAATCCTGTTGTCATTGCTGTATTCCAAGGAACCATAGAACTAAATGATAAGTTAATAGAGACAGTAGCCCATGCCAGGTCTCTAATTCATATATTCAGTCTCTTGCACTTTAACCAGTCTGTTGTTTTGCTAGGCACCTCAAGTCAAAAACTAGTGTATACAAAAACTCGAGGACATTTTGGTAACTAAACTTTTGATACACTAATGTTGATTAAACACCAAAAGTTTCTTCTGCATCTTTTACATATCAATCATTTCACAGCTGGTCTTCTATGGAGCATTGAATTATATATCATGCAGGCTTTATGCCACCAACTCAAAGTACTCTTTACATAAATAGTGAACACTATTGATGTTCATCAACCCACTGGCTTTTATTCTTTTATTTAGTAATTTGAAATACTTCTAAACTTTCACACAGGTGAGATTTTTCTAACCTCTACTTTTCAACTTGTGAAATTTTTTATTTTGTTTATCCTATTGTATAGTTAGCAGGTCTTTTACTTACTCTCATACATCTGCTTTTGGCTGTTTGCATCAATTTAACCTGTGATTTGCATCATTTATTCCAAGGTATTTATTTTTATTTCACTGGCTTGGATGTTTTGGATCTCCATCTCTTAGGTTTGAGGCATCTAACTGCCTGATGTCTATTAGTTCTTCTTTTGTTCAGTGAAACAGCTAATCAGGGATTATCATTATGAAACAAGAGCTCATAATATAAGATTGAGCCAGTAACACCTTTGATGGGGTTCATCAAGTGATTGGCCAAGTACCAGCCATTTTTGGTGGCAGACATTCAAGTAATGGTTCTCTAAGCCATTTGTCTTGAGGGAATTATTCTCTTAGGATAATTTTCTAAGTCCTAGAAAACAAACTACCAGCAGCATAGCTGGAATAGGAATCTCAACTCTCCACATCTTGAACCTCCATTTCTTTTTTTTCCAGTGTAACTCTTTGGTATAAGCCATAACTGTGTCTTGTGGGTTCACTTTGCAGAGAGTAAACGTCAACCTACTATTTGGATAGGGAGAGACAATTATTCAGGCAAGGGTGGGAAGAGCTGAGGATTTATTTCTTATACAAAGGTTTTAAACAAGAATTTGTTCTGCCACATCCTACGCTGACCTTTAAAGGCATCTTTGTCTTTGCCTACATTCAGTCCCTGAACTTGCTAGGGCTGAATGGCTTTCATCAAGCTACAATGGGCCTGACCTCTCAGCTCTTCACTTTTTCCATCTGTCCCTCTACTTCCACTCCACACCCTCTGTGTTTCTACCAAGATTCAACATCAGATGTCATTTCTCTTCTCTGCCACATCCCTTCTCTTTATGGACTTGTATTTTTGACCTTTATTCTTATTTTGGTGACTCACATAAGCCATCAGAGATAAACTGGCATGTCCAATCAGGCACACTTAACCAGAATGGCCTAATCACTATCATAGTTCTTCTTGGAGTTGGAGACAGGTTATGACATCCCTAGGACAGACAGGAGATCTTCCTGTCTGTAAAATGAGCACCTTAGATTCACCTCAAAGTCCCCTCCTGTCATACACTGTTTATCTGATGTCATGCATTTCATTTCCATCTGCCCCATGGCTGGTAAACAATTGTGTATGACAGCCTAGAAAACTGGCAGGTAATTGTATCCCCCAAGTAATTCAATGAACCCAGATAAGAACCTGATCCTTCTCTAAGGCCAGATCTGGAGCTGATGCACAGGTTTCCTGTAGGTAGCTTGTATCAATTGTGACCTCACATCCATTTACTTGAGTGTTAGGTTCAATCCTCTGTTATATATGTTTGACCCCAAAAGCCAATCTGACATAGGTTGGAAGAGCCCTGGAATCCTCTGTCCCCATAAAATTCTGGAATGATAACAGGTCTCTTAGTCTCTAAATGTAGCCACCCAACTTCTTTCAGTGAAAAACAGGATTATATCACTGGCCCAGTCATGAAGATGTGAGAGGACTTTCCAGAAGCCTCCAAACTGACTCATCTCCATGTTTGCAAATTTTAAAGAGCAGAGTTTACTTTAGAAATATATACTGAATTCCAATACCAGACACAAGATAACTGTTGAAAGGTATTTTCCACAATCACAAGAATCTCAGAAGAATATTTAAAAGAGAGAGTATTCTGCACATTAAAATCCAATAACTTCCCAAGCTGGCCATGCATGGGGGTGGGGATGCTTCCAAAATATAATCAGTCAGGCCTCACATACTAGTGTTGTGATTTAGCTGACTAGGGATGGAGAAAACTTTATCAAAAACGGGGCTGGAGTGATGGCGCATGGTAGGGCTTTTGCCTTGCATGCGGCTGACCTAGGATGGACCACGGTTTGATTCCCTGGTGTCCCATATGGTGTCCTAAGCCAGGAGCAATTTTTGAGTGCATAGCCAGAAGTAACCACTGAGCATCACCAGACGTGGCAAAAAATATATATATGTATAAGTATATGTATATATATACATATATATACACACACACATATATATTCTTTATCAAAGAAAACTACTTAGGAACATGTCACAAAGTGTAGACTTTTTGCTCTTTGTGTGAATTCTCTACCTCTTGGTTAAGATACATTTATATCATTCACTGACTCAAAAACTCTTCATTCCTTGGTGATAAACTTCAAATTCCATACTATGGCATTTAAAATTCTTTGTTCATACAACTTCCTTCCTAGAAACCTGGAATAGTTGAGGTGGGTTATCGCCTCCTTTTATTAAATTTGTTCTGGCCCCAGAACAAATTCTTCATGCTCCCCATACTTTCCCACTATGAGATCTCCATCGTTAGCTTAGAAACTAGCACAAAGTGAAACTTGGAGGGGTATTGTGGAATAAGTTAATGAAAGGATGGATCAAGGGAGGAGACATCAGCTATACCCTAAAAATGCATTGGGACCCTACGTTATCAAAATTTTTCTTCTTCTACTCCTAGGAAGTGATTTTGGGCCCAGAGATGACCTCTTACAACCTGGCAGATCTGAGTCCATCCACCCACTATACAGCCAAGATCCAGGCCCTGAATGGGTCCCTCAGGAGCAAGTTGGTCCAGATCTTCTTCACTACAAGTAAGAGCCCGAGGGAATAGTGAGGTCTCAAGACTGAACTCTGTGAAAGTGTGTTAGCCCTACCTTCTCCTCAGACTGTTTCTGTTAGTATTCTCATCTACTATAAAAATAGCTAAATTCCCTGCTCCTGCCTAAAGAAAGGAGCATGGATGGGTCCAAAGAAGTGATAAGACAGGCCTCTCAGTGAAAGGAGCTGAGGAGCCTGTGGTGAGAACAGCTGGATTCATTCCTCCTTTCCACCACTTACTCTATACAACTTCTGTTCTGAGCCTCAGGTTTTTCTGCTATAAGTAGAATGAAAACATCCCTTCTGATGAACAAACTTAGGAGATTCCTTGCATTGTGTTTGAACACCTTGCTACGTCTTGCCAAAACCTAATATAAATATAAAATAATATAACAATATGCCATATAAATATAAATAATAATTATGATATATTATATATAATAAAATAATGAATATAACATAAATAAATTAGTTTCTATTACAATGGCTTTCTATGTTCCAAACAACTCCCGGGTCTCCTAACAAATGGATGTGGTGGGCCAAGATTGGCATGCCTATTTTGAGGAGTTGAGAAAACAGATTTTTCCCAAACATAAAAATGACCTGCTCCAAAAATACAAGCTACAGTCAAATGCAAGTGATAGTCAAAATTGAATTGAGGTCAAGAAATAGCAGGAGGTGTGAGATGCTTACCTCACACACGGTTGACCCTAGTTTCATCATTTTTCTATATACTGTTCCCCAAGCACTGCCAGGAATAAACAAGGAGTAAGCCAATTAGCATCACCAGGCATAATGCAAACCCCCAGCACTTCAGGATTAGGGACCTGCACTTTATCAGCTACAAATGATGACAGCATAAGCACGTTCACTCTGTTTTCTGAGGAATGGAGGAGCTGGCTCATGGAGACTGAACATTGCCTCTAGTCTCACTCAAGGCACCACAGTCATTCTACACACATGCTGAGGGATGGGCATGCAGGAACCAGGGGACATTATACAACTCTTAAAGCAAATCATAAACCTACATGCATCTTGAAAATGCTCACAGACTGGGAACATAAGCTAAACAAGGAAACTGCTCATACCACAACCTTGGGCATAGCCAAGTACAGGGCAGAGATCCAATCCAATGGAAGAACTGGTAGACTCAGCAGTTCTCCAGACCCCAGCAAGTACACCCTCCAGGGCATTCATTCCTCTCAAACTATTTATCCTGGGTCTCATATTACAGCATGTAAAAATTCCCCCAGACATTCTATCTTACCTTCTAAGGTTCTGGGCACCGTCCACTGAGTTCTCTTAAGTCTTCTGGTAAAGAAATATTAAATTGAAGACTAGAACCTTTAGATTTCAAAACCCTCTATAAAGATGAAGCTGCCAGTTCCATAGAGCTCTCTGAGGCCCCAGAAAACTGTCTATTGTGGCTCAGAGAGACACTGTCGTCCTGGCCAGTTCCTAGCTGCCTGGCTGCTAAGAGTAGATCAAAATTTACCTGTAGATCAAAATTTACCTGTAGATCAAAATTTACCTTACGTATGTAACTTCCAGCAGCTCAACTTTCCCCAACATTAGGGACTGAGGAGAAACCTTTAAATCAATAGTTTCTAAGCCCCCTAATTAAACCATCAAATAGTTTATATCCCCCATCTTGTATCTGGCACCTTAGGAGTTCTTTGTTTTTAAACATACAACCAATGAACTGTGGTAGAGTCAATGGAAGACTCCCCCTTCAGTCCATTCTGACACCTCTCTTTTTTTCCTGCAGTTGGACTTCTATATCCATTCCCCAAGGACTGCTCCCAAGCAATGTTGAATGGGGACACGACTTCTGGTCTCTACACCATTTATCTCAATGGTGACAAGGCCCAACCCCTGGAAGTCTTCTGTGACATGACTTCTGATGGAGGTGGCTGGATTGTGAGTATCAACTAAACCAAAAAGTCCCTTTGCCTATGCTTTCAGGCCACAAAATAGACCATGGTGTGTGTGGAGGGTGAGTGGGAGAGAACAGATCTTCCTCCACACACTGATACCCCTGTACATAGGGTTTGCAAGAGAGAGGCAGGGACTATCTACTGGAGAAAAGTATAATAAAAAGACAAAAATCAGAGTACAGGGTTTAAGGCACTTTCCATACAATTTCCCTGATCTCTGTACCTCTTGCCCTTATATTGAACCCAGGGCATGACTGGTAAAGTATTCACTGGCCTTTTGGGCCTGAGCACAGCCTGGCAGGCAAAACAAAAGAGAACTGGGAATAGTTTTTCCTGTTTGTTTTTTTTAATCTCATCTGGTCCTCAAACAACTCTGTGATATAGAAAAACGACATTGTTATTGAGACCTTCGTGCATATTGATTAGGTCCCTGCCAGATTCTGTGTGAAGCAATTTTGCAAGAATCATATTAACCCTTTTATTATATACAGTCATCTGTCTTAACTAATAAAACATCTTGTTTCGAACAGATTTGAGGTTCTCAACAAAACTGAGGAAAAAACTCAAGTTCACTTATGTCTCCTGAACATAGGTCTCAGTCTCCCCCACTACACCAATATCATGTACTTAAGTCAAACATTTGTTATAATTAATAAACTTACAGTGACAGATTATGATCATCTAGAACTGGGCAGAACTTTCATTTTCTTTTTCTTTTATTTTTAATTTGGACCATACCTGGCAGTATTCAGGGGTTACTCCTGGCTCTGAGCTCAGGAATCATTCCTGGTAGGCTCCGGGAACAATATGGGATGTTAGGGATTGAAGCCAGTTTAGCTGCATGCAAGGCAAATGCCCTACTCACTGCGCTATTGCTCCAGCCCCTCATTTGGATTTTTTCAAGTGAGAACTTTCAGGTTTAGAAAGAGAAAGAGGAGACCAGTGGGTATAGAGCCACATGGAACATTAACTTTTCTACAGCAGGCGCTGCTTCCTTTCCAAGCCTCTTTTCCCTACGGTAGTTGGAGAGCACCCAAATTTCATTGGTTCTTTTCACAGGTGTTCCTGAGGCGCAAAAATGGGCTTGAAGATTTCTATCGAAACTGGAAGGCCTACGCGGCTGGTTTTGGGGACCGCAGAGAAGAATTCTGGCTTGGTAATTTTGACATGGTGATTCCATTCCATGTCTTTGTATTCCAAATGCTCTTTGTTGCACTCCTGGTCACTGATTTTAATCCATCTTTGATGGAGATTATTAAATTCTCAGTAAAAAGAATTCCAAATTCTCTAGGGGATTTAAATATTAAAATCTGAGCAAGGAAGAGCCAACATCCAGGTTTTCAAATACATTTTAAATTGATTTAAATTGTGTGTGGAATTGTTTATGGACTCCTCGACACTTGCTATCATTGATTTCTTCTGTCCCTGGACTCCATAGTTGAGATAGGTTGTCAGAACTATAATCTCTCCATCACCATGCCCCTTGAACCACACAATTTTCAATTGGGTTCTGGGGAAACGGTGTCTGACAGGTTAATTTTTTTACCTCTGGAATTTAGTCAATACACTTGCATTCTTCCTAAACAAGGCTATCATGCCTTCATTCATTTTTCCCTTTTATCCAGTTCCACTTCTGACAACCGAACCACAAGGGGCACTTTTCCTCACACAGGTGCCCAGGTTTGCAAATCTGTTCTACTTTCATTTATTGCCATTCAGTGATAAAGAGCTTATGAGATAAAAAGATGATTTCTTAACTTCATCTCCTTTGATCTTCATAAGACACTCAGAGGGAAAGCTGTTGGGGGAAAGATGTTGAGATAATTTTCACACAAGTCTCAGAAAAATCATGCATCTGTCTGGCATTGTGCCCAAAAGGAGAAACCCAAGCTTTAAGACCGTCTGTGGAACACAAACTTCTTTGGAAGGTCCCAGGCTGCTGTTTCTACAAGGTAGGCAAGAAATGGTCACACCAGGCTCATCTGTAACTCTCATTTTTGTCATCTGCAGGGCTGGACAACCTTCACAAGATCACATCCCAAGGCCAGTATGAGCTTCGAGTGGACCTTCAGGACCATGGGGAGTCAGCCTATGCCGTCTATGATAAATTCAGTGTGGCCGATGCCAGAAGTCTCTATAGGCTGAAGGTGGAGGGATACAGTGGCACAGCAGGTACAAAAGAACTCACAAAATCACAGAATATAACTTGGGGCCAGAAAATAGTACAAGTATTAGGGTGTATGCTTCGATTGTGCCCAACCTGGTTCATTTCCTAGTATCAAATGATCCTCTAAGCATTATGAGGTGCAACCCTGAAAGCCCCCCCCAAATTTCTGGGGACTTATTCTCTAGGGAATTAGCTTCAGCTCTGCCTTTTCTGTGGGGTAACCCCCAAACACCTGAGCACACTGTATTTTGGGGCCTTGTATTGAACCACCAGTCTAATTGACCCAGAATCACTACTGGGTCCCTGAATCTCCTAATCAATGCTTGGGAGCTCTCTTTGTTTCCTATAACCCCTAAAAGAAAAGAGATTTATTTGGTGTTTTAACTCCATTCATTATTACTTCTTTCATTAGTCAATCTATTTATTATATTCATAAATATTTGAATACCTACTCGTTCCTAGTCCAGGACTATTGCAATGAAACAGGGCTTGGGACATACTTGAGTCACAAAACATAGCAGATTGGACATTAAAACCATCAGAATTGTTATTTAACTACCATAACTCCAAAACAAAGTCATTGTTTTTTTTTTTTTTTTGGGGGGGGGGCCACACCCGGTGACGCTCAGGGGTTACTCCTGGCTATGCGCTCAGAAGTCGCTCCTGGCTTGGGGGACCATATGGGACGCCGGGGGATTGAACCGTGGTCCGTCCTAGAGTAGCGCAGGTAAGGCAGGCACCTTACCTTTAGCGCCACCGCCCGGCCCCCGAAAGTCATTGTTTTCTTCATTGCTAAGTCATAAGTTTCAAACTGAGAGGAAAATTCTTTTGGGGGTGGTGTTAAAGCTCATTGAATCTAATATTTTCAGATGCATAACCTATAAATTGTTAATACCTCCTAGTGCCAAGATTGTCTGGATTGTCTGGTTTGGATGGAGAATCATCATTTCTTTTAACACCCTGGCTTTGCCACCATAGGTTTTGTCATTATTTGAGTGACAGACAGTCCACTCTCTCATCCAACTGCTTAGATGTTTTCTAATACATTCTTTTCAGACAGTCAACCAGTCTCAGTCCACACTTTTATACGCAAAAGCTCACAACCTCTTTAGAAGTCTTCTAACTTCTTATTTGGTATTGACCCAAACCAACTTTTAGAGATTCCATTTACTGAGAATTGGTTTTCTTTCTAGAAGAGAGATAAAAACTCAGCATGCACTTGGCCAGCTAGACCATATGCTCCCCTGCAGATATTTCACATGTATTACCCTCCCCACTTTGTCCTCTCAAAAGCCACCCAGGATGACATAGCTTCTGTGCAGAGGGAGGAAATGGCGCTTAATGTTATTTGGTAAATTGCCCAAGATGAAATAATCTGAACATAATTGCGAGTCTGACTACAATAGATGTTCCTGATAACAAGGAGTGATTAGGCTGGACAGAGTAGATGCTCCATACCACCCAGAACCACTTGGGGGTGACTTTCAGCTAAGAATTTGTAACAAGATGGTGCGACAGATTTCCATGTCACTGAGTGCAGGAAAAAATTCTTCTCAGATGAAAATCCCCAGATAAAGATTTGCCAAAAGCCATCCTTTCTTGAAAGAGCCTCTTTAGAGAAAGCTGCCTGGTAGCAAATGATGGGAATGACCTCAAGGTAAAAATTGTTTCCATTCTTCTATCCCTCAAAGAATTATATCGTGTACCTGGCAATAAACATCCCTGTGGGTGAAGATGGCTCTGGGCCAGAAGGATAGTGTTACCTGTAAGCAAAGACACAAGGCAACAGGAATGTTGTCCCCTCCCACCTGCCTCCTATTTCCAATGAGAGAATGGACTGTGACATTTGATACTTTAGGTCGGAGAATGCTTGGGGCTGTTTGTTTTACTTTTTTTTGTAGCCCAGTCTCTATACCAGAAGCATCTTGGTTCATCCATGCCCAACTGCCATTCTTACACGTCTGTTCTCTCTATTGATTAAAAATTAAAAAGGCATCTGAGTCTCTTCTGATGTTTGCTCCACAGCAGCAGGCTGAATAAATGCCTGAGACTCTTGACGTTTTTATGACCCCTTGCTTATAAATGGCAGCAAAGAGATACAGAAAAAGATGGCACATAAATGTTTTTTAGCTCAATATATTATATTTACAAACTAGATTCTCAAGTAGCATTATATACACATAATTGGCTTTTTGTTTAAGAATCAGAGAATACTCTTTTGATAAATACACACACAATCCATTATTTAGATATTTGATTACTTGGATATCTTCTACATGAGGTGTTTGTTAAGTAGGTAAGTATGGGTATGACTTTGTGAAACATTTTGTGAAATCACCAAGAATCCCATTATAAAATTTATATTTCTCACCTTACTTTCTGAAATCTTTTATACTAAGAAAATGTCAAAATACAAACCATCAAAATGATAGCAAACCCCAGCCTGGCTACAATCTCTTGCTGGCTCATCATATATTAGGCATCTCCTCACTTGGGTCCTTTCTGGGTATTTTGACAAATTCTTGTAGTTCTTGCAGAAAGAAATTTCCAGTGCAGGAGCATTTGGAATACTACACTGAGTATCCTCTAATTCTCTCCCAGACTTGGTGTATCAATACAAGATGGAGGCAGTGGCATTCTCTTGAACCCCCAATCTGCCTATATCAGGCTTTCCTTAGAACATGATAGTGCACATTTGGTGGCAATGGGATACATACCAGCTTGACTTGATCAAAGTAAGTAACCAATTTCAGGTCAAGGTGAAGAGACCAAGGCAAATCAGTTCAATATATTAAACTAATAAATTCACACACTAATAGGTTGAATATATAATATGTATGTATTATATATGTACATGTATAATATATGAATACATTGAATATATTAGTTTAATGGGAGAGAATGGACCCTGCAAGACCAACTACAACCCTGTGCCAAACACTTTTTGCTTCTCAAAGAATAAACAATTCTTGGGTAGTGACAATAAGGTTCTATCTAGGCCTAAGTGTCACCTAATTCTGATCCATGTTCCAGGTGAGCCCAGCCTAGAACCTTTTGGCTGTCATTCCTACTTTCATTTGAACTTCCTAACCCAAAGTGAAACTCCAGAGTATGTGGTTGATGTCCCTCCTTTTTCTCTCTCTCCCAGGGGACTCGATGGCCTATCACAATGGCAGGTCCTTCTCCACTTTCAACAAGGACACCGACTCTGCCATCACCAATTGTGCCCTATCCTACAAGGGGGCTTTCTGGTACAAGAATTGTCACCGTGTCAATCTGATGGGAAGATATGGAGACAATAGCCACAGTCAGGTGAGTAGACTGTGCAAGTCCAGGTCATGTCTAGGGGAGCTGATAAGGAGAACTAAGCAGTAAATTCCCCTCTAGATTAGAACATGGGGCAGAGACCTTGTGATTGTGGCAAGCTTTTTTCTAGCACCACAAATAAAGTGTCCAGTGACAATGCATGCCACGTAAACTGCCCTGGATAAACTACTAAGATCAACCAAGAGAGCATATCCCAAACTCTGAAAGCTTTTCTTGCTTCATGAAAGACAAAATGGGAATTCTCTGGTGGGGAGTGCAACCGGGAGATTGCTCAAGTCGTAGATCACAAGGCTAGTTTCTGTGACGTCACTGGACTGGGTATGATTCCGATAGCTCCCAGCACCACATCACTAAGCTAGTCACCACAGGAGGGGCTCCCTATGATAAGAAATAATAGTTAAGGTCATATAGGTAAGGTGAGTAATCCAAGCCCAGTAACTGCCTCCTCACTCTGCCTTATAAATAACCACTGAACACATATGTTTTGTTTGTAATAAGGATTACAAGCTGATGTTCCTTTAACAGAGAATAGTGACTTCTATGAGGTCCCCAGGACAAATGGGAAACTTATTTCCCACTTGCAGTCCCTGACTTACCTACGGTGCAACAGCACAATTTCTGCAATCCCAGGGTGATCACTCCCTCAAATTACCAATGAGTTACACCCAATCCCATGGCTAGCACCCATGGAGCTTGAAGTAAGGAGAGTGAGTTCAGCACTGACCACGACCCAGTTCTCTGCCTGGAATACTCACATTTGAGCTACCCATTCAGAGAGAAAAGATCAGTGTTTCTATGTCCCACCCCACAAACTCTGGCTGGGATACTTCCTCAGTCTCCACCTAGGATACCAAGGACTTTATGTGATGGTCGAACCTAAATCTATTCTCCCTATCTTAAAGCCTCTTGCTTACCTATTCTTAGTATAAGGCACATATACGCTACTAATTATTGTCATTTTTGCTACTGATATTAGGGGGTTGTATGTTTTTCACCTGATTCTTTCCATTATAATATTTTGATGTATGTATTTAAGCTTTGATTAACCACTAGCTAATTATCTTTGTGACTGAGTTTTATCTTGAACTTATGACTTTTCCTAAAAGATATCAGCTAGGTTTCCTTATAGCTGATTTCCTCATTTCCTCATTAATTTATTCATTGCCTTATAAAAGTACCAGGACAATTTTTTTCTGCATATTGTATAGGGAAAGTGAGATGAAGGATATATTTTCTCACCATTCTGTGATCGTGGACTCTTGCTCTGTTGTTTCACTCTGCTTCCATTCTAAATCTTAACACCAGTGGAACTTACAGAAGAGCTATATGCCAGAATGAAAATCTCTCTTTCCACCCTTCTATTTTGGAAGAAAGAAATTGTGTAAAAGCTGCCACAGATTTTCCCAACTCAACTCTGGTGCTGTGTGGTGACTATAAAGTTCCGTTCCATTGCTGATCTCTGCCTCTTGCTCTAAGTTCTAGAGCTCTATCCAAGAAAAGAACAAGGAGAAAGGAGGGCAGCCAAAGACCAAACTGTTGGGCTACGGGACCTCATGATTATTGATTGTCCATGACAGGAGCCAACCATTCTTAAATCTCATTGCCAATAATCAGTGAATGCCAAGAACTTAGAATCAAATAAGGCATCTCTTTTTTCCATTTATTTCACTAGGCATTAGATTTTCCATAGACATGTTCCCTCACCACCCAACACAACTGAAAAAGAAGAGGACTCTATAAATGGGCTCTCTTCTCTCACAGGAACAAATTTAAACACAGGGACGAAAGGTCATGTGGTGTTCAGTGGACAAACGTCACCAACATTATAATCTATTAAAGAGCAAAACAATAAACTAGGAAACCAAAGCATGAAAATTACAAAGATATTTCTTCCTACTTGGTATTAGAGAAGTAATAGAAACCAAGCACCTACAATAGCCCAGTACTATTATAACTTTTTTGTAAACTCATTTGATTTTTAAACCATACTTTAAAGGTTGTTGGCATTATCAGACTTTAATAAATTATATATACTGAACCTTATGGAAATTATATACTTCTAAAGAGCACTAAGTTTTAACCCTATATATCAAGCTCCAGAACCTGTGTTCTACTCATATCCTTCCTGCCACTTTGTACAAATCCTTATTAAAGTGTTCTATAGGAATTCTATGAAGTATACACTTCCCTCCAGATAAAAATTCCCTTCTGTAATCTCCACTCATAATCTGAATCCCTTTCGTGTCTGTACTCAATGATGGAACATTTTTGTTTGCTATCAGCTACCATTTTGTTTCACAATGACTAATCAAAGTTCAATTTAAACTCAACGAACAAGTGACTAAAAAAAAAGAAACTGTGTCCACTTCAGCTGCTTTTAAAATTTTCATGACACAGAAAAATAGACAAGGAAAAACTACTGTGAACCACCAAATGGTAGAGTTGAAACAAAATTGTATTTATTCTTCAACTAAACTATAGAGGTTGGTTGCCTAATGCCTACCCAACTAAAGACATTCTTCATTTTTTGCAGGGTGTCAACTGGTTCCACTGGAAGGGTCACGAACACTCAATCCAGTTTGCAGAGATGAAGTTGAGACCCAGCAACTTCCGAAATCTTGAAGGCAGGCGCAAGAGGGCATAAATTACATTTTGTGCAACTGGGTAAAGGAAGAATAAAGCCCAGAGAAAGAAAATAATTTTACCAAAGCATCAGTACAACCACTCTCACCACCAAGCTGCACCTGGGCATTGGACAAGAGTTAAAGTTAACCGTGATAAGCAGGGCCAGTATGGCAGTAGCCCTGGTTTCATCATCCACTCTGAGGTTACTTCCTTCGCACCAAAGACAGCAGTCTCCAGTAGGTTTCTGTTTTGTTGCTGACTCAGCAAAAATCTTCCAGGAACAGACAGTAACACCAACGGTGTTCCTTCTTTTTGGGGTGGCTCTGGAAACGGGAAAGGTGTAGACTGTACAGAGATAGTTTTAGAAGCAGCTGTATTTTACACAAAGTTGTATAATTAATGATCATTATTTTTTATTAGCAGCGATTAAATGTGTGTCCTTGGAATCTATCAACCCCTTTTTTTACATACCACAAAACCCAGAAAAGTCCGATTCTGTTTCCATTTTAAGGATATGATTAATATTATTAATATAATAATAATAATGGTGATGAAAACTATGAATTTTGAAAGAGATCTTCTTTCCCCATACACACCTGAACCCTACCTAATTGTATGTTTTTTTTTTAATAAAAGCACAAGTACTGTTAAGCGGATGTTTTGTCTTTTATCGTTGTACCTGAGTTAAATGAAGTCACTGTATTTGAATGCAGGGAGAAATCGCAGAAAGGGAAGGGGAAGAGAGAGGTCCATTGCATGGGACTGAGGAAGGAAATAGGTGCCAAGCAAGAGAAAAACACTTCCAGAACAAGTAAAGAATAGGAGCCAGAAAGATAGCTCAGCTGTAGGGCTTTTGCCTTGCATGAAGCCAATCCAGGATGGACCTGGTTCGAATCTGGGCATCAAATATGGTCCCCGAGCCTGCCAGGAGTGATTTCTGAGCACAGAGCCAGGAGTGGCCCCTGTGTGCCATCGGATGTGAAAAAAAAAAGAATATTTTTAGCACTGAAGAGCTTGTTTCTTGATCCATATTTCCCAGACTCATAATTGATTTTATTATTTTTAGAAATTGAAGCTTTTATTTTCAGAGTGACCAATGATATTTTTTAATATCTTTATTTAAGCACCATGATTACAAACATGATTGTGGTTGGGTTTTAGTCATAATACAACACACCCCCTTCACCAGTGCAATGATGGTTTTGATGGTTCTCAAACTTAGTTGATTTCCTATTTTCAAAAAAAAAAAAGTCATTCAGTGCCCCCTGTGGAAATCTACTTTCTTTAAATAACAAACAGAAAGCTTCCCCTAATTCTGCACAGAACAACTATCACTCTTCTGGATTCTTCCAGTGGCCTCAAGGAGCAAGATAGGACTGTTACATAACCCATTTCAGGAATCGGGTTTAAAGGACACTCCTCTCATTTTCTCAAGTACACTCCTAGAAATATTACAATGTAGAAAAGGGAAGAATTTTCACACCAAGTTAAAGTCCTTGAGTTCCGGTCTTGGACCCCCTAATTCCTAATTTCCTCCCATCTCCCGGGCTCACTTTTCTCAATTTTAAACAAGTCACACTCACTCAAAGTTCTCAATCTCAGAAGTTTCACAGCTGAGACACAGGTGACATCACCCAGGCCTGGGCCAGGACACAGTGTACGTGCTGGTAACCATCACTGCGTCACTTTTTCCAGGATGTTTAAGCTTCAGCGACGTGCTATGTCTTGCCTGTGACTCCTTACCCAATTAATAGCAGAACTCAGATGCAAACTCAGGCCTCCTTCCCTTCCTGGATTAATCATGTGTCTAGGTGAAAGGACACAGGTTTCTGAGTGAGACACTGGGAATATAAAGGTCCTATGGATCCATCAAGTCCTACAGTCCCTAAGTATTAGAATGCCAAAGGCTGGATGAGGAATAGTTCTTTCTGCCCTACTCAAAGTCCCCCCAAGAGGATCAGGGAAGCTCATGCCTCCTAGTCTAAATAAGTTTATTTGGGGGCAGATGAAAGTACCCTCATGTCTCAGGACAGCTGATCGCACACAGATTCTATCCAAACTACACATTACTCTCTGGAAGTAATGATGTGGGATTGGGGTGATGGTGGAAGGAACAAGTTCTAGTTTTTTTCTCTTGGGGTTGTCAGCAAATTGACCTATTTAATGAAAATATTTGAGCTGATAGACCTCATTCAAATGGAATGTGATTGTTGAGATGCCAAGATTAGAGGAATGTGTGTGTGTGTGTTCCATGGGATCCTTCACTGGTAAATGTATCTTGCTGAAATGAATACTGCTGGTCTATATACACAAATGTGTGAATTCAGATCATAAGACGTGTGGCTTGCAATCCAGTCACAGCAGCTCTTGCCTTACTGTGTAACCCAAACAAACAGTCTCCCCATAGCAACAAACCCCTGACAGGAGGCTTAACCACCACACTACCCACCCCCCGTTACCTCAAGAGACTCTTGAGGTCCTGCCCTTCTTAAGAAAGGCAGAAATTTCAGCTAGTAACAAGTGCCCCTGAAGCCACTGGGGAACACAGTTCTGATGATGAAAAAGCCACATTCAGCATGACTAAGGATTTCTTCGTTATGATCTTTGAAAGTCTGTAGAAGCCTCCTATGGGACCCAAGGGATAAGGTCCCGAGTCAAACCATGTAGTTTCCACATGGTTTGGAGCCACAGGCATGCCCTGAGCTCTGGCCAGACCTTCAAGCTAACCTCTCCTAAGTCACACACTTCATTCAGTCTACCCACTGGCTATGGCTCTGCTCTAGCCACTTTGTCCTTGGTCAAAGATCTCTTAACGTTCTCCTTCACTCCAAAAGTTCAAGCACACTTCTTTTCCTCCAGCCCCTAGAAGCACTCAGTAGATCTCCAGATTTTGTTCCTCTTCCTGCCTCCCTCAATCTTCTGCCTTTTTCCCAGTCCTCACCCTTGGAGAACACCCATCAATAAACCCCCTGGTTCTCAGGTCCGCTTTTGGGTGTCTCAATAGGAGCAAGACTGTAAAGAAATCAAATGACTAGAGGTGAAGGTGAGTCCAGGTATCTGGACATAAAACTCTATTTCTAAAGTCTCATTGTGAGCTGACAATTTGCCTTAAAAGGGAGTTGAAAACTGTCCATCAAAACTAATCTTTCTTCCCGAAGAAAGCCAGGGTGTATAGCCTGGATTTTTTTTTTTTTTTTTTGGCTACCAAATAGTTTATTTCTTTATTTGTTTTTGTTTGTTTTGTTTTTGATTGTTTGTTTGTTACAGGGGATGCCTCCCAAACAGTATTCAGAAGGATTGGAAATTGCTGATTGCAATCCTCATTCAATGGGACCAGATGGTTCAAAAATATAGTTTTGATATTGCAAAACTGTTTTGCTCCTGCAGTTTCAGAGACCAAAAGGGCCACCCCACCATGCTCAGGTCTCCCCAGGACTACACAGCTCAGAGACCACATAGTACCAGGATTGGAACTCGCATTTGTGATTATGCAAAGTGTGCATTCCTGACTATTGAGCTATCTCCCGGCCTCCAGAAGGATTTTTAAACTTAAGCAAGATATGCAAAAGGAAGAGACTGTGCAGTTTACTTCTCACCACCAAGGAAGTGTCTAGTGATGGGCTGAGCAAGACACACTTGTTGCTTTCTCTAAAAGCAAATGTCTGTTTGTAGCACTAAGCAACACAAAGTTATTGCTGAGTGGTTCCTGCCACCTAATCTCTCCCATTACCCTCAGACAATTTCTTCACATTTCCATTAAGCTTATGAATTTCTGAAGATCCTTCCAGGAAACTTTTATTCTGCTCAGATTGTCTTGAATGGCGGCTAATGCTTACAACTTAGGACGGGATCTTTTCCTTCCCGAGACTTCCATTTTTCAACTTTTATCCATCTGTGGAATGACACCTGTTTCCTCACAAACAATTAGTGATAACCAAAGTGGTAGCCAAAAGCCTTTCAACATCTGCTGGCCAGTTCAGATGCTCAAACTGATAGTTAAAAACCACTGCCCTGTGCCACAAACTCATGGTGAAACACTCCCTGAATCTGGTGCTTTTGGTGTCTGTCCTGTTAACATTACAGTCACCTGTAAGAGAGAAAGTCATTCTACTTTTGCCCAAGGATACTGAGCCAAGTGGGTGGGTGATGGATTAGGCAGGCTTGTCTACATATGCATACTAAAGATTAGACCAAGACAGAATGTCAGTTTTCCTGAATAAAATTCAAGTTTTCCAACAGACCTTCCTCATTTTTTAAGTTTATTTTTTTAAATCTTATTTTATTTATGCACCATGATTATAAACATGCTTGCAGTCGGGTTTCAGTTATAAAAAAAAAAAAGTACACCCCCTTCACCAGTGCAATATTCCCACCACCACTGCCTCCCATCTTCCTCCTTCCACACACCCTGCCTGAATTTGAGAGAGATATTCTCTTTCTCTCACTCACTACCATTGTCATAATAGTTTTCAGTATAGTTACTTCTCTAACTGCACTCATCACTCTTTGTGGTAAACTTCATATCGTGGGCTGGTCCTTCCAGCCCTCATCTCTGTTGTCTCTGGGTATTATCACAGTAATATCTTTTTTTTTCTTATATCCCACAGATAAGTGAGGCTATTCTGTGCCTATCTCCCTCTGACTTATTTCACTCAGAATGATAGTTTCCATGTTCATCCATGTATTAAAAAATGTCATGACTTAATTTTTTCCTGACAGCTGCATAGCAATCCATTGTGCATATGTATCAAAGTTTCTTTAGCCACGCATCTGTTTTTGGACATCTGGATTGTTTCCAGATTCTGGCTACTGTTGAGAGTGCTGCAATAAATGTAGGTGTGCAGAAGGCATTTTTGTATTGTTTTTATGATCCCAGGGTATATCCCTAGAAGTAATATAGCTGGATCATATGGGAGCTCAATTTCCAGTTTTCTGAGGAATCTCTATATTGTTTTCCATAAAGGCTGGTCTAGGTCTCCCCACCAGCAGTAAATAAGAGTTCCTTTCTCCCCACGTCCTCGCCAGCACTGATTGTTCATATGCTAACCCCACCTACTTGGCAACAGTGATGTATTCCTTTAACAAGTGTTTCTTGAGCACCTCCATGTGGAAAGATTCATCATTGCAAAAAGAAAAAGACACCCCTGCTGCTGTAGAATCTATGTTCTTGCAGCAACAGGTAAACTGTGGACACAATAAATGAGAAAATAAAGTGGCACATGGGAAGAAAGCAAGCGTTCGAGGGAGGGGAAGTGCCATCACAAGGGGCTGACTGCAAGTTATTAGTACCAAGAAGTCAGAGGGCTCACTGAGCAAATGGGACTCTGGGGATTGAACCTGAAAAGTCCGGACGACCCGTCCCCCCAGTTGCCCAGCGCAGAATAGTGAAAAAAGGCACGTGCTCAGCAATCGCAGGCAAGTTCCAATTTAATCTGATCGATCAGAGGTTCGAAACGTGCTCAGAGCAGAGCAGAGGTTGCGAACCCCGAGGTCTGAAATCAGGGGGTTTTTATACAGTTTTCAGGTGGGCTGTGTTATTTTTACAGCGGAAACAGGAATGGGCTTTGATATGGGGGAATCCGGAGATTTTGGGGGTAGGTGTGAGTAGGGATCCAGACTTCAAGTCTCCAAGTGAGCGGGACCCAGACTTTAAGTCTCCAAGATGTCTTCAGGACGATTAATGCGGGGTCTGTAAAACCATGGGGAGCCAGCAAATGGATCAGCACCTGTAGCTCAGTAGATAAGAGACAAGCAGGTAGTTAACATAGCTCATTGGTCTGTCAGGATAAATTGAGAGGAGGGTGAGGGGGGAACATTGCATTGCATGAGAAAGAGACAGACAACTCCCATCAGGAATGTGTAGGGGAAAATATGTTTTTCACTTCTTTCAAACCTAGGTCTGTCCTGGGTCAGCCACATACAAGACAAGCTCCCTACTGTTTGTTATCACTCCAGACCCATAATCATTTTTTTAATACAAATGAAACCAAGTAAGGGCCATAGAGATAGGATAGGAAATTAAGGCATTTGCTTTGCATGAAGCTGACCCTGTTTAAATCTTGGGCACCACATCCATGTCCCTCGAATTGCCAGAAGTGAGTCCTGATCACAGCTGGATAGAACCTCAAAACAGAAACAAGAACACAATAAATAAAAAATAAATTAAATGGGGCTGAAGAGATAGCATGGAGGTAAGGCATTTGCCTTGCATGCAGAAGGACAGTGGTTTGAACCCCGGCATCCCATATGGTCCCCCGAGCCTCCCAGGAGTGATTTCTGAGCATAGAGCTAGGAGTAACCTCTGAACACTGCCAGGTGTGACCCAAAAAACAAAAATTAATTAATTAACTAATTAATTAAATGGGGGGAACAGAGTGACAGCACATTTGCGTTGCACACAGCCTATCTAGATCTGATTTCTGACATCTCATATGGTCTCCCAAGCCTGCCAGAAGTAACACCTGGGCACCTCAGGGTGTAATCCAAAAAAACAAAAGGTTAATAAAAATTAAAAAATAATAAAACAAGGAAATAGTAGTCCAGAGAAGAACAAAGATGGCTGCAAGAGACACAGCAACTTATGACAACTCTGCCTTGCTTCAACAAAACAAGGCTATCTGTCCTCCCGAAGGAGTGAAAGAGTATTTGGAAGCAACAGTCACCAGACCATAAGGTAAAGTGTCAGTTTTCAGCTCTAGGAGCCTTTCTCTTGCTGTGTACCTCACTCAGTCAAGCTCCCTTTAAGCAACTAGGCCTCATGTAGGAGGCTTAGTCAAACCTATCACCCCAATCCTTGGGATATTCTAAGCTCTGTCTTATACCCTCTGAAGAAATATAGAGATACTTCAGCTGTTTTGGGGTTTCCCTAAGGTCATACAAGAACTCTACTCTGATTGGTATAGAAGCTATATTCAACAGGCATCCTGAATCCTGGACTTTGAAAGCTTCTAGATGGTTCCAATAGGGGCCCATTAGAGAAGGACCTGAGGTTGACATTCAAAGTCTCCCCACTAGTTTGACATGATCTCCCACTCCAGGGACTTTCTCAGGACCCCCTCCACCTTCAATTGACTTCTCTTTCCAAGTCATCCAAGGAAAGTGCCTTTCCTGTTTTTGAGTTTTGCTTCTTAAACTAAGAGGTGGGAACCAAACAGGAAGTTGTAAAATTGATTGGCAATAATGAATGTCTTCTGAAGACACAATGATACAATAGCCAAAATATCAATTGAAAAATCTATCAGGTCATGAATAAGAAGTCTTTCTGGCAGTATTTCTCAAGAGGAAATGGATGGCAAGTGGAAAGATGTTTAAAAGGTCCAGGAGCTCTCTGTGGGTTGAAGGCTTAGTTGTTTCTTCCACAAATTCTTCATTTCCCTTTTCATTTAGAAGTTACTAGTGAGATCAGGACAGTGTGATGCTAAGTGAAGTCAGCCTGAAGGAGAGGAACAGAGTCAGAATGATCTCCCTTACATATGGGCTATCAAGAAGAACATACATATAAATGTAAAGGAGGAGAATAACAAATGGCTTAAAATGGATGCAAAGAACTGGTCTACAGAACTAAATTTACCAGAGTGAAGGACTAGGGTGGGATGGGGCATTGAATTGGGGACTCTGGTAGAGGAAGTAATGTTGGAACATTACATTTATCACAAATCACAGTACCTAAAATGAATAATAATATAAAATCTTAAAAGTCTGTCATGAGAACCCTCAATAGAGCCAGCGCTAAAGAAACAAGCCTCTCAAATACCCCCAGTCCTGTGTGACTCCTTCACATACAGATTCTACAGGCAGGAAAAAGCCTCAAGAACCTCCATCTCAGACAAATGAATGTGTCCTTTGGAAGTAAATACCATGCTCTGGGATCACATACAAGGCCCAGGGAAAGCCCTGGAGGATGTAAGGGGAAGGGCATCAGTCATTGAAGAGACAGCAGGGATATATTAAAGCATCTCTACAGGCCTAAGAAACCCAGAGGCCCCACAGTACTATAGGACCCTTGTCCTATAGTACAAGGATTCTGGTCTTTTCCATAAATGCAATATTAACCATCAAGGGAAGTTTATGATCAGATCTGTTCTTTGTCAACAATTTCTCCTCACCACCAAATAGATTTTTAGACAAAGATTTTTCTCTTTAGTCAATCACCTTTGTTTTCTTCAAAAAAATTTTTTTATTGTTCAATCTTTTTTTATTTGAAACAATTTGCATCTTTGAAACTAAATTTTGCCTCGTGCATACAGCGAATAATTGGAGCATATTCTTATTGATTTATCTCTAAATCTCTGCCCTGCAGAGCGTTTCGCACATTCACTTGCAGATGGAATTTACATCTCCTTAATTGCAACGTGGTTTTTAATGTCTGTCCTTTGCTTCCTTGTTATTCCTTTGGGTTGAAATAAATGTTTTCTAGCAAAAAGAAACCAACTGCAAAATTATTTTGCTGCAGAGGCCAGGAGGTGTAGGTAGGAAAGGATGTGCAGGTGACTGTGAGGAGAATGAGAAAAGCAGGACTTTGGGGAATGTGTGGTTGAATTCAGAGAGGGAAGCAGATGAGACGGTATGGTATGGTATGGTATGGTATGGTATGGTATGGTATGGTATGGTATGGTATGGTATGGTATGGTATAGCATGGCATGGCATGGCATGGCATGGCATGGCATGGCATGGCATGGCATGGTATGGTATGGTATGGTATGGTATGGTATGGTATGGTATGGTATGGTATGGTATGGTAAAGGTCCAGTCTCAAAGCCTTCATGTCCTTGGAGTGCAGCTAGGCTTAGGGTGGACTAAATTGTCATTGCCCCTTAGCAAGTTCATTCTCTCACTAGAAAGTCTAGTGAGAATACAGATCTACCTGTATCCACCACCACTCCTCCCCTCCCCCTCCAGGTCTACCTGTATTCTTGGTCCCTAGGATGCAGGAGATCTCCCCCATGCCCCTCATAAAGCCAGAATTAAAGAGGGTTTGATATATTAGTGGCCAGCAGAGGGCTCACCCCTCTATCTTCCTCCCTCCCCAGAGGAAGAAATCAATTTATTTTATTTTATTTTTCAATATCTTTATGTAAGCATCATAATTACAAACATGTTTAAAGAAATTTAAAGCACAGACAGTCCAGTAATATTGCAGGTAACCTGACAGGGAAAGTTGCATAGTAATCCACCAACTTTAATGAAGCCTAAAGCCCTAAGCAGAAACACAAAAGACTCAACTAACACCAACTACAATTCAGTAAATGCTCAGACATTGGCTTCTGTAATGTCATGGAGATATATAACAATAATTTCAAGTTGACCTGTGTTGGTCTGAGCTTTGATCATTCCATTCGCCTTTATGTCTGCTTGGAGGCAGGTGGTGGGTAGAAGATAGGGGATATTAGTGAAGGAAGGGAAGTCATATTGGTGGTGGGATTGGTGTTTAGATATTTAATGTCTGAAATGATCTTCTTATGAAAAACCGTGTTAGGTAAATCATGCCATTACAATAAAAATTAGGGACATAACCACTAAAGTAAAAATAACTTAAATTTAAAAAAAATTTCAAAATGGAAGTAGGAATTGATTTCTGAGAATCACTCTAATCTTACCAAGTTTGGAATCATGTTTTCAATAAGTGAAAAAGAGAGAGAGAGAGAGACAGAGAGAGAGAGAATAAAGAGAGAGAATAGAGAGGAAGGGAGAGAGGAGGGAGAGAGAGATGTACTCACTAGACCAATTTGCAATTCTGAATATGTTCTGAATATGAATGTGTTTTAGACAGTATAATGCACCAGTCTTAAAGTGGTTCAACTGAGATTAGGTTTCTAGGTCTTATGACCCCTGAGAGGAGAGTGCCTTGAGAATCACATATCTGCATATTAATTCCCCTACCCTTTTTTCCATTCCGTACCCATTCCCTACATGCTCTTCCTGTTTCCCAGATCACAACATTGAACTCTACAAAACTAAAGTGATTGGCCCTAACAGCATTTTTTTATTAATATCTTTATTTAAACACCTTGCAAATATGATTGTAGTTGGGTTTGTCATGTAAAAAGCACCCCCATTCACCAGTGCAACATTCTCATCACCAATGTCCCAAATCTCCCTCCTCCCCACACCACACAGCATTTTGCAGTCCATTCTTTGACTCAAAGCTGAATTTGAAGCCCAGTTACCAAACGATTGTGGTCCACCAGCTTAATTTTTGATTATCCGGGTTTTATATTTTGGTGGGGGACACACCCAGTAGCACTCAGGGTTACTTCTGGTTCTGCACTAAAATTACTCCTGGCTGGTTGGGGGGGGCCACATGAGATGCCAGGGATCAAACTCGAGTATACTACATGCAAGACAAATGCCCTACCCGCTGTTCTATCGCTCTTCTGATTATGCTTTAATATGAAAATGGAGAAGGCTTCTCAGATGAGAAGGTAAGATGATTTAAGAAAGAAAATGGACAGCGGTTAGTCTGAAGAAAATGCCAACACAAATTCATCTCCCTAAACTATTTATCCAGTGCGGAAAAAATACTTAAATGAGCCACCAGATGTCAGTGTTCCCCAGTATTGGGCGAACCCCCAACACCCCACTGTCAGAGGACAAGCCAAGGCCACAAGGTTCCAGGCTAACTTTCCTGAAATCCCTCTCTCAAACCCTGGTCCAGGGGCAGTAAGACAAGACAAGCCTCTTCTGTGTTATTGTATTCCCTCTGCTGCACAAAACTTTCAGTCCACGAAGGAGAATATTCTTGCCAGTCACCTCTTAAAAAAAAAAAGCCTCCAAAACTCAGAGCCACAGTACTGCAGGGAGGGTACTTGCTTTGCACAAGGACAACCTGGATTCAACACTCCCCAACCCCATATTCCCTAAGTCCAGCCAAGAGTAATCCCTGAGCACAGAGCCAGGAATCAGCTTTGAGCGCTGCCAGGTGCGACCCAAAAATGGAACAACAAAAATGCCTCTACCTGGGGGATCAGAAACTTGAGACCCTAGGAGGGACCCTGGGAGGTGAACCACCTTGGATTTGCTGTTGTTTTTAAGCCCCACTGTTGAGTATTAAGGTCACATTTCTGGTTGTTAACTCCTTTGGCTGATGTCTGATCCCTGGATGTCTTCCAGCTGGGAGTGGGATATGGTTCCTCTAGAAATATGGAAGAGATTTTTGCTTTGGCAAGACCTTTGCTTTGCATGTTTGGACACTAGACATGCAGACATGCAGATGGGCCATGGATCCTTAGTAGTTGAGGCCACACTGAGCCTGCTGTGACTTGGTGTCTTCAGAGCCAAGCCCAGAGGATTCTGCTTGGAAATGAAAAATGCTGAGTGAAGGACCAGGCGATAGATAGTCCAGTATGGTGCCCTGTGCCACCCCCAGAAGCCCCACTCAGTATTGCTAGAGGGAGGGGCAACTTGGTACTCTGGACCCCATGCTCTGAGCAGCATCGCCTCAGTCTTTTGCACCAAACCACAGGCCTGATTGGTCAAGAACTGTGGGAAATTCCCTGCTCCCTGAGTACTTATTGGGTGATTAATTCATTGCTTCATTTTTTTAAAATTGACTCATCAAGTCTTCCCAGGGTCTGTTCTTACCCCATAGCTTTGCCTTCCAGCCTGGAGTATAGCACAGGATATTACTATGGCCTTGGACTCCCTGGGGGTATCCCTAGGGGACTGACCTTCCCCCCCCCCCCCCCCCCCCCCGTCTGCTGTCTTCAAATCCAGCAAATACACTTTAGACTCTTCCCAAGCTCTTCCCTCCCCGAAAGTGCTGGCTCCCTTTTCTTCCCATGTCCTTCCCAAGGTTGCCTGCTTTGTGAAACTTTCCCTCAATACACCTGCTTAAAAATGGCACACACATTCATATCTCATTCACAGAGCACACTACACATGCTTAAACATGCATACAACAAACATAAACATATCACATAACACATTCACACCACACACTTTACACATCACCGACACTACATATGCTTAAATCACAAACATACTCACACAGCACATCACACATGCCATATTGACATACCACATACACTCATATACCACAGACAACACATGCTCCCATATACCACAAATAGACTCACATATACCACACATGTTCTTACACTCACAAACACCACACAAAGCCTCTCATGCTGTCCCATCCCCAATCCTCTATTTCTCTCCATCCTCTGTATTTCTACCTAGCCCATGACTGGTTTCCTTGCTTATGTATTTTCGGGATCAAGCTTTGTAACCTCATGAGCTCTCTCTCTCTCTCTCTCTCTCTCTCTCTCTCTCTCTCTCTCTCTCCTCTCTCTCTCCTCTCTACTCTCTCTCTCTCTTCTCTCTCTCTCTCTTCTTTCTCTCTCTCTCTCGCTCAACTGTCAAATCCTCTGTACCTAGCATAGAGTCTGTGCCACTGCTGCTCACAGAACAAGTCCTTGATAGATAACAAGATGGGACTAGGCAGGCTAGATTAGAAATATGACCCAATATGAGGGAATTCCCTGCTATGGAAGGTCACAAGGTGTAGAATCAAATAATTAACGATGGTGCTGGATTGAGGTGGATGGATGGAGGGATTTTTCTCTGCCATCCCAGGTCACGTGGCTCCGCAATCCCCATTCAGCTGGCGGGTCCCAAGTTTAGGTGAATGGCGGAATCAGACTCATCCAGAGACAGGCATCAGGAAGCATCAACTTTATTCATGCCCTATCCATCACATGTGTGGCCTATATCATAACCTTTTAAACATTCAGCCATTCTTAGCTAACCCTGCATCTTAACTCCTGTCAGCCATCTTCCCTTTGACCTCCATGCTGGCAAAAGACCAAAAGACCCTAATCCCCTCTGGTCAAAGCCTTATCTACCTTTTACAAGACCCCTCCCAGAAATGGGCGGGGTCTTGCAGGTAAGGTCAAGTTACCTAGGAAGAATGGGGGATGAGTCTTCAACAAGAAAGTCTGAGTAGTGCCTGGTATCTGAGTTATCTGGACCCTGCTGGATCCAGACACTGGAAGAAAATCATTTCAGCATCTTCTTCCTGATTTAATGGCTCACTTTCTTGGTGGTAGGAAAGGTGCACTGATGAAGGATGGTGTGCATTCTATGACTGAAACCCAACTACAAAAATTTCTGTAACCACAATGCTTAAATAAATTTGTTTTGTTTTGTTTTGTTTTGTTTGGGGATCACACCCAGCAGGGCACAGGTGTTACTCCTGGCTCTGCACTCAGAAATCGCTCCTGGCAGGCTCGGCTCGGTGGACCAGAGTGGATGCCAGGAATCAAATCCAGATCAGTCATGAGTTGAGAGCATGCCCTACTGCTGTGCTATCTCTCCACCCCTGAATAAATTATTTTTAAAAAATAAAAAAGAAATAAATTATGACCAAAAAAACCCACAAAGAAATGTCACCAACCTTTGTTAAAACTGTAGAAAAGGAGAAGGCTTCTGTGTTTCTCTAGAAACCTGCTTTAGGGGACCCTCCCATAACCTCAGAGCTTCCTTGTCTCACTCTTCTGTCTATGATTTTCCCTAAATGAGATCTTGGACTGAATTAGTCCATTTACTCTCTCATCTCTTGTTTTAAAATTTAACTGATAAAATAAAAAACCTGAACATCTACACCTGTACATCTACACTGAGTCTAGGGCAAGAGGTGAATCTTCCTCAACAGCCTCACCTGGTTTTCTAGGTAGTATATGCGTACCCATATGTGTGTACCATCTGCATGTACCCATTTTTCCAAGATTATTGAGTTAGTGGAGCAAACTTAGGAGTAATTTCTGCGCGGTTGTCAGCAGTCCCAGAGGAGTTAAATTCATCTCCTCTCACCTACATATTGCCTGGCTGAGTCACTACCAACTGGTGTTATTAGGAGAAATAGAGAGCCATGCTCTCTAGGGAGTCCCAAGGACAATTCCTCCTGAGGAGAGACAGACTGTGGACTGAGGTAGTTGTCAGCCCAAGAAGGAAGAATGCAACAAAACAACATGTCCAATGGAGGTCCACAGATGGATGCTGGTGTCTGGATGTAGGAAGGTTGAAATCTGTTGTTCTAGCACCTTGGAATAGCTGCCAGTATCTGCATCAGTGTGCTAAACAGGTGCCAGTCTGCCAGGGTGGGAAAAGGTTGGGAAATTACTGCAAATATCGTTGGTCATTCCATATTCAGAACATGGTGTGTATTAGAGCCAAAACACTCCACCACGTACTTTCCACACATATGTGGTGTCTTAGAGAGTAGCCACTTCTTTTTTTTTTTTACCACCCTATCAAACAAGAATCATCTTTTTTGTTTTTAATTACTTTGCTTAAACACTGTGGTTAGTGGTTGTTTGTAATGCAGTTGGCTTATTTTTTTTCACAGTTACAAAGTTGTTCATGATTAAGTTTGAGTCATAAAATATCCAACACACTTTACCAGTAAACATTTCACCAAAGTGCATCAACACCAATGTCCCCAGTTTCCCTCTTCCCTTTTTGACTTCTCCCCTGGCTACCACTATGGCAGACATTTTTTTTTCTCTCTCTCTCTATCTCTTCTATCCTTTCTTTTGTAAAAGATTTATCTATTTTTGCTTAGAGGCCACACCCAGTAGTGTTCAGGGGTTACTCCTGGCCCTGCATTCAGAATTTACTCCTAGCAGGCTTGAGGGTCCATATGAAATGTTGAGGATTGAATCCATGTCAGAGGCAAGTAAGACAATGCCCTACTTATTGTCCTATTGCTCTGGCCTCAAAAAAATGAATTCTTTTTATTTATTTATAATCCTGGGAGTATTTAGAACATACTTTTGGGTCTGATACCAGATGTCACTTCTAGTGGTGCTCAGAGAAACATAAAGGATGGCAGGGAACAAACTCTGTACAGCCATGTACAAGGCAGACACCTTCCCTGCTGTACTCTTTCTCTAACCCTGAGGTTCTGGGTTCAATTCTCAGCACTGCAATTTGGGGGGGGGTTCGGGGTCACATCTAGTAGTGCTCAGGGGTTACTCCTGGCTCTGTGCTCAGAAATCACTCCTGACTCCCTGGCTTGGGGGACCATTTGGGATGCAGGAATAAAACCCAGGTCCTTGCCACATGCAAGGCAAACACCCTACCGCTGTGTTATCTCTTCAGCCAAGCACTGCAAAATTTTTTAAAGGAACTGTCATTTCTCAAATCAGTGAGACAGTGAAAAAGGGAGCTGAGTTGTCTGACTTTTATATATGTGCATTCATTGAAAAGAGTTACTAAGATGCTAGGCAGAGACACCTGTCATTATAGCAGCATCCCTAGACTGGAGTCATTTAGTGAGAGGTCCAAAGACTTCTGAAAAGTTTGAGTGAAATGAGGCCTGATGATCTGCCAGAGACATTGATTTCTCTGGAAAGGACAAAGAGGTCACAATCAGGCTCAGCAGGAAAGAGAGGACACTTAAAGAATGCATCCTCATCAATGAAGTACAAAATTGGTGTGAGCAAAGGCCACAGACATTGCCTACAGAAATGATAATGTCCTTGTCAGCCCTAAAAGCAGTGCTATACCTCTGCACTCTTGTGGACTTCTGTATTTGGTCCCAAAAAGCATTTTCTGCTCCAAGTTCTCAGTCTCCAGTCTGTTTCGTTTGCAAAGAGAGAAATGGGCAGTGACATAGCTCAGTTATGTTTCACCTGCTTGTATTTGTGAGATTCTAATTCAATAGGAAGGAAGGAAGGAAGGAAGGAAGGAAGGAAGGAAGGAAGGAAGGAAGGAAGGAAGGAAGGAAGGAAGGAAGGAAGGAAGGAAGGAAGGAAGGAAGGAAGGAAGGAAGAAAGGAAGGGAGGGAGGGAGGGAGGGAGGGAGGGAGGGAGGGAGGGAGGGAGGGAGGGAGGGAGGGAGGCAGGGAGGGAGGGAGGCAGGGAAGGAGGGAGGGAGGGAGAGGGAGAGAGGGAGGGAGGGAGAGAGGGAGAGAGGGAGGGAGGGAGGGAGGGAGGGAGGGGGGAGGGAAAGGTGGAGGGAGGGAAAGGTGGAGGGAGGTCTCTTGAAAGAGTGAAGACATCTTATTGCAAAAGAGACAAGCCAGGTTAAGACACTTTCCTTGCACATGTCCAACTCAGGTTAAATTCCAACAAATTCATATGGGCCCTGAGCATTGCTAGGAGTCATTCCTCAGCACAGAGCCAGGAAAAAAAACCCTGAGCACTGTCAGATGTGATCCCAAAACAAATGATGAAAATAAATTTTTTTGTTTTTGTTTTTTGGGCCACACTCGGTGACGCTCAGGGGTTCGGGGTTACTCCTGGCTATATGCTCAGAAATTGCTCCTGGCTTGGGGGACCATATGGGATGCTGGGGGACAGAATTGAGGTTTGTCCTAGGCTAGTGCAGGCAAGGCTTACCTCACCCCTACGCCTTACCACCTCTCTTTCCCCATGAAAATAAATTTTTGAAACTCAGATTCTCTTCTAAAATAAAGTGTGCTTGGAAGTGAGAAGGGATGGAATAGTATAAGGGGGGTGCATGCTTTGCATTCCAAAGACCCCAAATCCAATCTCTTGAATTGCATGTCTCTTGAGTACCAGCAAATGTACCTCTGGAGTCCTCTGAGCACCAATATAGTGGCCCCAGAGGCTTCCAGCAGCCCAAGAAGTAGCAGGTCTTAACATTGAATCAACAACCTCCCTCATATAACCCTAGTCTCACCAGGAGTGACCTTTGGGCCCCCTAAACATTGTTTGGGAATCCGTACATGCCTCTGAAAAGAAGGTGACCCCTCTAGAAAGGTAAGAAAAAGAGGTTGTGTATTTCCCTGCACAGAGAGTGCCTCCCTGCATGGACCCAGGGGAAAGTCACTCTTGCAAGTTGGCAAAACCTTACCTGCCTGCCAACTCCCTGTGGAAGAATTTCTCCAAGGAAAACTCCTTACAGTGAAAGAAATCTGCTGTCCTCATCTTGAGCCACTGCCAAAGAATCTCACTGCCTTCTGGGCCAGCATCTTTCCTGTAGGAAATAGCTCAAAGCCAATGTTCACTTTCTGAATTTCATTTAGGAAGTTTAGGAGGCGGACACAAAGCTACGGCCTCCATAAAAGGAGCCCTTATCTGTAGGAAGAGAAATTATTCTATCATTGTTTCTATTTGCTCCACTCACGGCTTAATTCTCTTTTCCTATTTCATCTAAATATCAAGAGCGTTCAGAATGAATTTCAAGTAGTTCGGGGATATCCTAGAGTGCCTGAGTTTCATTCCAAGATGAGATTGGTTGTAACAAGACCCGAAGACAAGCACTCAGGAAATTGCCTCCCTGGGCAGCTTCCTAGCAAATTTGGTTGGGGTAAGAGAGATTTTGCAGCAGAATGTGTCCTAGCAGCCTCTCTATCTGGCCTAGAAGACAGCGGTGAGTTATTCGTGCATGAATCTCTTCATGAATGAGTCTCAAGGCAGGCAACCCTTTGTTCAATTGCATGACTTTTCCAGCTTCCAATATTTTCACCTACAAATCAGAACGAGCAATAGTAATTGTTCGTTTGTTCGGGTTACACACAACGATACTCGGGGGTTACTCCTGGCTCTGTGCTCAGGAATTATTTATTTCTAGTGGTTCTTGAGAGACCCCATTAGGTTCGGGTCACTGAACCCAGATTGAGTCCATGCAAGGCAAATAAATGTTCTAGCCCACTGTACTTTTGCTCCAGTTCCATTAGAGTGATATTTTTAAATCAAATCATTATTTTTACATGACATGGTTTTCTTTATTTTTCTTTTTTTTAAATAATATCTTTAATTAAGCACTAATTACAAACTTATTTGTAGTTGGGTTTCAGTTGTATGAAAGGACACACCCCCTTTACCAGTGCAACCTTCTCACCACCAATACCTCCTATCTCCCTCCTTCCCCAACCCCTGCCTGTATTCAACTCAGACATTCTATTTCTCTCACTCGCTGCCACTGTCATGATAATTGTTAGTGTAGTTATCTCTCTAACTGCACTCATGACTCTGTGGTAAGCTTCATATCATGGACCAGTCCTTCCAACTCCCATGCCTATTGTCTCTCAGTATTATTAAAATAATGTCTTTTATTTTTCTTAAATTCCACAGATGAGTGAGAACATACTGTATCTTTCTCCCTCTGACTTATTGCATTGGCAAAATAATTTCCATGCCCATCCATGAATAGGAAAATTTCATGACTTCATTTTTCCTGATAGCTGCATAGTATTCTGTTTTTAAATATCAACTTATAATAAAAAAATGATCCTATGAATTATTTTTACAATGTCCTAGAAAGCATCTGGCATAGAGTTCATGCTGCTGACTACACTGTGTTGTCCAGCTACTCCCTAAAATCTGGCTTCCGCAAGATAAAATCCAAAGTCAGTATGTCTGATGACTCAGTGGAACTGATTTGAATGCTCTCAGTTTCCTTAGCAAGAAGCAGACTGATAAGTGAATCTTTTGCCTGGGATGCGTAATAGCTGCTAGATATCTGCTCCATAGACAAGTTTAGTGTGGCGGGGGAGGGCGGGAATTTAAACTGTGTCTCTGCTAATGGT
This sequence comes from Suncus etruscus, assembly GCF_024139225.1. Lineage (NCBI taxonomy): Eukaryota > Metazoa > Chordata > Mammalia > Eulipotyphla > Soricidae > Suncus > Suncus etruscus. The sequence goes on from NC_064852.1 coordinate 9,044,333, forward strand.
GAGAGTCAGTTAACTCTTAGGTAGGTCTTTGTGGGCATTTGGTATTCAGCTATCTTTGGTATGAGTGCTGAGACACACTTAACTACAAATTCCTAAACCCCCATACTAATGTTTTAGTCCCTGCAATTCTCAGTATCTTAACCAGGCCATCAGTTCAGCACAAAAACCTGAGGATGCAAAGTCACTGGGCCTTTTGGTGCTAGGCTTGAGTGGTATTAGGGTTCCCAGGGCCCCACCAAGCACGATTTATAAGCCTCTAAACCTGTACCCGGATAATAGTGGTTGTAAGTGGGCTGTAAAGAGAAAAGATTTACGAGGCAGGAGACCATGCTCTTTACTATTCTTTCTACCTCCCAGGCAGATAGGTGGATGCAGGGACTCTCAGACCTTATGTGTTTCAGCAGCCTGGAAAGCTGAGACAGGTTGATGATTTCACCATGAAGGGAGAAGCCACAGACCCCACTGCTACCCACAGAAGGTGATTCATGCTGCCTACAGAGAGCTACTCCTGCAGAGCTGGCCTGGTGGAGAAGTGGTCCTCACACCTACATTCGGAAAACTGGGGTCAGTGGAAGCAACGGCCTTCTTCTTCTTCTGCATTCTCTTCTCCAGGATTCCCTTCAAGCACCTTCCTCTTTAAGGCAGAACTTAAAAAGTATCACTTTCCAGGTCTAGACTTACCATCAAGGTTTCCAGATGAAATGCAGCCAGGTGGAAATGCATCTCCACAGAGATGTGCATAGAAATGATAACTTCCCCAAACCTTAATGACAACAGCAGGGTGGCCACAAGGAAGCGGTGGGACACAGACTGAGGGAAGTGCCTTTAAGATAACAAAACAAGACGCGTGGGCTGCTGTCCGATTTGGGGCTATTGTGACTAATGTTGTAATGAGTATAGCTAAGGTGCATATACACACAATGGAATATTACTTGACTATAAGAAAAGATAAATTCATTCCATTTGTTTCTATGTGGATAGATCTGGAGAGACTGGTGTTGTTACTCAGGAGAGGGAGAGACATATGTGGGGTATGAAGAAACTGTAAGGTAATGAAAATGCTCAAAAGCAATAGAAACAGAGTATTAGCTGCCATTAAGAAGCTTAGCATGATGGGGCGGGAGAGATAGCATGAATGTAAGGTGTTTGCTTTGCATGCAGAAGGATGATGGTTGGAATCCCAGCATCCCATTTGGTCCCCCGTGCCTGCTAGGGCTAATTTCTGAGCGTAGAGCCAGGAGTAACCCCTGAGTGCTGCCAGGTGTGACTCAAAAACCAAAAAAATATAAAAAGAAAAAGAAACTTAGCATGAGAGTTTGAGAGAATCTGATGAAAGGAAAAACCAGGGCAGTGGTGAGGGAAAAAAGACACAGTAGTGGAGGCATAGTGCTAGAATGTTATGCATTAAATCCTGCCATAAACAGTATAATAAAACACAGTATAAAATAAAATTAAATTAAATAAGAGATGTCAAAAAAGAAATTGGAGAACTGTTGGAGTAACTTTAATAATCCCAAAGCACCTCCGAGCATCACCCACGTGGTGTGGTAGGTACTGTTCCTGCAGGCACCACTAAAATCATATCTTTTTGCTTTTGCCTTGGACTGACCTGGTTAGCTAAGTATTGCCATGAACAACCTGCAGATCTCCTGAACACTTCACAAATTTCTTCCTCAAATCTGCCAAAGTAAGATTTAAGATAAAATTTATCTTATATGGGTCCCAGAGAGCCTCCTGTTAAGCCAACACTGTCTGCAGAGAGAGCCCGGTGCTTACTATCCTCCTTCCAATTTCTTACCTCCAGCTAGTGCATTTCTGCTCGTGACTCACCCTATCTACTCTGTTTGATCTCACAGATCAGCACTGAAATGCTCATGCATCTTCGGAGCCTGCTTCCTGACCTAATAAATGCAATAAAGCCACCCTATTTTTCTGTATTGACTTCGACTGCATCTGGTCTAGATCTTGTTCGAACAGGTCCCAACTCCAGGGCATGGGTTTGGATGGTAGGTGTTTTCAGTTGTTTTTGTTTGGGGCCATATCTGGTAGTACTTAGGGCTTACTCCTGACTCAAGGATCATTCTTCGAAATGCTCAGGGATTCTTATGGTGCCGGAGATCAAACCCATCTTGGTGGCATGCAAGGAAAACACCCTATACGTTGTGCCATCTCTGTCTCCCTGAATAGTTGGTTTTAAGCCATGTTCACCAGACTGCCAGAAAAATGGTAATAGAAAGAAGATTACTGTGGAATGTGTTTAGTCATGGCTGGCTCCTTGAGATTTGATGTCAGGAAAAACTGTGCAAAGAAGCGAACAAGAGATCCTTCTCCCTAAGTGGGGTTTAAGACATGATCAGAAGTGCAGAAAGGCCCACCAGAGTGTGGCTCAAGTGTGCACTGGCCAATAGCTTCATGGGAAGTGTCCTAATAGCTTCAGACACAGCAAATCTCTCAACTTACCTGCTCTGGATTTTTGCAGATCTCGAGGAATCCACTCAGGTCCAACCCAGGAACATTATCAAAGTGGGGCTGGAAGTGAAATATTCCTGGGACCCTCAACCACTGAGAGGCAAATATTCTACATAAGTGTTCATAGACATGTCCAGCTGCCCTTTTCCAAGAGGCTTAGTTTTTATCGAGGGAACCTGAACCTTTGTTGCCCATGGAAAGTAACATACATTTATGTGCCATCCTCCTCACCACCTCACCTTGCCTTCACTCTCATGCCAACAAACTGAGACCATTTCCCAAGCCCTGTCTCAGACTCAGCATTAGAGCATAAAAGCTCAAGTTAGATACTACAGAGGATCATGCTAAGGACCAAGAGTGCCACCTCAGATGCAGTCAGTGTGATCAGTTCAGGTCTCAGACTCCAGATACCATCAGATCCAGACAGCAGAGACTAGCCTGGTATCATCAGGCCCCACCTGGGTGGTCAAGGTTAAGCCTACCCCAACACTGACCTCTGCAAAGCCAGCTGATATTCAGGGAGAGAATTGGGATGGGCAGAAAAGGGACACTGGAGTGAAAGGCAGCTCATAAAAATGGGGTCACCAAGGAAACCACAAGATAAAGTTCTGACTCAACCCTTTTGCAAGTGCCCAGAAATCACCTCTCACACAATGGATAGGAAGGACTTGAACATAACCGCAGCTTTCCTGGGTGCTGCCTGGTTTCAATCAGTTAAGCACTTTTCATAATGAGCTCATTTTCTCTCAGAACAACACTGTAAGTGACTCTCCCCCATTTTATAGATGATCTGGGTGAGGCCCCAAAATACTAGAATCAAGACTCTCCAGAGTTAATGGATTTCAAATCCCTTGTTCTTCTCTACCAGCTCTCTCCTGCCTGAATACCATGACTTTTCAGCTTATGGTCAAGGTTAACCTGACCATTGGCCCTGAAGATGTAAACTTGATGGCTGCAAAGAGGAAGAACTGGGCAAGGTTAGAACTGATTACACAAGAGTCAGAGACATATTTAAGTGGTCAGGAACATGTGCCTTGCATACTTAAGTGCTATAGCCCAGGTTTAGAGGAAGCTAATAAGCTGCAAGCCTGCTGAAGAGAAGATAGACACAAGGTAGTCACTATGTGACAGAGGCGATGATCCCAGCATAATTAACTGAGACGGCCTCAAGAAAGATCCACTTCCCTGAGAGAGGCTGTGGTATAACTCAGCTTAAATCACTTATAATTGATCACTTATAATTGCATGCATTTACCGGTTTAAATATAAATCTCCTTTTCGCTGTTGCTAAGCATGTTTATATTTGAGCATTTACCTCCAGATGAAATAATTAGCACAGGCAAATGCAGCTTTGATCAAATATCTTTTCACCTGGAAAACCTAGCATCAGAGAAATATAAGAAAACTTTGAAATAACATAAAGTAGAAAGTATGTCTTGTGCCTTTAAACCACCTTGTCCCCCTCAGAGGAAAGGAATATTTATAGGGAAACCTGGTAGCTTGCTAATGTTTTTTTTTTTTTTTTTTTTTTTTACATCGGAATTGACACCCAGGGTATGGTCTGAGTTGTTAATGGAAGAAATCTTGTCCTTTGATCCCAGAAAAGCCTCTGCTTCAAGCAAAAAAAAAAAAATCCCTCTGTGCCCTTAATTAAAATTTATCTTTCAGAAGATATATGGGAATGGTGCAAACCACAACATCCCTGCAAATTATTTATTGTAAAGAAATGTATGGATCAAACAGAATGTACTGATAAGCTTTGGCTAACAAGGAAGGATAAACTTGAGCCCTGCAGAACAGATGTGATCTTTCACATACTACAAAAAGCATAATGACTTACCAAAAAAAAATTCTGCTTAAATATCCCGTTGTAACTAACAGTCAAATGAACTGAGATTCAAGCTCACTTTTGAGTATGAGATCTCTGTTCCCATTGTCAATTCCTGCACCCACTTTCCTAAGGGGACTCCATGAATCCCTTAATGATGGGTTCAGTCAGCCTGTGACACTTATGAATGAGTTTGATACTCAGCACCACACAACTCCCTGAGCACCACCAGGAAGGAGACTCTCAGACACTACCAGGCACCATTTAGCACTGCTTTGCCAGGTATAATATTTGAACTGTCTGACTCAGTTGGCAAATTATGTGGCTCTCAGATCCCCTGAACACTGTTTAGGAGGCCAAGGCCCTTCTAAAATCAAAAAAGCATAAAACCCAACTGCACAACCAGCATTGAGTACTTAATAGTAATATCTGTGGAACAGTGGGAATGACCATGTTCTATTCAGTCACATGACAACTGTCTTTCCATTCTGCTCAGCTTTGTCCTCTGTTTTGGGGGCCTTAAAGGAATGGATTTCAGATCCAGAGGACCAAATGCTTAGTTTCTTGTGACTGAGAGAAAAATGATAGTAACTCTTCTATCTTCAGGGACCACCCTAGTCTACAAAGCTTATTCCTCTGAGAATGTGGATGTTGGTGCTGAGGACCAGTATCATGGTCCCAGGATGCTCCTTCAGGGAGAAGCAAGCTGGATAGATAATACTGAGGACAGGATTGTAGTAGAAATAGTCACTAGGAATATTCAGCTAGGAAGGCCACTCTATTCCAAATACTGCTCCTACTGGCCTTTACTCATCATTAGGTCATTAAATAATGACATTGCAGGCTGTGATGGTCAGGTAGAGGGAGAAATTCTGAATATGGGGAATGCCCAGTTGCTTTGAACCATCCCACAGAGGACACCAACAGACCTGAAACATGATGTGAAATGAAATGGCAATATATTTTATTTTATGGCTGGCCCTAAGGAAAGTGTGTGTGTGTGTCTAGGGGGTGGCATCTGAACTTGTTCCTTAGAACAATCATCACTGACTAATATAATCCCTTGTAGTCAAATTCTTTGACCTTAGCCAGCAGATTCAGTATTAGTTGGAGCCTCCATCTGGGCTTCTCACATTTGACCTTCATTTACTTAATATCCTCTGGCATCTGTGATGCGCCTTCCTATTTCTAGGCCTTTCTTCATTGCCTCCACCATGATGGCAAACACATCCACCATTCAGGGATCCTGGAAGGAAGCTGTCCCCTCAGATAACAGATAAAAAGAATTAAGTAGGTCACAGGACTAAGGTTATCCACTGGCTGATCCGAGCCCCACTTCCACTCCAGTATGATATAACCCATGATAATCCATGTCTAGAACATTATTTGCACACCTCCTGGGTCTAGCTTTCTTCTCCCTTAAATGAAAGACTGGCTTCACTGATACCAGAGTGGATGTCAACCTTAGGACTATAAGGTATCAGCTAGAAGCTTGAAAGAGAAGTTGGACTGATAAGCCTAAACTATAGGATAATTAAGGAGTATCTTCCTTTAGAGACTGGGAGTGGAGAAAGATGATAGTGAAAGTAAGAAAATAGTCCAAGTTGAGGAATTTAGGAAATCTGAAATCATACCTTTTCCATATCAGAAAAAAAAAAAAGTTCAACAGTAGCAGATAAAAGTAGGTAAGCAGGTGCTAATGAGACAGTACAGTGACCAGGGTTCTTGCCTTGTATTCAACCAACTCAGGTTTGATCCTTGACATCCCATATGGTCCCTGAAGCACTATCAAGAGTAATCCCTGAGTGCACAGCCAGTATTAGTCCATGAACATCCCAAGTGTATAACAAAAACAAAAACAAAAAATATAGTGAAGCCAATTCCAGCTCCATTTTGAGTGGATTTTGGGGGGTTCTACAAAAATCCAGAGCAGGTAAGTTGAGAGATGTCTTGCTGTAGAAATCTGGATTTGGACTGATCTTGATTCAGCTCTCATGTTTCTGCCTAGCAGATTGAATCACTGGCAGGAATTCACTCTTCTCCCATCGGCATCTATGTGTCACTTATAAGATGATCAATTGTAGATAAATTGCATAAATGGGGTCATTTAATGAGACCATGTGAGTGCCACACATGTTCAGTGGTGACACTGATTCCCTTTCCTCTCACATGCTAAAGTCAAGGAGAAAGCGGGGGAAGCATGGGACATTTCATATTTTTTTATGTTCATCCATTATTTCCAATATTACTCATTTGGCACTGATCATCCAGAGATAAATAAAACAGACCCCACTCCTACCTCAAAAAATTAGTATATAGATAAGAAAAACAGATGCATGCACACAAAATTTCTATCTACTAGTGATAACCACCTCCTAAGAGTACAAGAGGGCAAGCATTCTTACTTCCAGAACGTGCAATAGGGAACTGTATAGGAATTGGAAAAACATGCTTGAGAAATTATAACTATAACTAAAAAAAGTTTTAATGTCCGTCAATAAAAGAGCAAGAGCAAATAAAATGTTTCAAATATATACCTAGAGTCATAATATTTAGTCTCATTAAGACTGGGTGAAAACACAGTCATCAAATTATAGATCAGTTGGTACTATTTGGTTAGCTATTAGACATCTTACAATATTTTGTGTTTTCCATGCCTGTTTACCTTTGGTTATATAACTGTATTTTTAATGGATTCAGAGAATCCACATCAAACTTATGAATCTGCTTCTGGAGAAAGTGGGAAGAAAAATGAGTCAAAATGAGTCAAAATAAGAGTCAGGAATAAGGCCTGACACCACCGGATGTGGCCCGAAACCAACCAAACAAAAACATAAAAAAAAATTATATTGGGAGACTGAAGAGATATGTCAACTAAGCGTAAACTTTGCAGGTTTAATTTCCCTCATCACGTGCTTCTCAAAGGCATTACCAAAAGTAAAAACTGAGCACAGAACTGGGAGTCCCTGAACACTTCTAAGTGTGGCCAAGGACAAAGCAAATTTTTGAGGAGAAAGAAATTTCATCTGAAATGTTGCCATAGTGTTGGGGAAAACCTAAAATAAAAAAAAAATGACAAATTCATCAGTTTAAAAATAATGAAAACAAATATGACAAAATCTTATTTGTTTCTTTGCACAGTAATAATATGTTATAGTCTTGAATTTCTCGGTTCACAGTTATCAATATGAATTTCTCAAAATGTGATAAAATACAGTAATGTACGATACAAAGAAGAGAAAGGAGTATGATATTGCCTAAGAATAAGAGGACCATTGACTAAAAATATAGCCAGGAACCAGGCACCAGGCTGACAGGAGTTAATCAAAATCAGTAGAGAATGGTGGATCATATCAATGCAAATTACATGGATTAATTTTGTCTAGAAGTCAAAGTAAACCTTTGGTTTGAAGACTTAGTTCCTGGATCCATCACCCATAAATGCAACAAGGTCACCAAGTCTGTCCCACACCAACACTGAAACATAGTTCTTTTTATTGTGTTATGTTTAAAAATCTATTCTTTATTTTAGGCAAAATAAAATAATATGGCAAAAGCATTAAAAGTCTTCCCCACCAAAGATTGCTTTCTACTAAAGGACCTGAGAAGTCTGAACCAAACATTAATCATACTCCATTGGAAAGGGAGTGTTAGAAATCACTGGTGTTAGAAATCCACTCAAGACTGGATCTGAAAACAAAAATGCATACAGAATGTAACCCTGCCCCCAACTTCCTGTTTCCCTAATCTCTTCTTTTGAGATGTTAATCCCACCTGGAGGATCAGACCAGCTCACACCTGGAATGGGTGGGCTATTTGAAATAAAATAAAAGAATTTGCCTGGGGGAAGGCAGGAGAGAAAACAGCTAAAGAACAGGGTGTGGGTCAGCAGAAAGCTTAGCAGAGAAGAGATGAGTTAGACCGTCATGTCTCAGAGGCTGCACATGGCAGAGACAGGGCCATAAATAAAAACAAGCCGACTCTGATGAAACTTGAACTGACTGCTTGTGAATTATTTCTCCGCCATTATCCTACATCATCAGACCCATCTGCCTGAAGGGTTAGAAACACAGTGCCTGGAGCAGCCTCATCCAACATGTAAACTTTATACTATATTTTACTATAATAATAACCAATATATATATATATATATATATATATATATATATACATACATACACACACACATATATATATATGTACACACACACACACACACACACACACACACACACACACACATATATATATATATATATATATTGGTTTTTGGGCCACACCTGTTGGACGCTCAGGGGTTACTCCTGGCTTTGCGCTCAGAAATCGCCCCTGGCTTGGGGGACCATATGGGACGCTGGGGGGAGCGAACCGCGGTCCTAAGCTAGCGCTTGCAAGGCAGACACCTTACCTCTAGCACCACCTTCCCGGACCCATATATTTTATATTTTAATCTACAGCAGAGCACCTTGAAAGTTGGGACTCCAGATAATGGAATTCTGACTGGGTCTTGAATCATAGTGCTTTATCAAATGAATCTAGTTCTTCATGCCATGGAGAAAATAAAATACATAATTTAAATTTCATTTGGGCCAATAATTTAAATAGACCATATAGGTACTTCCCAGTATCTCTAGGAAAAAGAAAGCCATCTCAAAAATTATGGGTTTCTGCCTGCTTTCCCAGACTACCAAGGTTGAGCCTGGATATCATTCACATCATCTGTGATTGAAGGAAACATGGAGGCCTTGAGGCAGTGGTCCTCAAACTATGGCCTGCGGGCCACATATTGTATTTGTATCTGTTTTTGTTTCTTCATTGCAAAATAAGATATATGCAGTGTGCATAAGAATTCGTTCATAAGTTTTGTTTTTACTATAGTCAGACCCTCCAATGGCCCCCTGTTTAAAAAGTTTGAGGACCCCTGCGAGGCATAAGGTCTTTGGAAACTGGGGTGTTGGTGTTAGAAATCACACCCTTGTCTTATCTCATTGCATACTGACCTGCTAGTGTTTGCAAATGAAGTCCCTCTGCAGCAGCTGAAACCTGAGATCTTACGTGATTCTCTTTCTTTCTTTCTTTTCTTCTTTCCTTCCTTCTTTCTCTCTTTCGTTTCTTTTTTTCTTTCCTTCCTTCCTTTTCTTCCTCTTTCCTTCCTTTCTTTCTTTTGCTTTCTTTCCTTCCTTCTTTCTTTCTTTCTTTCTTTCTTTCTTTCTTTCTTTCTTTCTTTCTTTCTTTCTTTCTTTCTTTCTTTCTTTCTTTCTTTCTTTCTTTCTTTCTTTCTTGCCTTCCTTTCTTCCCTTTTTGCTTTCTTTTTATTTTTTTCGTTTTGAGGCCATACCCAGCAGCACACAGGGGCTATTTCTGGCTCTGTGTTCAGAAATTGTTTCTGTCAGGCTCAGGGGACCATATAGAATGCTGGGGATCAAGCCCAGGTCAACTATATGTAATGCCCTACTCACAGTGCTATTGTTCTTGCTATATAAATAACTATTGCTCTCTCTCTCTCTCTCTCTCTCTCTCGCTCGCTCGCTCTTTCTCTCTCTCTCCCCATCTCACTCTTTTTTCTCTCTCCTCTCCCTCTCCCTTTTTTTCTTTTCTTCCTTTCTCTACCCCTTTCTCTTTTTACTCTCTTTAGTTTTTTCTTTTTATCTTGTTTTTTTCTTTCTTTCTCTTTTCTTCCTACTCCCTCACTCTCTTTCTCTCTACCCTTACTCTCTCTACCCCCTACCTCCCACCCTTCCCTCCCCTGTTACTACTGCTCTTCTTCCCTCTTAGTCTCTCTCTCCTTTCCTTTCTCCCCTTCCCTTATTCTCTTTCAATTCTCTTTTCCTTCTTCCCTCTCTATTAACCTAGGTAAAGTCTTGGTGCTCCCTGGCTAATTTAGTTTCCTCATGCTACACATTCCTGATATCTGAAGTCTGACTGTAAATCTTATCCCATTATTTTTTAGCCCAGATATTTTATCTCTGCAACCTAGTCTGCAGAACCACCTTACATCTGTTCTGACAAGATCTTTAAGCTAGCTCTCAACCCAGCTCTCCACAGCACACAAAAACCAATGGTGCTATAAGAAAGCCTTCCAGATCTGCATTGTCATGTTTATTTTGAGGTATCTGCCCTTACAGTAACAGCATCTGGTGAAATAGATAGCTCTGCCTGGCAGCTACACAAGCAGAAAATAGAAGCAAGAATCACCTGTTTTTCAATGTTTTCATTTGTTCATTTTTTAAAAGCACTTCCCTTTTCTTGAATAAACGTCTACACTTGAATAAATGTCAACCCCCTCTTCTTCTATCCCAAACTTCTTCTCATAAACTCCCTACCCATGTGACGGTTACATTTATGTGACATCTTGGCTTGGTACCCAGATATTTGAATAGATACCTTTGACTTGTTTGTTCAAGTCAGAACCAAACTGTTCTTGTAAAGGTAAATTTTTCAGTGAGATTAACCTTTAACTCAGTATACTTTGAGTAAACCAGATTATCTATAATGTGAATGAACTTCATCTGTGGAAGGTCTAAAGGAAAATATCCATCTTATTTAAGAAAGCTAAATGTCTTGGAGCCAGAGAGATAGCATGAAGGTGGGGCATTTGCCTTGCATGCAGAAGGATGGTGGTTCTAATCCCGCCATTCCATATGGTTCCCCAAGCCTGCCAGGAGTGATTTCTGAGCATAGAGCCAGGAGTAACCTCTGAGTGCTGCCGGGTGTGACCCAAACCCCACCCAAAAAAAGAAAGCTAAATGTCTGCCAGTAGGAGGCCACCAGTCTCCAGCTACCACTTTAACTTCTCTCTGGGTCTAGAGTCAGTTGATTAGTTCTACAGATTTGTGATGAGTCTAGAAAGGTGATTGGGTAGATAAACAGATAGATGATAGAAAATAAGTAGATATATAGATTGATACCCATTATATTTTATTCTAGTTTACTCTGAATAACTCTGACCTATTACAGTTGGAAAAGGGAAACTCAGTGTTTCACAAGTATTATGGCTTCTTCTTTCCCACAGTCAGCCTTATTTATATCTGAACCTGAATGGTGTACAAGGGTATATGTTGAGTCCTATATGCTTAATATTTTATCTGGAAAATGGAATGTAAGTAAATCTATAAAATACTTTTTTCTTTAGTAAAGGACCAGATAGTAAGGTTATGGACTCACTAAGGAGGCCCAGAACCTGTGTTCTGAAAAAAAGAAGTTGAAGGAGGTATAAAGTTGCAAGGAAATCATAATTAAAAGCAAGATATTTGGGGCTGGAGGGATAGCACAATGGGACAGTACTTGCTTTGCATATAGCAAATTTGGGTTCAATCCTCAACACCACATATAGTCCCATGAGTACTACTATGAGAGATCCTAGATCCCAGAGCCATGATAAGCTCTGAACACCATTTGGTATGACCCTCTTACCAAAACAGTAGTAAATAAAAGAAAGACATTTTAATCTATTGCTGTGCATTTTTAGTATCACACATTTTTAGTGTGATCTTGGATAAACCCTTTTTGTATCTGAGTAGATAGTTGTCTCAAAAAGTAGCTAAGTCATCAAAATATTGTTACTATTATTAATAGTTCACTCTTTCAGAAATTCTATCATGAACCAACAACAGTGCAAAATTTAACTGGGATCATGGAAGCTGGATTTGGAGGATTTGTAACATGGGGGTTGTTATGAGATCAGAGTCAAAGGGACACAGTGGGTCTTGTTTGGGGTTGACTAGATCAAAGATATGCTTTAGAAAACCAAATAATCCTGTGGTTGGAGGTCCAGATGAAGGAGTGTGCTGTCTCGAGTATGTGGTCAGCTGTGACAAGACCAGAAATTTGGGGGCAGCAGGCTCACGGGTCAAAGACAGAAGGATCAATTCAAGTGATTTGAACTTAGTAAGGCTGTCTTCAGTGCATAAAATGAAACATTTCTGCGGGAGTCAGTATTGCCTTTCATCCTGCCAGGTAAGGAGTGAATGTTTTTTAACGCCTTCATTTATGGAGTCTGAGAAGGATGGGAAATTCCCCTGGAAGCCCACAATGAACCAAGGCCAAACTCTGGGCTTTTTCTGAGCAAATTTTTGAGAGAAACCAAAGTGATGATGATGTGGAAGTGCGACTGGGGCTGTCCCCTCACAGAGACAAGACTGTTTGATGAAAACACAGGGATTAGTACAAATGAATCATTGCCAGTCCTCTCCCTGAGAGTGTTTGTTTGCAGCAACCCGATCAATACCAGAGCTCCAAAAGTGCTGACTAGCCACCCATCAAGCCTGGGAGTTCCAGAGATGGTTTCCGGAATTGGTGGGAGAAAAAAGAAAGGAGTGGAGATGCGACGCGGGGGCGTTTCCCCTTCCAGAATTCATGTTCCTTCTTTAGGTAAGACAGTTTCCTTTTCCATCAGAAGCATGGGCGAGTCTAGAATCTACACGAATGACGTCCCTGATCCCAAACTTCTGTCCCTCTTTTGAGGGTAGACATTTTTGGTCCTCTGTGACTTCACCTTTGTGGCAGGAAGGTATTCCTCCATAATGGAAGGCTGGACAGAGAGGAAAGGAAGCATTTTTACTTCTTGAGACTAACAGGGAGAACCAACGGAAGGTCTCTGGAACAATTCTTCAGACAGTCTAGGAGGAACAGCATTTTAAAGAGGCAATATTTCACTCAGTACTGATTGTGCATGAGGCACAAATAAAGTTAGGAGATTCTAACCACATCCATCTCAATGTCCTGGCCTCAAATTTCTCTCATAGCAGATAGGCTTGCAGACTCTTACCATTGGGGGAAAACTAAGTAAAGGGTCTACAAAATTTCTTTTTTGTTTCTTTTTTAAAAATACAAGTTGAGACCTTGGTGATGGGAATGTTGCGTGGGTTAAGGGGGTGTTCTTGATATAACTGAAACCCAACTGCAATCATGTCTGTAATCAAGGTGCTTAAATAAAGGTATTAATTAAAAGTAAATCACTTGATAGAGAGAAGGAAGATATACTAAAGGACTGGGGTTCATGCACTTCAAGCTGTAGAAACGGGTTTGGTCTATGCCATTGCATGGTCCCTTGAGCACTGCCTAAAATAACAGCAGGTTCAAGGTATGATTCATTATTCAGTCATTCATGCGAAGTGTTTAACCAAATGTTTTTTAGAGTTAAGCCTTGATCACCACAATTGAATTTAAAAATGTGTTTATTATCTAAAATAATTAAATAAATAAGAAATTCTACATCTTTTATCTTTTCCTCCCAATTTTCCTATCCCTGAGCCTTGGGCAGCCATACATCTATTTTCTGTCTTCTCAGATTAGCCTTCTTGAGACCCTTCATATAATATATGGTCCTTTTCTGGCTCCTTTTATTTGGGTTGTATTGATGCATTTATAGGAGATTATTTTCTTTTAGGGATGAATGATGTTTCATTGTATAGATCTACATTTTATTTGTCTTTGTATCACTTGTAGACATTTTTGCTATTTCTACTTTTTGCCTCTTTAGGATAATATTACTAAGTACACTCAATATTTTACTGTAGCATATGTTTTTCATTCTCTTGAGCATACACCTTAGAATGGAATGGGTGATTCATGGAATGATTCTGTTTATTTTAACCTTCTAAAAAACTCTTTCAAATAACTGCATCATTTCAAATACCTGCCAGCAGTGCAGGGAGGTTTTAATGTACTCGTGTTCTCACCATGCTTGTTTTTTGACATATTTCTTTCTTATTATAACCACCCTAAAGAATTTTTTTGTAGTTTAAATGTGTAGTTCTCTGATAGCTAATAAAGTTGAAAGTTTTATTTCATATGCCTTTGGTTCATTTGGGGTATTTTAGAACTGTCTGTCTGAACAGTTGGTCTATTTTTAAAATAGTTAGTGTTCCTTCCCCTATTGACCACACCTTGTCTTATATTCACCTAGTGATCTACAATTTCTCAATACAAATTTCTGTTTTATGTTTTTAATAGGGACATTAAGGGGCAAATAAAAGGGAACTACTTTTTTATTTAAAAAGAAAAGGAAGTCTTATTTTACTAAGAAAGATATATAATAGCTACCAACTACATGAAAACACCTTCAATGTTGTAAGTCATGTGAGAAAAAACAAATTAAAACCACAACAATTTATAACATCTATTGTCTATTTGGCAAAATAAAATATTGGTCAGAAACAAGAGACAGAGACACTTATTGGGGGAGTGAGTTAGAAAAAGAGCTATTCTAGAACACAGGCTAGAAATTTCTTTTTCCCTCTCTTTTTTTGTTGTTGCCTTTTTTATTTTGGGCTACACCAGTGGCACTTAGAGGTTACTCCTTGCTCTGCGCTCAGAAATCACTTCTAGCCGGCTCAGAGGAACATATGGGATGTCAGGGATCAAACCCAGGTCAGCTGCATGCAAGGTAAATGCCCTATTCAGTGCGCTATCACTCTGAACCCAGGCTAGAAACTTCTATTAAAAAACAAACATGTCTTCTAGGTGACCCCACACTTGACCTCTTGCTATTTATGCCAGAAAGCAGACATAAACTTACGCAAAATTCTTAATATGATTATCGCTAGAAGCTTTGGTATTACAGCCCCACACTGGAAATCATTCAATTGGTCCCTCAAGACTCTCTTTAGAATATATATGCCAGGGGCTGGAGAGATAGCATAGAGGTAAGGCTTCTTTCCTTGTATGCAGAAGGACGGTGGTTCTAATCCCGGCATCCCATATGTTCCCCCAAGCCTGTCAGGAGCAATTTCTGAGCATGGAGCCAGGAGTAATCCCTGAGCGCTGCTGGGTGTGACCCCGGAAAACAAGCAAACAGAAAAAGAATATATATGCAAGAGGACCTGACCAGCAACAGAAAGGAAAGATGTTTGGCACAGCACGTAACCTTTCAGAATATCCAGAGGAGTAATCTGAATAGACAATCACACATGATGCAAAATTCCATTTATGTAGCATTTATTTTTTCGTCACATCTGGCAGCTCTCAGGGTTTCCTCCTGGCTCTACGCTCAGAAATCGCTCCTGGCAGGCTTGGGGGACCATATGGTATGCTGAGATTCGAGCCACTGTCCTTCTGAATGCAAGGCAAACACCTTACCTCCATGCTATCTCTCCAGCCCCTATGTAGCATTTTTTAAAAATTAGCTTTTTATTAGGTACTGTGATTGAGAAAGTTGTTCATAATTGAGTTTCAGACAGAAAATGTGCCACCATCAGTGTGAACTTTCCTCCACCGTGTCCTCAATTCCATCTCACTTCTCCTTCCCCAGCCTGTCACCTTAACAGGCACAGTTTTATATTTGGCTGTTTTAGTTGGTATTCTATTCTTTCTGTGTTGATGGCTTTATGATTTAAATACATAAAAAAATATCACATCTCAATACCACAGATGTGCCTGAGGCCCTGACCTAACCCTGTTATGATTCTTATATGACATGATTATAGAAATGAACATTCTAATTATAGAAATGGACATTATGATTATAGAAATGAACTAGTCAACCACAAATCTGTCCTGGATCTTGGTGATGGCAATAGATGTTACCATTCTGCTAGTAATATTGCTCTGTATCTTGTTGTTGTTGTTGTTTTTTAAGTTACTATCTACTATAGAAAGAGACTAATCTAGTAATCTGCCAGGTTTTGGAACAGAAGAACTAACCCAATGAGTTGTGCACATGCTTTGCATATGAGAAATTCAGAGGTCTGTGTTAGATCCCCAGCACCACATGATCCTCTAAGCACAACTGAAAGTGACCTCTGAGCACTGAACCAAGAGTAGCCTCCTACCACAATGTGTAACCCAAAAAAACAAACAAAAAATTTCTAGGTCTTTTTCATTTCTCTGTATTATTTCTTTTAATAGTTAAGTTGCAGTTATTTAAAAATAATTATTTAACTTAAAAAGAGAGAGAAAGAGAAAGGTTTCATAGAAATTCTTATAGCTCCAAAAATTAATTGTGTGATTTAGGGGAAATTAACAGTCAAATTTTCCACCTATAAAATGGGAAAATATCTAGACATATGTAGTAAGAATAAGAATAAAGTGAAACAGCTTACACCTTACAACGCAATTTTAGTAACAGTAGCTGTAGTCGTGATGATAGTGTTGTAGTACTGGTAGTTCTCACAGTTACTACTAGTACTGCTAGTAAGTAGTATGAATTACAACTAAAGGATTTTCCATCCTCTACATAGTGGATACTGTAAGGTCAGACCTACGGACCTTAATTATTTGCCATCCCTGTTGGAAGTCAACTCACTGTGAAAAAGTACTGAAAGTTAAGAATTCACACTCACGGGGTATTACATGTAGGACTGCTCAACATGCAAGCTGTTTAAGCTCTGGGCTGTTTAAGCTCTCAGAGAGAGGAGGCCGACATAAAAAAAAAAAAAAAACACTGAAATTGGGTCACAGGCTTTGTGACTTTGGTACTTAAAAGTGGGAAGTGGTGACCTGCTGGCCAAAATATACATTTATTCTTAATCTTGTGGCCTCGAGGAAGCCATGTCTTCACAACTGCTCAACAGAAATAATAAACAAAACTTAGGTGACTTTCATATATAATTTGTGAAATAAATGTTTTACAAATTACTTAATGAAATAATTCAGGCTTACTTCACACTTGAGACAGCCCTGCACCAACACTTCATTTTCTGTCAAATTTACTTACCACAGAGTAGCTATTTATTTGTCATTCAGTCAAATCTCTTCTGGATTTAAATAAACTCAGTCGTCAAAGGAAATAAAAGAACACTCAGTCACTTACATAGTTCCTTTTTTTTTTAAAAATAAAAAGCTCATTTCTTTTTTATTATTGCTTTATTTAAGCACCATAGTTATTTTTTCCATAATTTTTATATAATTTAAGTAAGTTATAAATTTTCATAAGTTATAAATTTCATAAAAATTTTTTCATAGTTGGGTTTCAGGCATAGAATGTACACCACCCTTTACCAGTGTGCCCTTCTCATTTCCCTCCCAGCCCCCAGTCCCACCTGTCTCTGAGGCAGGCATTTTGATTCTCTCTGTCTCTCACTTTCACTCTCTCTCCCTCTTTCTTTCCAAGACTGTGGGTTGCACTATTGTTAATGAAAGGGTCTCATGTCACTTTATCCTCTCTCAGCATCCAGTTCTTGTCCAAAGTGATCAGTTCCACCTATTGTTGTCATAGTAGACCCTTCTCTACTCTAACTGCACTCACCACACATTGTGGAAGCTTCCTACCATGGACTGGTCCTCCTGATCCTCATCTCTATTATCTCTGGATATTATTTCCAGACTGCTTTTATTTTTTATATCCCATAAATGAGAGAAATTATTATATATCTTTCTCCTTCCAACTCATTTCACTCAGCATAATAATCTCCATGTCCACCCTTGTAAAAAGAAATTTCATGTTTTTTTTCTTAATGACTGTATGGTATTCCATTGTGTAGATGTGCCACAATTTCTTTAGCCACTTATCTGTTGTCAGGCACCTGCGTTGTTTACAGATTCTAGCTATTTTAAGTAGTAGAACACACATAGAAATGCAGAAAGCTTTTCTGCATAGTGTTTAAAGTTCTTACAGTGGATCTGTAGGAGAGGTACTGCTGAATAATATGGGAGCTCAATTTTTAGCTTTTTGAAGAATGTCCATATTATTTTCCCCAAAAAAGCTGGACCAGTCTGCATTCCCACAAGCAGTGAATGAAAGTCCCTTTCTCCCCATATCCACACAAATACTAGTTGTTCTTGTTCTTTGCAATGTGTGCCAATCTCTGTGGTGTGAGATGATGTCTCATTGCTGATTTGATTTACATCTCCCTGATGATTTGTGATGTGTAGCACTTTTTCATGTCTCTTTAGTTATATATATTTCTGAGGAAATGTCTGTTCATTTCTTCTCATTTTTGGATGGGGTTAGATTTATTTTTCTTGCAAAGTTCAATCAGTGCCTTGTATAACTTAGATATAACCCTTATCTGATGAGTACTGTGAGAATGGTTTCTTTTATTCAATGGGTAGCATTTGTATTCTAGTCACTATTTCCTTTGAAGTACAGAAGCTTCTCAGTTTAATGTAATCCCATTTGTTTATCTTTGCTTCCATTTATTGGTCAGTAGCGTTTTATCCTTCAAGATGCTTTTAGCTTCAATGTCATGTAGTGTTCTGCCTATGTTTTCTTCAATATACCTATGGTTTCACATCTGATTGCAAAGTTTTTAATCCATTTTTATTTGACCTTGTGTACGATATTAAAGAAAGGATCTGAGTTCATTTTTTTGCATGCAATTGACTAATTTTCCCAGCACCATTTGTTGAAGAGGGAAAAAAGCCCATTTCTAACATCACTGATGTCTGATGGTTTAATTAGTATAATTATTTTTCCTTAATGGACTAGATAATAATTATGCTTTAGAATCAGAAACATTTTGATTTCATTAAATATAGAATGTCACTTCTTTAAATGGAAAGCCAGGATATCTTATTAAAAATCAAAGTAGCCTTTTGAATAAATAAGTTTTAATATATTACATTTTAATTAAATTCCCAACAATTAAATTTAAATTAGAGCACAAATATTTTAGCCTGAGGCCTACTCTTACTCTACTAAGAAAATGAGTTTTTGCCTGCAAAGAGAATAAGCAATTACTTATTAGTATAAAAGTATTTTAATGATGTAATATCAGAGTGACATGCTTTTGAATAGTCACATGATGTCAATGAAAACTAGATCCATTATCAGCAATGTCTGCTCTAAAAAATTTTGGAAAGTGCTCATTTTGGCAGCTCATATTCTAAAAAGCACTAAGAAAAAATAAAAGTATCTTTCCAAATAAATGCTTTATCGATGTTCCTGAAATTGGGATAGAGTGAAAATAGGTTCTAATCTTTAGAAAATGAAAAGGAAGAGACAGTTACAGTGATTCCACTCTGAGGTAGTACATAGCTGTAGAAATTTGAAATGCCAAATAGAAAGGAGCCAAAGAATTTAGGTATTAAAGTCCTCACTTTGTATGTAGTCAACTCAGTTCAATCCTGACACTGGATATGAGTACCTCGAGAAACAATCCCTGAAAACACACACACACACACACCACACACACACACACACAGCAAATGTGTGCTGTAGAAGTTCTAGTTGTATGTGTTTTAGTTGTAGAAGTAGATATGGGAAGAGTCTTCAGTGTGATAAATAGTGGATTTAAAAGCTCAAGAGAGGCCAGGGAGATATCATGGAGATAAGGCATTTATTTGCCTTGCTGCAGAAGGTTGGTGGTTTGAATTCCGGCATCCCATATGTCCCCCCGAGCCTGCCAGGAGCAATTTCTGAGCATAGAGCCAGGAATAACCCCTGAGTGCTGCTGGGTGTGACCCAAAAACCAAAAACCAAAAAAAAAAAAAAAAAAGTTTAAGAAAAGAATAAGAAAATGAAGGAGATATATAACATAACATCATATACTTAAAAGTTCATATCCATGCCATAAAACATGCATTTATATACATGCTTGCGTATTCTTGCATTGAACTATGGGAGGGATAAGATTAAGACCAAAGTTTCAGGGAAGAAAACTTATTAGTAAAATAAGATTCACATAAAAAGTTGATTGGGTCAATCATGACACTGAGATTACGTATATGAGTCAATAGATTAAATGTATAAAAACATAAATATTAGAGTCAGAGAGAAAGAATAAAGCAAGCAACTTTTTATGCTTTAAATGCAGTTGACCTGGGATTGATCTCCATCTTATATATGGTCTCCTAAGCATTTCTAGAAGAAATCCCTGGGTACAATCAGATGTGATCCCTAAAAAAAATAATTATAAACAAAACACATAAATATCAATGGAAAAAATTTCAACAATGATCTAATAGAGAATAAAAAGTAGACACTTGGGACGGGAGCAATAGCACTAGAGGTAAGGTGTCTGCCTTGCAAGCGCTAGCCTAGGACGGACCATGGTTCAATCCCCCAGTGTTCCATATGGTACCCCCAAGACAGGAGCAATTTCTGAGTGCATAACCAGGAGTAACCCCTGAGCACCACACACACACACACACACACACACACAGACAATTAATGAATGTCAATTACTTTCTATCATGTGGCCAGAGAGATAGCACAGTGGTAGGCCATTTGCTTTGGACGTTGCAGACCCAGAACAGACCGTTGCAGACCCAGAACAGACTGGGGTTCGATTCCCAGCGTTCCATATGGTCCCCGGAACCAGAAGCGATTTCTGAGTGCATAACCAGGAGTAACCCCTGAGCACCATAAGGTGCGGCCCAAAAACAACAACAACAAATTACTTGCTATTTAATACTGCGCAAAGGTTATTGGGAGTGTCTTTAAGCATTCCAAGTGAAACTGGATTCCCAGTGACTATCCCTTAGTCTACAAATGTCTTGCATCCCTATGTAGTCCTCTGGATTGACCCTCTTTCACTCATGTGCCTCAGCCCACATATGCATCCCTCCTCAGATTCAAGATGCTCTGCCACCAAAAATCATCCCCCTGGTATAATAGGGCCTCTGAGGTCAAGATAACTCCCTAAAATTTTCCCAAGACCATAGACATTGGTCCAGGTAAATATTAATTAAAGTGTCAATATGTCATTGCGCAAATGGGAAACTGAGGCAGAAAGGAGCAGAGAATGGATAGATTCTCAGTACGCACTAGAGGAAGTTTATAACTAGAACCAACTTTTTTCCCTGATACATATACAAGCTTCTTCTCTGTTTGGATACAGAGACTGTAATGTCTTTATCTGACCTAAAACTCTAAGATAGTAGACAAGGAAGTTGAGACAGACCTTCCATCCCTAATCAGCAAATATTTAGGTCTGCCAGACACTGAGAAACAGAGACACAGGAAGGTAAGGAAATGATTATGAGAACAATAGCAGATGATACAGGAGGAATAATAGCCAATACTGTTGATTCTTAAGACTATTATCATTATTTTCTGGAAGATGGTAACAGAAAGATTGATCTGGTATTTCTACTAATTTTGAAGTTGAGGTGCAGTAGAAACAAATATAGTGGTCAGGGTAGAAGACAAAGGTTTAATCCACTTAATGAGAATTGCCTCATATTTCCAAAATGTAAACCATAATCTCCTTTGTGCAGATACTAAGAAACTCAGAAAGGCTTAGTATTTTTCTTGAAGGGTGAATGGAATTAAGGTTTACTCCTCACTCTATGTTCAGGAGTCACTTCTGACAATCCTAAGTAACTATATTTGATGCTGGGGATTGAACAAAGGTTTTGAAGATGCAAGAAAACACCTTAAACTTTGTTCTAACTGCACAGCCCAGAAAGGTTTGTTTGTTTGTTTGTTTGTTTGTTTGTATGGAGTAGGAATTACACTGTGTAATGCTCACTACTTTTCCTGGCTCTATACTCAGAAGAGATCCCTAGCAGTGCTTGGGGGAGCATATATGATGCCGAAGGGGTAGATTTACTAACCCTTTTCAGTACTGAACAGGTATATTCTTTTTTTTTGTTTGTTTTTGGGCACACCCGGCGTTGCTCAGGGGTTACTCCTGGCTGTCTGCTCAGAAATAGCTCCTGGCATGCACGGGGGACCCTATGGGACACCGGGATTCGAACCAACCACCTTTGGTCCTGGATCAGCTGCTAGCAAGGCAAACGCCACTGTGCTATCTCTCGGGCTCGAACAGGTATATTCTTAAAGCTAATAGCTCACAAAGTCAATAAGGGACCGAAAAGGAATTTCAGTTTATTGAGTATGTCTCCAAATCCTAACTGCTCTCTTGCAATGCTTTCTAAGACACTAAAAAGAGAATGAGAAATGTTGAAAAAGTTTAGGAAAAAAAAAAGCTTTGAAAGTTGGGGTGAACAAATTTATGAGAGGATTATTATGCATTTTCTTTCCATCAAAGTAGGTCTTTGATGTGAATTTCACTTTGGAATGGAGGAGCTTGTCAGGGGATAAGAAGAGATGGTAAAGACATGTGGAGATAAAATCACAGAATTTGTTGAGTGCACTAACACCCATTATTGGGTTGGAATTTTAGACACATGGCATAAAAAATGTCAGGTGAGTGTGATGGATCTTGCCCCATGTGGAATATGTAAATCAGTGACAATGTTTAGGTCCAGGAATACTTTGGCTGTGAAATTCATGAGAGGGATTTATGATGGATTTTGAAAGTTCTCTCTTCTCCTTCAGACTATCTCTGGCAGAGAAGAGAGAAGCCAATAACACAGGTTCTGTGTCAAACTATTGAGTTTGAGGCCTAGGACAAACCTATAACATAGTAAACTCTAGATATAAAATGATGATTGTGATCATTTATTATAAGAAGGATGGTGGTGTGGATGAAAATTGGGAGGGTGGGGAAAAAGAAAAGAAGGATGGAAGAGAAAGTACAGTATGGAAGTTGCTTGCCTTATACACAGCCAACCTGACTTTGGTACCCAGTACCCTAAATAGACCTCTGAGCAAATCATGAGTGAACCCTTGAATGAAGATCCAAGAGTAAGTCTTGAGCATTGCTGAATGTGACTCAAAAATAAAGAGAGAGAAAGAAGGAGGAGGAAATGAGTGAGGAGGGAGGAAGCAGAGTAAGAAGAGGAAGAGTAGAAAAGGTGGGGGAAAATAGCAGGAAGGGGGGTGAGAGGAGGAGAATTCACTGTAATATATAAAGGGAGATTGTTCCATGAGTCAAGTTACTGAAGAAATAGTCATAAAGTCTGTTGAGTTCATAGAAGGGTAAATTCAAAGGCCCAATAATATAAGGAATCATCTATGGCCAAAGACTTGCCTTCTACCTTGTCTGTTTTGTTTTGTTTTCTAATACTTTACTCAACCTGTTAAAATGGAACAGCAATGTAGAGGTATTGAACAACCCCTTATGCTAATTACCATTCTAGGTGGTATGAATTCTAAAATAAAGTAGAAGTCTGCCTAATATCAGCATTTAATGTTTAGTGGGCAGGGATGGGAAAAAGGACAGGAAACAAACCTAGAACAGAAAAGCTGATCATTATGTGATAGGATACATTTCGGAGCTAACACTACATTTAGTAAAGCTTTTACTGCTGAGAAGTAAGGGGTGGTCAGGAGCGAGAAATAAAATGATGATACTTCTGACTTAGATGACCAGTATGCCTGAGCATAGAGCCAAAAATGAGCCCAGAGCACCATCTAAAATGCTTGCTCACAAAAAATAAAATAGTGATTTGAATGAAATCTATGAGTTGAAATAGAATATTCAGTATCCTCCATGACCTTCATTTCTGCTAAAATAAGAACAAGGCATGAATAAATAATTTGGATATTGTGCAGATCTGTTTAAGAACATAGGTACCTCTGATGACTGTGGGCTGAGTAATGAATGTATTCTCTCTTTGAGTGTTTTTATAGAGTTTATCTCTGAGTCTGAGATCATGTTGGATGTACTTTATAAAGGTGCATTCTCTCTCTCATTTTCCATATGTCCCCCATGACCGCAGGTACCAAAGGACAGTAGCAGAGAATAGCATATCTTTCTGCAGCTCTGAATCAGGACTGATGTCCAAGCCACATCAAAGGAAAGAGTTCGGTGACTGAGTCTACACTGAAAGTCCTCAGGAACCACAGCTCAGGAGGCACGGAGGTCCTGAGACAGTGGCTGTCTCCCTGGGGGATAGGTACTTTCCTGAAAAGTACACATCATTCGACTCTTCCTGTGCTTTTACTGTAAACTCTGGGTTTATTACACATCTAAAAGGACAGAGGGGAAGAAAAGAGAGACAGAGACTCAGGTGTAGGCTTGAGATGAAACAAACACATAAAATAGCAATATTTTGAAATATATAGAGTTGTGTGATCATTACCACTTGGTGAGTCTCCATAGAAGAAAAGTAGAGCAAGAAGCTGAGAGGAAAAAGACCAAGACATCTACCTATCATCTATTTTTCAGGAGCATGATCACTGCATCAGTTATCTTGTAACACAGAAATAAAAAATGTCCTAGCAGAGTTTCTAGTTCATCTGGAAAACAACCAGCCCTATCCAACTCCAGGCTTCCTGGGAAAAGGGTTGAAGGTGAGGTGGGGTCCAGGAGAAGAGTGTACAGTGGTCAGGGAATCAGTAGAGGTATCCTGGTTTGCAGGAGAACTGTGTGTTCCTAGAGAAAGGTCCTGCTCTGCAAAGATCTAAGTGGAGAAACATATGGTGTTTTTCCAGTGAGGCATGCATCAGATTGAGGCTGAGTTTTGTTATAAAAAGTGTTTGCAGAAAACAGTGACTACTCAGCTCTAAGGAAAGATGAAGATATGTAATTTCCTGCATTATGAATGGAATTGGAAGATATTATGTTCAGTGAAATAAGCCAGCCGAAGGGCAAACACAGGATGATCTCACTTATATGTGTCATATAAAAGAACTGGATGAGGCAATGAAGTGATTTAAAAGGGGAATGCCTATACCACCTTGACCCCAAAATATGTGGAAAAGAAGGGCAGACAAGAAGAAAAAGGAGTCAAGGGAATACAAGTAGATTAGTGGTGTAAAGGAGTAGTGTAGCTAAGTACCCAAATCACAAATTCAAAAACACTGAAGCAAGAATTTCAAACTTCAACAATCAAACTTTAAGATGTGCCTATCAAGGTGGGAGGCTGGAAATGGGGGAAAATGAGAGAAGGAACCTGAGGTCCTTAGGGATGTGATGGAGGGAAGAAGACCCTAGCAGTGGTATTGGTGCTAGAACATAGTATGGCTAAAATCCAAATCTGAAAAACTTTGTAAATCGAGGTGGCTTCATTACAAAAGTAAATAAAAGAAAAAGAAGAAAGAAAAGTCACTAGGCAAATTCCAATTGGTCAGAAAGCCTCCAGGTCAGGAACCTGGCTTAGTCCGTGTCCAAGACCACCATAGAGCTGAACTCAGGAGAATAGACCAAGTTTCACCAATTAAAACCTCTGGACCTTAGGTAAGCCTAAACTATTGGTAAAGATATCACCCCAATTAGATGTCCCCCATTCTGTAGCAAAGAAATTCTGTGTGAAGACATGAGGAATGAGAGTCAACATAACCCATCATTCATACCTGGAGATTTTATAAAAAGTTTATAATTAACTTTTTCAAAAAATAAAGAGATCAGAAAATGGAAATCTTGTTAAAGAAATAACCTACCAGAGTCTTTGTTCTTCTCACTCCTTCCATTATAGGGGAGAAAGTAGACTGCACTTCCTCTTACCGCAATCTAAATAAAAGTCCTGCAAATGGGTACACAGAGAATTCGACCTGTGATCCCACTTGAGAAGGTTTGAACTCTGAGGTAAAGAAAATTCTATTTACATGATCCCTCAAATGTCAACTTTCTATATTCTGTTTTTTGTCCAAAATAAATGAACATAAATAGAATGATGTGAGATGTATGTCCCAAATGTCATTTTTATCCATTAACATGGCACATGATTCAGAGATTCATTCTTGTCACCATGTAAAGATATGGATCATTTATATTCATTTCTTTATGGTACAACCACATTACTTTTGGGTGGGTGAGAAGAGGACATTTAAGTTTTGAACCACAACACACATGATGATGTGCAGGCTTTACTTTTGGCTCTGTGCTTTGGGTTGCTTCTAGTGGTGCTAGGGGGGACCATACAGTTCTAGAGATCAATCTGGAAATCCAGTATGCAAAGCATCCAAACTCAATGTTTACTCTGATCATGCCATTACTTTTAAACATTACATTATCTATTCCCATGCCTTGCCCCCCCTAAAATTAGGAAAGGAATGCATGATCAGTACATCAAACTTTTAATATGCAATAGGGATTTTTTTCTTCCTGTTTTGAAAAAGAGTGGTGGTTTTAATGAATCATTACATCTTCAATGTGAAGATTGGGTAAGTGAGATAGAACTAAGAAGCTGACATGGCAATAATCTGCTTACAAAAGTTATGCCAGGAGCCAGGCTTTAAAAGGAATGTAGCACAAAGTATGTGTCTGAGAAGATGTATACCTAGTATGTGTGAAACCCTAGGCTACATTTTAGCATGAAAAATAAAATATTTTAATTAGCCAGATTGCATAATGCCAGGTAAGTGTACATCTGTTAACAAATCACGACATCTTAATATGTCACGGCATAATTTATCAGACCATCATTGCCATAAGATCTATCTGTTAAGCTATCAAGCAGAGGATCTCAAGGAGTTGAACTTAAATTCATGCCAGTCACTATTCTATTTAAATATAAGGAGAAAAGTCACGCAAGGAGATCAGATATTAAAAAAAAACTATAATGTAAAAAACACTTTTAAGGGCTCTATTAATTATATAACTTATTCTACGGGTCATGGATGACAGAATATTTCTAGTATTGCATCAGAGATGCCACTTTTAGTAACCAATGGGTTCCAAAGCAGTTCTTTGGTGGGGAGTATGGGAGAAAGTATTGGGATAATAGTCACTGGGAGACTGATGACAAGTCTCTATTGCATCTCACAGAAATTCCAGGTTAGAAATAACTGTTGGAAGTAGACAGTAAGGACAGAAAGCCCCAGACCTCAAGTGGTTCTAGGCCAAAAAACACAAATGAGCAAATATTTCAAGTTTTCTTAGGAAGACTTGGTACATGTACTATTTATTCTAGGTGAGTGAATTGCTGTGAGCAAAAGTGCCTAGATTTGTAGATGCATCAAGTAAAATTATTACAAGGGAGATCTTGAAAAGGAAAAGTCCTATACCAAATGGCAAAACAATCATAGGAGTTTGCAAGACTTACAATAGTAACACTGTGACCAAAGAAGTAGCTGCTCTAAAGCCAAGTTTCTCCTACCTAAAAATGTAGTAAAAGTCTGAAGTCTATTAAATTGAGGATGAATTTGAAGTCCCTGTGAAATCTAGAGGAGGGTAAAGTTGAGATTAAAAAAAAAAAAAGTAATAGGAACCTGAGAGATAGCACAGTGGGAGGGTGTTTGCCTTAGAGGCAGAAAGACAGTGGTTCAAATCCCAGCATCCCATCTGGTCCCCCAAGCCTGCCAGGAGCGATTTCTGAGTGTAGAGCCAGAAGTAACCCCTGAGCACTGCTGGGTGTGACCCTTCTAAAAAAGTAATAAATACTACATTTATTCTAGTGGGAGTGTGGGTTTACTTAAAACAATGGGTCTGGCATCATTCCTACCTTTTGATTTTAATAGAAATGTTATAAAAATCTTTTGGTCTAGCTATCAAATTCTGTTTTCTGAGTCCCTTTGGAGTTCACAAATAATTTCAGAGCCTTGTGGTCAGCGAAGGTAGTCTGCAAA
Source organism: Suncus etruscus (assembly GCF_024139225.1). NCBI lineage: Eukaryota > Metazoa > Chordata > Mammalia > Eulipotyphla > Soricidae > Suncus > Suncus etruscus. The sequence continues at coordinate 9,071,872 of NC_064852.1, forward strand.
ATTTCTATCCTCTTGATCTTATGGAGGTATGTTTTATGTGCCAGCATGTAGTCTATCCTGGAGAATGTCCCATGTACATTGGAGAAGAATGTGTATCCAGGTTTCTGGGGATGGAGTGTCCTATATATATCCACTAGGCCTCTTTCTTCCATTTCTCTCCTCAGGTCTAGTATATTCTTGTTGGGTTTCAGTCTGGTTGACCTGTCCAGTGTTGACAAAGCCGTGTTTAGGTCCCCCACAATTATTGTGTTGTTGTTGATATTATTTTTCAGATTTGTCAGCAGTTGTATTAAATATTTTGCTGGCCCCTCATTCGGTGCATATATGTTTAGGAGAGTGAATTCTTCCTGCTCTACGTACCCCTTGATTAATATAAAATGTCCGTCTTTGTCCCTTACAACCTTCCTGAGTATAAAGTTTGCATTATCTGATATTAGTATGGCCACTCCAGCTTTTTTATGGGTGTTGTTTGCTTGGATAACTTTTCTCCAGCCTTTTATTTTGAGTCTATGTTTGTTCTGACTATTCAGGTGCGTTTCTTGTAGGCAGCAGAAGGTTGGATTGAGTTTTTTGATCCATTTAGCCACTCTGTGTCTCTTAACTGGTGCATTTAGTCCATTGACGTTGAGAGAAAGAATTGTCCTGGGATTTAACGCCATCTTTATTTCAAAATTTGGTGTGTCTTTTGGGTAGTCTTGTCTTAGATTAGGTCTTTCAGTTTTTCTCTTAAGACTGGTTTTGTGTCTGTGAAGTTTCTGAGCTGTTTTTTGTCTGTGAAACCATGTATTCTTCCATCAAACCGGAAAGTGAGTTTTGCTGGGTATAGTATTCTGGGTGAAGCATTCATTTCATTCAGTCTTGTCACAATATCCCACCACTGCTTTCTGGCATTGAGCGTTTCTGGTGACAGGTCTGCTGTAAATCTCAGGGAAGCTTGCTTGAACATGATTTCCCCTTTTGATCTTGCTGTTTTCAGAATTCTGTCTCTATCTGTGGGATTTGTCATTGTGACTAGGATGTGTCTTGGGGTGGTTTTTCTGGGGTCTCTTTTGGTTGGTACTCTTCGGGCATGCAGGATTTGATCACATATATTCTTTAGCTCTGGAAGTTTCTCTTTAATGATGTTCTTGACCATTGATTCTTCCTGGAAATTTTCTTCCTGGGTCTCTGGGACTCCAATGATTCTTAAGTTGTTTCTGTTGATCTTATCATAGACTTCTATTTTCGTCTGTTCCCATTCTTTGACTAATTTTTCCATTGTCTGCTCATTTGCTTTAAGTTTTTTGTCCAATCTCTCCTGCTGTATGGAATTGTTATGTATCTCATCTTCCACAGCACCAAGTCTATTCTCAGCTTCTGATACCCTGTCCCAGAGCTTATCCATTTTGTCATTCACTTCGTTTACTGAGTTTTTCAGGCCTGTTAGTTGACATGTTATTTCAGTTTGGAGTTTTGTCATTTCTGCCTTCATATTTTCTTGGTTCTTATTAGTGTTCTGTTCAACTCGATCCATGGTTTCTTGGAGTCTGTTGAGCACCTTCCATATTGCTAGTCTAAAGTCCTTATCTGAGAGGTTGATTAGTTGTTCAGTCATTATCTGGTCCTCAGAATTGTCATCTTCATTCTCTATGTCTGATGCTGGCCTGCGCTGTTTCCCCATTGTCACATTTGTATTGTGGGTTATTCTACGTGTTGTAGTGGTATTCATTGTCTATATGATGTGAACTCCAAAGGGACTCAGAAGAAACACTTTAACACCTGGAAGTTAAACAGCCTCATGCTCAATAACCAGTGGGTCCGAGATGAAATCAAGGAGGAAATAAAAAGGTTCCTGGAAACAAATGACAATAAAGACACAAACTCTCAGAACTTATGGGACACAGCAAAAGCAGTACTGAGAGGAAAATTTATAGCTTTGCAAGCACACATCAGGAAGGAAGAAGGAGCTTACCTGAGTAGCTTAATGACACAGCTAATAGAACTAGAAAATGCTCAACAAAAGGACCCAAGAATAGGAAGACAGAAGGAAATAACAAAGCTGAGAGCAGAAATCAACGAAGTGGAAACTCAAAAAACAATCCGAAAGATCAACGAAAGCAGAAGTTGGTTCTTTGAAAAAATAAACAAGATTGATAGACCACTGGCAAACCTAACAAAGAAAGAGAGAGAGAGAAACTTGATAACTCATATCAGGAATGAAAAAGGAGAGATCACTACTGATATGACAGAGATTCAAAGGGTAATCAGAAACTACTTTGAAAAACTCTACGCCACTAAAAATGAGAACCTGGAAGAAATGGATAAATTCTTGGACTCTTATAATCTTCCACGGTTGAAGGAAGAGGATGTAGCATATCTAAACACCCCCATCACCATTGATGAAATTAAAACAGTAATCAAATGTCTGCCGAAATACAAAAGCCCAGGTCCAGATGGATTCACTAATGAATTCTATCAAACTTTCCAAGAGGAACTACTGCCAATCTTGGCAAGACTCTTTCATGAAATTGAACAAACAGAAACACTTCCAAATAGCTTTTATGAAGCCAACATCACCTTGATACCTAAACCAGACAGAGACGCTACCAAAAAAGAAAATTACAGACCAATATCACTGATGAATGCAGATGCAAAGATCCTCAACAAAATCCTGGCAAATAGGATTCAATGCCTCATTAAGAAGATCATCCACTACGATCAAGTAGGTTTCATCCCAGGAATGCAAGGCTGGTTTAACATCCGTAAATCTATCAACATAATACACAACATCAATAACAAGAAAAATAAAAACCACATGATCATATCAATAGATGCAGAGAAAGCATTTGATAAGGTCCAACACCCATTCTTGATCAAAACTCTCAGCAAGATGGGAATGGAGGGAACCTTTCTCAATATAGTGAAGGCCATCTACCACAAGCCAGTGGCAAATATTATCCTCAATGGAGAAAAACTGAAAGCCTTCCCTCTAAATTCTGGCACAAGACAAGGCTGTCCTCTCTCACCACTCCTATTCAACATAGCACTGGAAGTACTTGCTATAGCGATTAGGCAAGAAAAGGATATCAAGGGAATCCAGATAGGAAAGGAAGAAGTCAAGCTCTCACTGTTTGCAGATGACATGATACTCTACTTAGAAAACCCTAAAGACTCTATCAAAAAGCTTCTAGAAACAATAGACTCATATAGCAAGGTGGCAGGCTACAAAATTAACACACAAAAATCAATGGCCTTTCTATACACCAACAGTAATAAAGAAGAAATGGACATTAAGAAAACAACCCCATTCACAATAGTACCACACAAACTCAAATATCTTGGAATCAACTTGACTAAATATGTGAAGGACCTATACAAAGAAAACTATAAAACTCTGCTCCAAGAAATAAGAGAGGACACACGGAAATGGAAACACATACCCTGCTCATGGATTGGCAGGATTAACATCATCAAAATGTCAATACTCCCCAAGGCATTATACAGATTTAATGCCATCCCTCTAAAGATACCCATGACATTCTTCAAAGAAGTGGATCAGACACTTTTGAAATTCATTTGGAACAATAAACACCCTCGAATAGCTAAAGCAATCATTGGGAAAAAGAATATGGGAGGAATTACTTTTCCCAACTTTAAACTGTACTACAAAGCAACAGTTATCAAAACAGCATGGTATTGGAATAAGGATAGGTCCTCAGATCAGTGGAATAGGCTTGAATACTCAGAAAATGTTCCCCAGACGTACAACCATCTAATTTTTGATAAAGGAGCAGGAAATCCTAAATGGAGCAGGGAAAGCCTCTTCAACAAGTGGTGTTGGCACAATTGGATAGCCACTTGCAAAAAATTAAACTTAGACCCCCAGCTAACATCATGTACAAAGGTAAAATCCAAATGGATTAAAGACCTCGATATCAGCCCCAAAACCATAAGATATATAGAACAGCACATAGGCAAAACACTACAGGACATTACAGGCATCTTCAAGGAGGAAACTGCACTCTCCAAGCAAGTGAAAGCAGAGATTAACAGATGGGAATATATTAAGCTGAGAAGCTTCTGCACCTCAAAGGAAATAGTGCCCAGGATACAAGAGCCACCCACTGAGTGGGAGAAACTATTCACCCAATACCCATCAGATAAGGGGCTAATCTCCAAAATATACAAGGCACTGACAGAACTTTACAAGAAAAAAACATCTAACCCCATCAAAAAATGGGGAGAAGAAATGAACAGACACTTTGACAAAGAAGAAATACGCATGGCCAAAAGACACATGAAAAAATGTTCCACATCACTAATCATCAGGGAGATGCAAATCAAAACAACGATGAGATACCACCTCACACCCCAGAGAATGGCACACATCACAAAGAATGAGAATAAACAGTGTTGGCGGGGATGTGGAGAGAAAGGAACTCTTATCCACTGCTGGTGGGAATGCTGTCTAGTTCAACCTTTATGGAAAGCGATATGGAGATTCCTCCAAAAACTGGAAATCGAGCTCCCATACGATCCAGCTATACCACTCCTAGGAATATACCCTAGGAACACAAAAATACAATACAAAAACCCCTTCCTTACACCTATATTCATTGCAGCTCTATTTACCATAGCAAGACTCTGGAAACAACCAAGATGCCCTTCAACAGATGAATGGCTAAAGAAACTGTGGTACATATACACAATGGAATATTATGCAGCTGTCAGGAGAGATGAAGTCATGAAATTTTCCTATACATGGATGTACATGGAATCTATTATGCTGAGTGAAATAAGTCAGAGAGAGAGAGAAAAACGCAGAATGGTCTCACTCATCTATGGGTTTTAAGAAAAATGAAAGACACCCTTGTAATAATAATTTTCAGACACAAAAGAGAAAAGAGCTGGAAGTTCCAGCTCACCTCAGGAAGCTCACCACAAAGAGTGATGAGTTTAGTTAGAGAAATAACTACATTTTGAACTGTCCTAATATTGAGAATGTATGAGGGAAATGTAGAGCCTGTTTAGGGTACAGGCGGGGGTTGGGTGGGGAGGAGGGTGATTTGGGACTTGGGTGAAGGGAATGTTGCACTGGTGATGGGTGGTGTTCCTTTTATGACTGAAACCCAAACACAATCATGTATGTAATCAAGGTGTTTAAATAAAAAAAAAAAAAAAAGAAAAAAAAAATTCTGTTTTCATGCTTTTCCCACTTTGTATATTTTTATTTATTTTTTCTTTTGGGGGTCATACCAGGGGTGGGTTCAGAACTTATTCCTTTTTCTGCACTTAGAGGGTCACTCTCAGCAGGGCTCAGGACCTTAAGGAGTGCTGGGGAACAAATCTGTGCTGCTTGAAAGGCAAGTGCCCTATTCACTGTACTATTGCTTTTGTTCCTCCCCAATTTGTATGTTAAGTTAAGAAAGAATGAGAACTTATTATTAAAGTCATCCCTATATGCTAGTCAAAAATAACCTTTAGAATATAAAGGTATTTATTTATTTTTATTTATGTGACATTTCATTCAGGTTTTACCCAGCTAACATTGAATTTTTGATTCTTGAAATAAAACTGAGAAAAGTGACAGAAAAAATAAATGCAAGTATTTATCCTTAGGTATATCTAAGTATTAAAATGAGTCTCTTTTGATAGCTAAATATTTTGTACAACAATATTGCAGTAGAAATTAAGGGAGGCCCTGATAATGTATATTGGAGAAAAAAATGGTCTGGTACCTAAATGAGACAAGACATGAAGGCCTTGGAGAATCAGGACCCATTTCAAGAAGATAGCATGGAAAACTATTGAGATGCACAATTACAGGGCAAAGCATGGCCAGATATCCTGGAAAGAGACTCTACAAAGGCAAAGCTAAGAATATAACAAAGAAAATCATCAACAACTACAAACACTAATAAGTTATGGCAGTGATGTGTTAAGATGTCATAATTTGATACCCCCTTAGGAATCACCCTTGCACCTCTGGGGGTCAGTTTTGGAGATCTGTAAATAAACTAACTTGGCAGAAAACAAGGTGTCCTTATGTCCACATCTCTGTCTGAGATGTATGTCTTTTCTTTTACCTACGGTACTCTTGTCCGCTTTTCTGAGATGTAATTTCCTTTCTTTTATCTCATGGCATGTTTTGCCCAGATCTCTGTCTGAAAGGTGACGTTTAGAATGCGTTTATCCATGATGGGGAAATGATATGCAAATCCCTGCTTGAGATATGTGCTTTGCTCTTTCCACTCTGGAGACTATACTCACCCTTGAGCATGCATTTCTCTCTTCCTCTTCCCTTTGTTTCCTGAATAAACTTGTTTAACTTCACTATTCATCTCCTCCTAAAATTCTTTTCTATGAGGAAAGGTGACAGAACTGGAAAGCTTGGGTAAGATTTGGAACTGACTTTGCTTTCCTGCAAAGAGCAATCCTTGCTATACAACCTGTATTCTATCGATCCCCCAAGAAACTGGTGGCAAGGATTATTTCCCATGCCAACAGAGCAAGTTGAGTTCACATGTATATGGTTTGACAAGTGCCTCCTTGGTTTGTTGAGACAGAAGATCTGGTCCATGCAGGATTTCATATTGTTGTAAGGGAGTTTCATAAGACACAAATGAGCACCACTAAGACAGGTTAAATCTGGATTCTTTATGACAGAAGTCCATGACCATGAGCATATTAGTGTCCCAAAGAAATGACCTTGAACACAGTCAGAGAAAAAAAAAAAAAAAGAAAAATCACATATGAGTCAAATAATGGATACTGTGAGTAATGAGGTGCAGGAATTGTGATTAGCTAAGAAAGTTATAGAAAAATAAGCTTGTTAATGGTTAAGCTGGTTTACAGACATGGTGACAATTGGCTAGTGATTATGAGGGACAATCAACATAGGGGAGAGTAGTGGTTCTGGAGTTGAACAGGCTGTTTATGAGTTTTATTTGTTAACGGGTTACAACTGACACTTGGTGCAATTGAGGGAATATCCTTCCTGCTGGCAGGCTTAAAAGAGGAATAGTGATAAGTCTCTTATGTCAGGAGCCCTTAGTTCAATAGCAGACATACATTTCTAAACTTCTCTAGGTACTTCTGTAGGGGGCTGAGGTGTGCATTCTGCAGGCTACTGCCTCTCTCTTACCTCATTTCATAAAAGCCACCTGAAGAATCCCATTCCACCTTCAACAATAGGACATTTGCTTGAGAGAAACAAATAACACACTAAACATTAAAGATCTTATTTCTCAATTTCTCATTTCCTTTATATTCTCTGCCACCTGTAATTGATACAGAGAATTTCTGATAGGAAATCTAGGATTTATAGCAGTTCTACATAATTTGTAAATGTGATTAATCTGTAAATCTTTACTCATATAAAGTAAGGAGGAAAGGAATTTATGTAACTGGGTGTGAATTCTTGCTTTATTGATAATCTCTGGCTAAAAGATTACTGAACCAATTGAAACCTGTAAGTAGATACTATCATATAGATTTTATGCTAGTTGTATTATATGCTATGGTATTTATAATCTGTGAGTATTATATGATATAACATTTTCTGATATGTGGTTCACATATCAGCAAAAAGTAAATAGTAGATGCAGAAAAATGGATGCTTATTTATTTGCTCATTTTCCTTCCTCTCTTCCCTCTGACTCCACCCTAGAAAATTCCCGTTTGGGGCTACGTTCTAGGTATTAAATAGTATGAGCCATAGTGGGCTGCTATGACAAGCATTCCTATCCATCGCTGCTAAGTTGTCCAAGCATGCTCAGTATTCCTTACGACCAGGGGTCCTCAAACGTTTTAAACAGGGGGCCAATTCACTGTCCCTCAGATCATTGGAGGGTCTGACTATAGTAAAAACAAAACTTATGAACGAATTCTTATGCACACTGCATATATCTTATTTTGCAATGAAGAAACAAAACAGATACAAATACAATATGTGGCCCGTGGGCCATAGTTTGAGGTACACTGCAACAATCCTGACAAAATAAGGATCCAAGATGGAGGCCATGGTGTCTTGCAAACTAAGGTTGCAAGTGGAGACCCCAGATACTATTTCTGCTTCAAGCATCCCCCAGAATTAAATAGCCCCAGAACTTAAATTGTGAGATAACTATCTTAATCTATTAATCTTAGATTATATTAATCTAGGAGGCATTCATTGTAAAATTGATACATATTTTCTAGCATATGTACATATTTGTGATTTTTGGTAATTAATTATTTGAACAAATTCAAGAGTTCTATCAAGGCAAAGAAGCTATAGCCAAAAAATAAAGCATTTTGGGGACCGAAGCAGTGGTGCAGTGATAGGGTGTTTGCCTTGCATGCAGCTGACCCATGATGGACCATGATTCAATCTTCCGGCATTCCATATGGTCCCCAACCCAGGAGCAATTTTTGAGTACATAGCCAGGAGTAACATCACTGGGTGTGACCCGAAAACAACAACAATAAGTATAAAGCACTTTTTTCAAAAGTTCACAAAGTTAATACATGACAAACTTGAGGTCAAATCCAGAGGCTTCTTTTTATAACCCTATTGAATCAGGGATACTCAGTTTAGGCATGTTTCTAGTATAATAATATTTTATTCATGTGTATTATTAATACATATTATATTATATAAATATTATATACAAATGCTTATTATTTATCTATTTATCCATGTGGACACACCTAAGCAGGTCTACTGAAAACAGGTAATATAGTCTTTTATTTCCAAATATTGGACATTATAATGTTGACATCAATATAAGGATACATAAACCTTCTCATATGATTTTTTTGAGTTCTTCAGATATTAAAGTTATAGTTGAATCATATGGTAGTTTCAGTCTTAATCCTTTGAGAAATTTCTATATTGCTTTCTATAAAAGTTATGCCATTTTATATTTTGCCAACAGTGATACTTCCTTTTTAAAAAGGAAATAGAGCCTTGGAGAACTTCATTTCCACCAAGAGTCTTTCTTCCATTCATTAGGAAAATTAAGATTTTACCTATCTTATAAGAAATAATGCCATCTTGAAAAATTCTTAGTATGTCATAAAACAGGAGGTCAAGGTGTCAGTGATAAGATCCAGACATATGGTATTGACTTTATTCTGTAGTTTATTGGAGGACACAAAAATGCTAGTGTCCTTGGGGAAATAATTATGAGTAAACAGTTGTTTAATAACCAAGAGTCTTTCAAGTTGAACAATATATTGTCCCAGGGAATATCTGTGGCCACAAAATAGATGAGATCTGGTTGAGGCAATAAGATAATTTATTTGGGGGATTTTTCAGGACTGCCGTCAGGGAAAAATGAATTCAAGAAGTTCTTAAGTCATGTTTCAAGATACAGGAATCAGAAGAATAGTGTTAATAAAATAAAGGCCAACATAGATGAAACTGAAAGATATTATGTTAAATGAAGTAAGCCAAAAGAAGAATAAGTATAGGATTATATCACTTATATGTGGTATTTAGAATAAATACATGAAAAATTGCAATGGTTTAAATGAATTCTGTAGGCCCCAGAATATAGTGAGGAGCAGGGAAGAAATTGAGTGGAGGAGAAAGGTACAAACAAAATGATCAGGTACAAGGAGCAAGGGGTCTTGTGCTCATTGGTAGTCTGAAGAAAGGACAAAAATAAATAATCAATGAGGCCGGAGTGATAACACAGTGGTAGGGTGTTTGCCTTGCATGCGGCCAACCCAGGACAGACTCAATTTTGATTCCCAGCATCCTATATAGTCCTCCAAGCCTGCCAGGAGCGATTTCTGAGTGGAGTCAGATGTGCCCCCCAAAAAAAACAAAACAAAAAAAGGAAAGAAAAGAAAGAAGAAAGAAAAGAAAGAAAGAAAGAAAGAAAGAAAGAAAGAAAGAAAGAAAGAAAGAAAGAAAGAAAGAAAGAAAGAAAGAAAGAAAGAAAGAAAGAAAGAAAGAAAGAAAGAAGAAAGAAAGAAAGAAAGAAAAGAAAGAAAGAAAGAAAGAAAGAAAGAAAGAAAGAAAGAAAGAAAGAAAGAAAGAAAGAAAGAAAGAAAGAAAGAAAGAAAGAAAGAAAGAAAGAAAGAAAGAAAGAAAGACTGAACTAAGCCAAAGTTAACAAAAATGAAATCTGAAACTCAAACTTTAACAAGCAAACTTTAAAAAGGTGCTTGGTGTGATGGAAGGCTGGGGCCAGTTGTGGTGGCATGGAATAGACCCTGGGTACATTAGTGAGGGAGGTTGGCACTACTGGTAGCATTGGTCCTAAAACATTGTAGTCTAAAACTCAACTATAAATAATGTTTTAAAATGGTCAATTTTAAAAAAGGTCAAGATCACAAGCAAAAAGGACACTTTTCCTAATGTACATTGGCTAGCCTTATATGAAGACTAAATGAACAATTACAACATGCAAATTAGGTAGTATTTTGTCATATAGTTAGATTGGTACAAGTATGGCTGTGGATATTTCTTTCTTTTTTTTTTCTTTTTTGGTTTTTGGGCCACACTCATTTGATACTCAGGGGTTACTCCTGGCCATGCACTCAGAAATCGCCCCTGGCTTGGGGGGACCATATGGGACGCCAGGGGATCAAACTGCAGTTCTTCCGTGGCTAGCGCTTGCAAGGCAGACACCTTACCTCTAGCGCCACCTAACCAGCCCCAAGCTGTGGATATTTCTTTTTTTTTATTATTTAAACAACTTTATTACATACATGATTGTGTTTGGGTTTCAGTCATGTAAAGAACACCACCCATCACCAGTGCAACATTCCCATCACCAATTTCCCAAATCTCCCTCCTCCCCACCCAACCCCCACCTGTACTCTAGACAGGCTTTCTATTTCCCTCGTACATTCTCATTATTAGGATAGTTCAAAACGTAGTTATTTCTCTAACTAAACTCATCCTTGTTTGTGGTGAGCTTCATGAGGTGAGCTGTAACTTCCAGCTCTTTTCTCTTTTGTGTCTGAAAGTTATTGCAAGAATGTCTTTCATTTTTCTTAAAACCCATAGATGAGTGAGACCATTCTGTGTCTTTCTCTCTCTCTCTGACTTATTTCACTCAGCATAATAGATTCCATGTACATTCATGTATAGGAAAATTTCATGACTTCATCTCTCCTGACAACTGCATAATATTCCATTATGTATATGTACCACAGTTTCTTTAGCCATTCATCTGTTGAAGAGTCTTGCTATGGTAAATAGTGCTGCAATGAATATAGGTTTAAGGAGGGATTTTTGTATTGTATTTTTGTGTTCCTAGGGTATATTCCTAGGAGTGGTATAGCTGGGTCGTATGGGAGCTCGATTTCCAGTTTTTGGAGGAATCTCAATATTACTTTCCATAAAGGTTGAACTAGACGGCATTCCTATTCACCCAATACCCATTAGACAAGGGGCTAATCTCCAAAATATACAAGGCACTGACAGAACTTTACAAGAAAAAAAAACATCTAATCCCATCAAAAAATGGAGAGAAGAAATGGACAGACAATTTGACAAAAAAGAAATACAAATGGCCAAAAGACACATGAAAAAATGCTCCACATCACTAATCATCAGGGAGATGCAAATCAAAACAACTATGAGGTACCACCTCACACCCCAGAGATTGGCACACATCACAAAGAATAACAAGCAGTGTGGGCGGGGATGTGGAGAGAAAGGAATTCTTATCCACTGCTAGTGGGAATGCCATCTTGTGGATATTTCTTAAAGAGTTAGTGGTACCATCTCTCATCTCTAGACAGTCTTGAATAAAAATTTCCTAGATAGAATTCTGTCCATGCAAAGTAACTACTGATCCAGGAAATCTCAGTTTCTCAGATATACATGTGTGAATATGCCTGCCTATAATTCTGTTTGTCAAAAGCCTGATTTTTTAAATATAATTTTTATTTTGATCGTAGTGTCTTACATATTGTTGACAATAACATTTTAGGTACATATTTACATAAAATCAGGGGGGATTCCCATCACCAAATTGTCCTCCCTACCCCTCCGTTTTTGTCCAACCTCTCATTTCCTCTTCCCTCACCCCCAGGGCGGCTAGAATATGTGGTCCCCTCTGTATCCAACCTCCTACTTAGTAGTCTTGCACCTGTTTGGTCTCGATGCCTCCCTTATCTCCCCCTCTAACTGGAGGCAGGACTAGCTAGTTCAAGTTGCGTGGTTTTATCTGAAAAAGAGAAAATAAATAAACTGGGGTAAGAGTCTAATACCCCGAAAATGGGCGGAATCCTTCTAGAGGCTCTCATCATTTGAGAGATGAAGGAGAAAAAGAAGGTGAAACACTCCGCCAGTACCAAAAGAAGTGTCAAATATCCAGTGAGGGCTCCAGCTATATCGATAAGCACCACAAAAAACAGACGAAAAACAAAGCTAAAAACAAACAAACAAACAAACAAATAAACCAAAAACACGCCATGGTCTTGAAATAAGAAACATGACATAGCACATAACGAAAGAAAAGAAAAGAAAAGAAAAAAATAAGTATAATTGGGGACAACGATTTCAATAATCACACCCAAACAGAGAAATCGACCAAAATAGATAGGTAAATAAAAATAATAATAACAATAATAAATGAAGGTAAAAAATATATATATATGTATATATATATAAAATAACCAAGGTATTGTGCTTTTTGTATTTTTGTTTTTTCCCCTCCTGCCCTGGCACAGTAAATATTGGGGTCATTCGAAAAGGAATTCACTTGGCCTAGGAAATATGGGGTTTCTCCGTCCTTGGAGTATACTGTCATGGGATCAGCTCTAGACTTTGCTCAGGATCATTTATTTTCCCGGTGGTGTTTTTTTTGGTGTGTGGAAGACTTCTGTTCTGTCCAGGGTGATACACTCAGAGCTCTGTGTTTAGAGGTCTCAGTATCTGCACAGATCCTGAGGTGGGACTTATGATGAAGTCAGTCTTTGTGGTTCTAGAGGTTCTGTTACCTCAGTGTCGTTTTAATCCATCTTCTGTGGTTGGTGACCTTGGTCTTTGCACTGAACCTAGGATGGCGCCTAGGATAACGTCTTTCTTTGTGCTTCCAGAAGCCCCATTCTGTTGCAGTTGTCTCTGTCAGACCTTTGGGACTGGGGATCATGATTATTGTGCAAGTCATAGTTCAAACCCTAAACTAGGGCTTTTTTATTGGTCCCAAGATGTATACTGTCTGGTCGTGGTTCTAGTAGCCAGTCATCTGTAAGTCACGATCTTGGCTTTTGGACCTACCAAAGGGTGCCGAGTCTTCTTCTTAATGTTGGTTTTTTCCCCCTTCTTGTCCAGAGAAGGATAAATGGGTTTTATAAGGTAGCAAAGTTCTTAATTATTTACTAATTTGTCTTTCTAGACAAGAACTTTCTTGATGAAACAGTAAATTTGTGTTAACCTCAGAAGTACCTCTGGTTACAAAGAGAATAGATTATCTCCATTCATAAAAAACTAAAGGATGAAGTTAGAAAGAAATGATTGCTCTGTATACTCACATAATTCTAGATCATATGGTTGATAGAGATCATGCTGAGAGTCTTCCAAGGAGAGGATGCTCTGCTGAATATTTTCAAGAATTAATACCCACGTTCATATGTGAATATGAGAGTGTGGATATATATTTGAGCAGCATTGTGTATGTGTGTGAGAGAGAGACAGATAGGGGAGAGAGAGAGAGAGAGAGAGAGAGAGAGAGAGAGAGAGAGAGAGAGAGAGAGAGAGAGAGAGAATTGAGAGAGAGAGAATTGAGAGAAGAAAACCAGGAATTATTTTCAACTCTCACTGGCAAGAAAAACAAGCACTAACCTGAGTAATCATTCAACTAGGACAAAGTGTATGTTTTATTTGCCAAAGAACATTTCACACTATTGGAAAATACCCAAAATGATGCTATCAGCATTTAGGGAAGAAAGACCAGGTAAGCTGTTCAGCATCTACCAAGTTCTAAACAACACAGTTCCACCTACAATATAAAACCATCAAGTTCATCATATCAAGTGTAGGGTTAAGAAGCTCTGACCTCTAAGCAATAGACTTACCTGAGGACACATGAGGAAGGAAGAGGAGAACTAGAAAAAGAAATTAGTAAACAAGTATAGTAACTATGAGAGGAAATGCTCTGGGAAAAGTCAAGTTTTTAAAAGATATTGGGACCATATTGTGCATATTATTAGTGATCTTTGGTCCTACATTGTAGTGAATCTTTTCCCTAAATACTAAAACTTCTTTTACAAACATAGCTTTCAGGATATGTGGAACACTATCATAACTTTTTGTGACTACCCCTTATTTTTAAAGCAGAGTTGTTCTAACATTCTGATAATGTCATTAATAGAACAATGATGCCAGTAGTAGAAAAATAGTTTAGAAAAGAGCAAAGGTTTTTTGTGAACAGATTTTTATAACATCAGACTATTCCTTAAGTTTTCAAACACAGAATTGTTTTGTGAAAGGTATTTCATGTCTTTTGTCTTTATTTCCAAACCGGCTTCCAGAATAATTTCTCAATGTATTCCTCAATGTACACTGATAGAAATATCCTGGAGTGATTTTTTAACATTTATTCAGTCAAATCAGAAAAATACATGCTCCTCTCCACTCCTTCCAATAGATCAAACTGTCTATTTTCTCATATATTTAATATTTTAAAGTTTCTTTAAAACCTCAGTGATTGTAAAAACTGTCTATGACTCAGTAGCAGTTGGTTTGGGCAATACAGACAGCTATAAATAATCAATGACATCTTGCTGGAGGCATCAGAGCAAAGATACAGCCCTGATATCACTTGCTTCCTTCCTGACTACTAAAATTCAGATTAAAGCTCAATCATTAACTCAATGCTCCAGGGAAAGCCGAAACCTGTAAAATATCTGCAAATTTCTGGGGTTAATGCAGGAAAGATTACTGTGTTATGTCTCCATCTGTTTGCTGATTCTATCAATGTTGTTTATTTTGCATTGTCAAAATACATACAATGAATCCAGTGTAGATACTTTCTCACTATTCTGCATATACAAACACGTTTGTATGCAATATTTTGCACAAATAATTGATACACTTCCCTGGACATTTGTGCAGGAATCAGAAAAGGGATTACAACACAACAGTTTCAAATTCAACATCAGTCATATGCAATTTTCTCTTGACCAACTTATCACAAGAAAGTTTCACTGTATGTGTTTCCCACCACAAGATCCTAGAAAGAAATCTTCCAAGTCTCTTAGAGGGAAAGCTCTGTTTCAAGGTAGTTTTGACCTTCAAGTTTGAACAAAAATCACCTGCAGAACCTGCCTGTGACTGGATATAGTGTCCTCAGCCATAGTCCTCCCCCTCCTTTGCTTCTTTCTCCTGATCTCTCTTATTTACTGACATAGAAATAGAGATATATCTCTAAATTCTTCTTATATGGCCATACATTATGACTTAGTGATG
This sequence comes from Suncus etruscus, assembly GCF_024139225.1. Taxonomy (NCBI): domain Eukaryota; kingdom Metazoa; phylum Chordata; class Mammalia; order Eulipotyphla; family Soricidae; genus Suncus; species Suncus etruscus. The sequence goes on from NC_064852.1 coordinate 9,087,269, forward strand.
GGAATACACACTGAAAAGCGTGACAATAGGTGTTTTTAATTGTGTTAGCATTGAGGGTATAATTACACAAACCTAGATGGCATCGCCTACAGATATTATCATGATTTTGAAATAGGCTGGCATAAAGACAGATAGGGAAGGGATACCCAATCTGCCAAGGCAATTAATTCTTAAGATGTAATAAAACCGAAAGACAGGATGTGGAAGAGTTACTTCATCATTGCTAAGAATATTACCTGATACCACTATAGGCTAAGAGAAGACTGGAACCCCGATAGGGAGAGCTCCAGCAGGAAGAAAGGCTAGGAAAGGTATATCAAAAAAGGCCATTGGCAACCACTGGCAACCACCCTAGCAATAGGACTTTTGCTTACATAGAAAGTCTCACATGGAACAGGTTGAGAAAAATGCTAGAAAAATCAACTTATAAAAAAGGAGGCACAAAGATATGTTGCCTGGTTATGTGGTATCTGAACATTAGTCGGTTACATCTCCCCTTTTTATATATGGATATTTACTGTAATTTTCGCTCTATAAGACGACATGACCATAAGACACACATTGTTTTTAGATGACGAAAACAAGCAAAAATATTCTAATGCAAATATGTACTAAAATATTTAATAAACTATAACAATTCAACTATATTAAGCTAACAGCAGTCAGTCAACATGACATTAAGCATCATTAATGACTGTCATGAACAAATGGAGAGAGGTTAAATTTTGAGTTCTCTTCTAGTTTTCTGGAACCAGAATGCTCCAGGCAGCATTTGCTCCATAAGATGCTCAGACATTTTCTCCCATCTTTCAGGGGGTGAAAGTGTGTATTAAGGCATGAAAAATATGGTATACTTTTATGCTGAGTTGTATACAAGGGCTCTCTCCATCTTTGGAGAAGCCAGTGCTCTCTCTTGAGAATTTACTCTCTCCGTTTTTTATTCTCTACCCTCCCCTTCCTCAATACCTAAAAATAAAACCTGTTTTTACTTCACTGCTCATCTCCTCCTGAAATTCTTTTCTGTGAGGGCAGGTGACAGACCTTGAAGACCTGGGCAAGGTCTAGGATTGACTTTGTTTCCTTGCCAGAGGAAGGTCCACAGTCTTAGATCTTCCCAGCCACTTATCTGGGTGGATGGAGGTGTATAAAAAAAAAAAGGTATATTCTCTTCTTAGAACTGTCACCTTTCTCCTTCCCACTTCACATACTCACTAAGAGACCCCCACCACCTTCAGTTTATGCTATGAGCATGTAACTAAATGAAAAATGACTGAATTCTCAGGTTAGAAGTTTCCCTACACTTGGTCTTGGATTTGAATTTCTATTAAACCCTTTGGGAACTTATCTGTCCCCAAAATGACTTGAAATGATTTATCCAGATAATAACTTCAGATAATAAGCCATTGAGATACTAAAATACAACTTAGAAAATTGATGAATTTCTACTTCCCCACCCCAGGTAGTTCTAACCCATTGTATTTTCTATCATTGGTCCTAGTTATGTCCCAGTTAGGGGAGAAGGGATATATTCCATATCTCTTATAGCCTAGGCTCAAAGTATTTAGCATAGAATTCAAGAGTCTCCTCCACTTTGGAATTTCCCTCTATGCTTCCAAATGTGCAATCTATTTTTCACACCTCATAGTTTGTTTAGGTTATTCTTTTGACTGAGATTCGCTTTGTCATTTTTCTATGCCTGAAAAATATTGTGTTAATTCTTCAAATCCATGAAATTTCCTCAGAGCAGATCATTTACATCTTCATTTTTACAGACACCTTCTACACATCTTTATTGTTGAGTATGTACTAGAATGTTTTGTTAAACTCTCCTATTTTGTTGTAGTCCATGATTAAATGGCATCCTTCATTTCTCTGGTTAACAAAAGGTCCCAGAGCATATTGTAAATATATATTGGTTGAATTTTTTTGTATATGTGATTTTTTTTATTTTTAAAAGTAATTTGTTTTCATTGAATCACCATGAATTACAAAGTAACAAAGATATTTGTGATCAAGTTTCCAAATCCCTTCACTAGTATTAACTGTCCTCCACCCAGTTTCCCTCCTGCCTCAGTCCCAGAATGCCTCTACATAAGAACATTCCCTCCAAGGCTATTACCCTAGTATTCCCTTCCCTAACTAATCCACCCACTCCCATCTGACCTTCTCAAATTGCCTACTGAAGTCAAGTTCTCCTGCTCTTTTATTTTGTTTTTGTTTTTGTGCCACACCCGGTGGTGCTCAGGGGTTACTCCTGGCTGTCTGCTCAGAAATAGCGCCTGGCAGGCACGGGGGACCGTATGGGACACCGGGATTCGAACCAACCACCTTTGGTCCTGGATCGGCTGCTTGCAAGGAAAACGTCACTGTGCTATCTCTCCGGGCCCAAGTTCTCCTGCTCTTAATTTCTGTTTTTCCTAGGAAACTTCTCTATATCCTACATGTGAGAATGAGAAAGATCATTCTGAGTCTGCTCCTCTCATTCTGACTGATTTCATTCAACATAATACTCTTCAAATGCATCTCCACAGCAGGAGTTTGCATGATTTCATCTTTACTTATGGCTGACTAGTATTCTATTGTAGATATGTGGCATAGTTTCTTTATACAGTTATCTATTTTTGAATATTTGGGTTGTTTACAGATTTTGCTCAATGTGATTAACACTGCAATGAACATAGGAATACTGATGTATTTTCTTAATTGTGCTTTTGTATCCTTGGGATGTATTCCCAGAATTGGAATTGCTGGGTCATATGGAAGCTTGATTCTTAGTTTTGTGAGGAATGTTCTTGTAGTTTCAAAAAAAAACTGGACCCATTTTACACAACATAATATTAAATGGGATCATTAAAAAAAAAAAAAGACTGGACAGTAAATATTCCTACCAGCAGCAAATAAGGGTCTCTCTTCTCCCACATATCCACCAACATTGATTGTTCCTCATTCTTTTGTTGCGTACCAGTCTGATATAAGTTGATATCTCATTGCTGTTTTGATTTGCATTTTCATGAAAATTAATGATAAAAGTGACTTTTTTATTTGTCTTAAGGCTATTTGTGTTTCTTCTTGAAGGAAGTTTCTGTTCATCTCTTCTCCCCACTCTTGATAAGATTGGATATATTTGTCATATAGAGTTCTACCAGCTCTTATATATTTTGAATATTAACCCTTTATCATATGAGTGGCAGACACATAATTTCTCCCAATCTGTAAACTGTCTTTGTATTCTGGTGATCATTTCTTTTGAAGAGCAGAATTTTCTTAATTTAAAATAGTCTTATTTGTTTATTTTTGCTTCTACTTGCTTAAAAACTATGTAGAGACATGAGACAACATGAAAAAATAGAAACACATCTTGTTCATGGAATAGAATATTAACAATGTCAAAATGGCAACACTCCCCAAATCATTATACAGATTCAAAACAGTACATATAAGAATACCTATGACATTTTTCAAAAAAAATAGCTCAAAAAATGCTGAAATTCATAAGGAATATAAAATTTCCACCAGAATTATCAAAACAATCCTCTGGAAGAAGGGAGGCATTATTTTCTTCAACTTCAAACTGTATTGTAAAATGAGAATAATTAAAACAGCATGATACTGGAATAAAGACAGACTCAGATTAATAGAATAGAATAGAATAGAAAATGGGTAAACTTTTAGATATATTGTCATTTAATCTTCAGTGAAGGATAAAAATATAAATTAAAGTAAGGAAATCCTGAAACAAGTGATATTGGGAAGCTGCTTGGCCAAATATAAAGCAATGAACTAAGACCCTTTTCTAATGCTCTGTTCAAAAGTCAAATAAAAATAGTTGAATACCTCAATATCAGAACTGAATCCATAAGATACATAAAGGAAATTGCAAATCAGAACTCTCCATGATATTGATGCAAAAGGCATCTTTAAGGATGGTTTAAATAATTATACAACGGTGTCCCTTAATCTTCATGACAGTGTGTGATTTAATACCAGAATAAAATATTATGAAGGGAGTAACAGCTAAACAGTACCTAAACTTGGACTAGACCTTCTCACATGAATCACTGATAGACACACCTTAGTTGGATATGAGACAAATTATGAAACAAACTAATTGTAATCTTTGATCCAAGAAATCATAGTGTAAGATGATTTCCCAGCAGACACAAAACCCATCCGAGGCATGTCTCTAGTTATATTTGTTTATCAAAAACGTTTCCTACTTTTACTCTGGATCATCTTTATCTCTATTCTAATATCAACATCCTGATATCATCAGTCCCTACTCCTGCAGCTTCAGTCTGGCCCAGTGATTTCCCATCTTCTCTAGATTTTCCATTTTCTCTAGCTCCTTTTACTTACAGAAAGCCAACTTAGGTGGATTTGGTGAAATAAGACTTGGGTTCAGGACCATCTCTTTGTGGTCTTTCATTTATGTGTAATAGGGGAAGAGAATTCCTGCTTTTCGAAAGTAAAAGTATATCATTTAACAGGTATAGAAGAATTGGCTCCAAAGCGATAGATGTTGCCTAAGACATACATAAAGGAAGAGGAAAGTGATACTGATGAAGAATTACTAGTCAAAGAAATAATAATAACTGAGAGGACATACAAATAACAAAAGGGTATATGAAAATAATGCTCTGCATTACTTATCAGGAAAATGCAAATGAGAACTGAAAGGTGACTGAAAGGCAGAAGAATAGAAGAGTCAAAGGCAGAGATATATTTGACCAACTGGGGTCCTTATGGGGAATGCTCCCAGCTAAAGTCTGACAGTCTCCACAGAGGTTGCCAGAGTGGCACCACAGGTGACTAACAGTAAGATTATCTATCTTATATGTGGTGGGAAAGAACTCAGGAATAGGTATGTACTGATGCATCCTTAATCAGTTAAAAAATTCCCATCTCCATTCCAGCAGGTTAGGTGGGTTTTCATGGTAGTCCTTATCACCAATGCTAGGGGCTGACATCCTGTTATTCTTTTGCAGTCAGTCCTTGTGAATTATGGTATGAGCCAATATCTTCAGCTCTAACCGGTGCTTTTCCTGGTGGTAGTGGTGACTACCTGATTTTTTCCCAGCAAGCCTTACATTCCAATGATTTGAGTTATATGAAGTGTTGACTTTCTCATGCTACTTCCTGTGGAAAGGAAGCATTACCTAAGAAATTAACTAGCTTGGAAATAGAGGCAGTTGGGTGTTGTCATGCACCTATAATATTATTTTTTTTACTTTTTTCTTTCACTTTTTTGAGTTTATTATTTAGCACAAGTACCCTGAATTGTGTCAACCCCAACACTCTGCTTATTTATGTTAAACTATGGCTAATAAAAGTGTCAGGGAAGGCAGCAGAAAGCTAGAAGTTTGGCTATCCCAGTAAGATCCCCAAAGCTGCGCAATAACCCCTGGCTGAAATCTACTTTTTCCCATACTCTGTCTGATTTTTTGGTGTGAAATTTCAAGCCTAGACCCCACAGTTTGCACCAGAAAAAGAAAAACTTAAAAATAGTGAGTGAAGTAACAAATTTCTTGGGATACTGAATAATGAAACTATTATCACCATGTCAGCCCCCAATTGCTGTACTGAATGTGCTATACCCTATTGGATTGTTAGCTTACATAACTTTCCTTCTGAGTTATCTCACACTGCTCTGGAATATTTACTGGCATTTTTGAAAACAAAATGAACATGACATATGTTAAAAATTCTCCCAGGAACATGCCTAAGAAGGGAAGAGTGCTTTTACAGTAGTAAAGCGTCCTTACCAAAAGACTCATCTCAGGCCATTACTGTACAAGACGGGATAAGTGAAATTGCATTAATGATGTCTGACAAGTGCATATAGAATTTAGTAACAAAGAGTCCTTACTCAAAAGACTTTTCTAAAGCCGGTACTAAGGTGGGATAAGCAAAATTGCATTAAAGATGTCTGACAAATGTGTGTAGGATATAGGAGTAAAGAGTTCTCACTCAAAAAACTCTCTGAAGGTTGCTACAGGACCCAGCAGAATGATCATTGTGGAGACAGATAAGTCCATGCTGGCAATGCAAGTATTAGTTTCTGTTAAATTATTCAATGTTTGAAATGGTTATGGATTCACTAACAGAAATGACACTAAGTAGGATGGTTTTGTTCACCGGACAGATTTTAAGAGAAACAATCCCAGGAAATCTTGGAGATGGGGAGATTGTGAAGTTTGATATTGTTAAAGGACAGAAAGTTTCAGAAGCTGATAATGTAATTGGGCCAGAGAATACCAGTGCAAGGTAGTCATTATGCTCCCAATCGACATTGGTTCCACTAATTCACCCAGCTGAGCTCTACTGAGGCAGGACAGAACCAGGCAATGAAGGAAAGTGAGCTGAAGACTCAAAACTACATTCCAAATGCTAATGCCCACTACCCTACTGCAGAAGGTGCTGTATGAGAAGCTAATAGCCCTCTACCAGCTGCAGCCAATTGGAAGCATTGATCAATCTTGGGTGAGTAGATGCGTGTCTGTGTTGTAAGCAAAATCTTTTCTCTATTCTTCTACCACCTTCCTTTTTTTGCCTCAGAGCCTTCCCCTCCTGTATCTTTTTCAGAGTCATGCTATGAGACAGAGAGAGAGAGTCACTGCTTGCAGCAGAGCTAACCACATGAAGCAACTTCTTCAAGTGGATCTTTGACTGGTGATTCCAATCAGCACCAGCAGGAGATCATCACCCTGAAAGTTTTCTATCAATAGCTTACTTAGTCAACTGATCACTTTCCAATATTTTCCCCACCCATGCTTTTTTTTTTAATAAATAGAAAAGGGGAAATGTTGTCATACATCTGTAAAATCACTTTTTACTTTCACCTTTCCTGAGTCAATCAGCATAAGCACTCTTAATTACATTAAACTCTGGCTAATAAAGGTGTTGGGAAAAGCAGCAGAAAACTAGAAGGTTGGCAGGCTCAGTAAGATTCAAGAAGCTGCTTGATAACCCCTGGTTATACTGAACTTTTTCAGTGACTCTGTCAGATTTCTTGTGCAAAACTGCAAGCTGAGATCCCACAGTTGGAAGTAGAAATATAACAGTATCTGGATAAAAAGGTTTTGGAAATCACTTGAGTGCACATCTGAAAGAATGCATGAATAGGAGGCCAGTAAAAACAGAATTATAATGCCTTCCAGGGCCCCCCAAAGTAATAATGGCTAAATCCCTTTCAGCAAATTTCTCCCTTCCCTCTCCCAGACCTGGTAAACCAACAGGTCAAGAGACTAAAATTGGGAGAGGTTTGAATGATATGGCAAACAGTATGAAGTTGGAAGAGCCATATCTAATAAAAGGAAAGGCAGATGCATAGGACCAGACTGAGAAATTGCAACCCACATCATTCACTAATATTATATCTCCCAGTGCCCCTGCTAAAATGCCTCTAGTTGCCCCGCTTAGAGGAATGAGATGAGTCAGAGCCTGAGGCTATGGCTTAGTCCAAGGAGAGGCATCCCAAGCATTCTGAAACAGTATAAGAAGGAGTCAGAAAAAGATAGCTAGGGTCAGATAAGTAATAGCTAAACAAATAATAACCTTTCTTTAAAATCCATGGCCAACTTTCTGTAATCACCAGTTCCTACTATTGGGAGTGTATAGAGGCAAGAAATAAAAGAACACCTAAAATTACCATCTAAAACTATCCTAAAATAGAGGGAAGAAATAAACAATTCTTCAAAAGATAAATACAACTGGCCAAAAGGCACATGAAAAAAATGCTCCACATCAGGAATAATCAGGGAGATGCAAATAAAAACAACAATAAGATATCATCTCATGGACTGTGAAAAATTGTGAATGCTGCCTGTGTGTGTCTGTCCCCTGTCCTGTCACGTGAAACTCTTGGGAGTGGGCCGAAAAGAGGCTCCAGAAGAGCCTACGCAGCCATGATTTCTTTATAAGGAAAGAACACCATCGCAACAAGAAGAAAAAAATCACACTAAGAACTGTGCTGGATCACTGAAGCCCAGCATTTTTCTCCGAACTGTCTTCACTGCTGCGTGCTCAGGCCTAAGATCTCATCCTGTGAGAGGCTTCATCCACGGAGGATTCCCCTCCCTTGGAGGCAAGTTGACCCAACCAGAAAGGGCGCAGCCAGAGGAGTGTGGTTGCCTACATCATTTAGCCAATGAATACCACCACAACACGTAGAAAAACCCACAATGTGTGAAATGAGGAAACAACACAGGCCAGCATCGGACATAGAGAATGAAGATGACAATTCTGATGATCAGATAATGATCAACCAACTAATCAACCTCTCAAATAAGGACTTTAGACAAGCAATATGGAAGATGCACAAAGAACTCAAAGAAACCATGGATCGAGTTGAACAGAACACTAACAAGAACAAAGAAAATATGAAGATAGAAATCACAAAACTCCAAAATGAAATAACATGTCAACTAACAGGCCTGAAAAACTCAGTAAACGAAGTGAATGACAAAATGGATAAGCTCTGGGACAGGGCAACAGAAGCTGAGAATAGAATTGGTGCTGTAAAAGATGAAAATAAATAACAATTCCATACAGCAGGAGAGATTGGAAAAAAAAACTTAAAGCAAATGAACAGACAATGGAAAAATTAGTCAAAGAATGGGAACAGATGAAAATAGAAGTCTATGATAATAAGCTCAACAGAAACAACTTAAGAATCATTGGAGTCCCAGAGACCCAGGAAGAAAATTTCCAGGAAGAATCAACGATCAAGAACATCATTAAAGAGAAACTTCCAGAGCTAAAGAATACATGTGATCAAATCCTGCGTGCTTGAAGAGTACTAACCAAAAGAGACCCCAGAAAAAAATACTCCAAGACACGTCCTAGTCACAATGACGAATCCCACAGATAGAGACAGAATTCTGAAAACAGCAAGATCAAAAGGGGAAATTACATTCAAGGGAGCATCCTTGAGACTTACAGCACAACTGTCACCAGAAACACTCAAGGCCAGAAAGCAGTGGTGGGATATTGTGACAAGACTGAATGAAATGAATGCCTCACCTAGAAAAACTTACTTTCTGGTTTGACAGAAGAATACATGGTTTCACAGACAAAAAATAGCTCAGAAATTTCACAGACTCAAAACCAGTCTTAAGAGAAAAACTGAAAGACCTAATTTAAGACAAGACTAACCAAAAGACACACCAAATTTCCATATAAAGATGGCATTAAATTCCAGGACAATTCTTTCTCTCAATGTCAATGGACTAAATGCACCAGTTAAGAGACACAGAGTGGCTGAGCGCGCGAACGGCCGCCGGCTCCAGCTGGGTTTCTCTTGCTCCGGGAAGGGCCGCATGAACCACCACCAGTCCGGCTGGGTTTCACTTGCCCCAGGGAAGGTAGGGAAGCCCCGCCCACTCACGCTGAGCGCGCGAACGGCCACCGGCTCCAGCTGGGTTTCTCTTGCTCCGGGAAGGGCCGCGCGAACCGCCAGCCCGGCTAGGTTTCACTTGCCCCAGGGAAGGTAGGGAAGCTCCGCCAACACACGCCGACTGCACGAACACCCGCCACGCCCCATCCCCTGTTGGGTTAGGCCACAGAAAGAGCACAGGAGGAGCCAAACCGCAGCAAACCCACCCAACAGTACCCCTAGATCCACCCTCAGGGAGGGGACCCATTCCCACACCACAGGGTTTCAAAACAAGCTGAAATTGAAAGGAACAGTACTCCAAAGCACACCATTAAACACAAAGAAATATGGGTAAATCAAAGAGAACCCTAATTTCTGAAGATACAGAGACAAACCCTAACAAGTTTCCAAGTCCGCCAAAACGCACAGATTCCTGGGAAGATGACCTAAAAGCAGCAATGAGGAAGGAAATGCAAGAATCAATAAAAGTAATGAGAGAAACCTTAGCTACCGAGTATAAGATATCTATCGAGGAACGAATTAGCCAAATTAAAGAAGAAATGTTAAAGAGTATGAGAGAGTCCATACAAAAAGAAGTGAAGGAATTAACAGACAAAATAACAAGCCTTACTAGCAGAAACATGGAGTTGGAGAAACACATTGAAGAACTCGAAGGAAAACTGCAAACAAAAAATGACCAAGAAACCAACAAAGAAATAAAAGGCAAAGCACTGGAAGGAAAAGTCCAGTACCTAATGAACAAAAGAAACAATCTAAGAATTGTGGGTATACCAGAAGGGGAGGAAATAGGGAAAGGGGAAGAAAAAGTAGTCAGAGAGATAATAGCAGAGAACTTTCCCACCCTCTGGAATGAAACTTCAGGGCAAATCCAGGAAATCAAGAGGGTCCCTAATAAAATAGACCCCAATAAACCAACACCAAGACATATAGTAATCCAAATGGCTAAAAACAAAGAGAAAGAGGAACTTCTTAAGGCAATAAGAGAGAAAAAAACCTCAAGTACAAAGGTAGGTAGGGACATAAGAATCAAACCAGATCTGCCAGTCAAAATAATTCAAGCTAGAAGACAGTGGAATGACATATTTAAATGACTTAATGAAAGAAACTTCCAACCTAGAGTCCAATATCCAGCAAAACTATCATTCATATGGGAGGACAGACTAAAAACATTTTCAAACAAGACCGAACTAGAACTATTTGTGCAAACAAAACCGATTCTAAACGACCTACTCAGAGATGAATTACACAATCCAAACCCCCGATTGTAACAAAAGCCACCCTACACAACACAACTGCACAACAGTCCTCTCTCTCAATAATCTCCCTAAATGTTAATGGCCTAACCTCTCCAAATAAAAGACGCATAGTAGAGAACTGGATTAGGAAAAATAAACCGGACTTCTGCTGTCTACAAAAAACACACCTACAGCTACAGGATAAGCATAGGCTTAGAATAAAAGGATGGAAAGTAATTATTCAGGCCAATGGAAAACAAAAAAGAGCAGGGACAGCCATTCTTATATCAGACCAAATTGCATTCAACCTCAAGAAAGTGATCAGAGACAAAGACGGTCACTACTTACTGATCAGGGGAACATTGGATCAAGAAACACTAACCCTGGTCAATATCTATGCACCTAATCTAGAGTCAGCAAAATATGTAAGGCAACTGCTCGTAAACCTGGAGAAACACATGAAGGGAAATGTGATAATAGTAGGGGACCTCAATACTCCACTTTCACCACTGGACAGATCCACCAAACAGAAAAATAGCAAAAAAATAAGAGCTCTAAATGAAAAATTAGAAGATTTGGGGCTAATAGACTTCTATAGAGCCCTCCATCCCCAAAAAGCAGAATACACATTCTTCTCAAGCCCACATGGAACCTTCTCCAGAATAGACCATGTCCTAGGATACAAAGCCAACCTATATAAGACCACAAAGGTAAGGATCATTAGAAGTACCCTTTCAGATCACTATGCAACAGAGGTCAAAATTGACATCAAGAAGAAGCAATGGAGAAAAACTAATACCTGGAGATTAAACAACATGCTGCTCAACAACAGCTGGATCAAAGAACAACTCAAGGAAGAAATAAAAAGATTCCTTGAGACAAATGATAATGAAGAGACAACATGTCAAAATTTGTGGGACACAGCAAAAGCAGTAATTAGGGGGAAACTCATAGCAATACAGGCCTATGCCAAGAAACAGGAAAATAACAAAACCAACAGTTTAAAAGATCACCTCAAAGAATTGGAACAACAGCAACAGAGAAATCCAACCACAACCAGAAGGCAAGAAATAATAAAAACCAGAGCAGAAATAAAAAACATAGAAACCAAGAAAACAATACAAAAAATCAATGAAACCAGGAGTTTTTTTTGAAAAAATAAACAAGATAGACAAACCACTGGCAAAACTCACCAAAAAAAGAAGGAAAACACCCAAATCAATAGGATCACAAATAAAAGGGGAGATATTACAACAGAACCCCAAGAAATACAACATCTAATAAGATCATATTATGAACAATTATACTCAGCTAGGATAGAGAACCCAGGAGAAATCGACAGATTCTTGGAGAAAAACCCTCTTCCGAGACTGGACAAGGAAGACCTAGAAAGCCTAAACAGACCAATAACCTCAGAGGAAATTGAAGATGTAATTAAAAAACTCCCTAAGAACAAAAGCCCAGGACCAGATGGATCTACAGGTGAATTCTACCAAACATTCCGAGAAGACTTACTACCACTTTTCCATAGGCTCTTCCAAACCATAGAAAAAACAGGAATCCTCCCTAACTCCTTCTATGAGGCAAATATCACACTCATTCCCAAAGATGGCAAAGACACCACCAAGAAAGAAAACTACAGACCAATCTCACTAATGAACATAGATGCAAAGATACTCAACAAAATCTTAGCAAACCGAATCCAGCACTTCATCAAAAAGATCATACATCATGACCAAGTGGGTTTTATACCAGGAATGCAAGGTTGGTTCAACATACGCAAATCAATCAACATTATACATCACATCAACAACAAGAAAAACAAAAACCACATGATCATATCAATCGATGCAGAGAAGGCGTTTGACAAAATCCAACACCCTTTCATGTTAAAGACACTCAGCAAAATAGGGTTAGAAGGAACCTTCCTCATGATAGTTACAGCTATCTATGAAAAGCCTACAGCCAGCATTATACTTAATGGTGAGAAACTAGAAGCATTCCCACTAAGGTCAGGAACTAGGCAAGGCTGTCCACTCTCTCCACTATTATTCAATATAACCTTAGAAGTCCTAGCAATAGCAATCTGACAAGAGAAGGGAATCAAAGGAATCCAAATTGAGAAAGAGGAACACAAACTATCTCTATTTGCAGATGATATGATGATATACATCGAAAATCCTAAAGAGTCCACAGTAAAACTCCTAGAAACAATTAACCACTACAGCAAAGTGGCTGGATACAAAGTCAATACACAAAAGACAGTAGCATTTCTATATACAAACAACGAAGTTGAGGAGAGAGAGATTAAAAATACAATACCATTTAAAATAGTATCAAAAAATATCAGGTACATAGGAATCAACCTTACAAGGGAAGTGAAAGACCTATACCAGGGAAACTTCAAAACGCTTCAGAAAGAAATTGAAGACAATCTAAAGAAATGGAAGAACATCCCATGCTCATGGATAGGTAGAATTAACATAGTCAAAATGACTATCCTACCCAAACTACTATATAGATTTAATGCAATCCCTATCCAAATCCAGACACCATTCTTTAATGAAATAGAACAATCAATCACAAAATTTATCTGGAACCACAAAAGACCCAGGATAGCCAAACACATACTGAAAAACAAAAAGCTGGGAGGCATCTCCTTACCTAACTTGAAACTATACTATAGAGCCATAGTAATCAAAACAGCATGGTACTGGAACAGAGACAGGACCTCAGACCAGTGGGTCAGAACAGAATTCCCAGACATAAACCCCAAGATATACAGGCAACTAATATTTGATAAAAGAGGCAAGAACCTGAAATGGAACAAAGGAAGTCTATTCAACAAATGGTGTTGGTACAATTGGAAAACCACATGTACGAAAATGAAGATTGACCCATACCTCACCCCTTATACAAAAGTCAACTCAAAATGGATCAAAGACCTTGAAATCAGACCCGAATCTATAAAGTTTATCGAGAATAAAATAGGCAGAACACTTGAAGACCTATATATCAAAAAGGTCTTTGAGAATTGAGCACCAATGGCAAGAACGTTAGCAGCAAATATAAACAAATGGGACTACATCAAACTAAAAAGCTTCTGCATGGTGAAAGAAACCCTACTTAATGCAAGAAGACAGTTAACAGAATGGGAAAAAATCTTTTCACTCGACATATCAGATAAAGGGCTGATATCTAGAACATACAAAGCACTCAGAAAGCTGAGCCCCCCCAAAACCAAATAAAGCCATAAAAAAATGGGAAGATGAAATGAATAGACACTTCTCTGAGGAAGACAGAAGGATGGCCAACAAACACATGAAAACATGCTCACCTTCACTCATCATCAGGGAGATCCAAATCAAGACAACAATGAGATACCACCTTACACCAGTGAGGATGGCTCACATCAAAAATAATGGAAACAACCTTTGTTGGCGTGGATGCGGTATGAAAGGAACTCTCATCCACTGCTGGTGGGAATGCCCCCTAGTCCAACACCTATGGAGAAAAGTCTGTAGAGTGCTCAAAGAACTCAGAATTGAGCTGCCATTTGATCCAGCAATTGCCCTCCTAGGCATATACCCCCAAGTTGGAAGGATATTCATCCCAAAATACATATGCACCCCACTATTTATCGCAGCACTCAGTATAATAGCCAAATCTTGGAACCAACCTCGATGTCCAACAACAGATGAATGGATCATTAAGATGTGGTACATATACCAATGGAATATTACATGGCAGTCAGAAATGATACAATCACAGACTTTGCAGCAACGTGGATGGACCTAGATCATGTTATGTTAAACGAAGTAAGTCAGAAGACAAAAGATAAACACAGAATGGTAGCACTATTCTGAAGCACCTAGAACATATATTTTATACACAACTACTACCTAACAATCAAATAACAGGGTTTAACAGGGTAGAAACTCCGAGCACTGTAATAGTCAACATATACTTGGGAGCAGTGTCCAAAATACATGAAAAAGGAACAACGCAAACTCTTGACTACACAGTATACCACAAAGAAAACAGCAACAACAGAGACAGCAGCATAGAGAGAACATGTATGTAATCAGACTTCTATAACAAAGGCCCACAATAATCCCTTAGAGATCGTATACAGGAACACAAGTATAGAACACCACGGGAAATCACTGACTGCAATGGAAACATACCTTAACACTATGTTTTAATGCCTTTATCTTACTATATTTTAAATAACCTCTCAGCTTTTCTGTCCACAGGCACCCTTAGATACAAAGAGCGGACAAACTAAGATGGCAACTCAGGATACTACACGAGATACCATACCTTGCTTGCACTATGAGATGGCCGCGAGAAAAATCTTTAACATACTCTTTATCTCTAGGTTATACCTTCTTTTAGTAATTGAAGCACGTGACCAGCCAGATCACCGAAGCAGTAACTGCGACGTACAGACTTAAACTACAGGCTCTATTCATCAAACACAATCAACCAATCCAGCATTCCCTTGCTATTCTCTCCTCTCTTCTCACTACTTTCTTCTTTTTTCTTTTTTCTTTTCTTTTTTTTTCTTTCTTCACTTTTCTCTTTTCTATTCTTCTCTTTACTTTTTTTCCCCTTTCTCTTCTCCCTTTCTTTATAAGGTATTTTTTCTTTTCTCTCCCTTCATACCCCTCTCATATACCTTCCCCTTTCTCCCCTCCGGAAATCTAACTATCCCTTCACCCCTCAATCCCATCCAGATCTCCCACCATATTAAAACTCTTCACCCTCAGTCCTTAATCTATTAGGCATCAAGATCGACCTCCTACCCAACGAACCAGTACCCAGCACCCAGGCGAGGGGACACCCAGTCAAACCCACACCTAGTCTCCTGCAAGAAAAGACAGCCAACTCCCCTACGGACTCATGCTGCGCGGCCCTCCCTACCAACTCCCCCTAACGTGGACTGTTTCTTGAAACCGGGCCTAGGTCCAAAAGTATCCCCAATACAAGAACTCTTCCAAGACCTCCCTACCACAAATTTTTACCAAACTGAAGAAGGCCAGGGGGTGGGATAGAAAGATGCCTGGGAACCCACACACCACAAGAAAAACCCAAAAGGCAATGGGAAAAACTGTACTTCCAACATAGGCAGAAGACCTGTAATACACCACATCTTTACCAGCTTTCCCCCAAATGTAAGGTAGTTTTTTGCACCACTTTGGTCCTTTAAAAGCTTCGCTTTTATTTCTTTTTCTTTTATTTATTTATTTTTTTAATTTACTTTTTCAAATGCCTGTCCTACATATACATTTGTGAGCATATACATTGTCATTCCCTTTCTTTTTTTTAATTTATTTTTATTTTATTTTATTTTATTTTATTTCATTTTTTATTTTTTTTATTTTTTATCGTTTTTGGGGATGTGACCTGTTTCTGTTATCCCCTCTGTCCACCCCCAAATACACCGACAATATAATGTAGCACCATTTCTCCCTGCAAAGGCACACTAAATAAAGGGGGAATCTTACATATAGAAAAGAGCTCTTATCTAATAGAGATAGGAACTCACAGTTGTTAATAATACAGGGATATCTCCTACCTGGAAAATATGTCATGTGGAATCAACTTAAACCTCAGGTGATTAGATACCATTCATCCAGCCTTGAACCCTGGATTCCAGACATAGAAATGGCACAGCTCTTCACAACAGCTGCAGGAAACAAATCCCATCCAGGACAGCCTTAATACTGCGGGGTCAACAACAAGGGCCAGCTCTAACATGATATCCTGACAACGAGGAAAATGTGAACAACTTGACCTTAGAGCAGATTAGCCTACCTTACCAGCTAACGACAAGACAAAACCAGAAGACTTGGCACCCTTTGGTAGGTCCAAAAGCCAAGATCGCGATTTACAGATGACTGGCTAATAGAACCACGACCAGACTGTACACATATTGGGACCAATAAAAAAGCCCTAGTTTAGGGTTTGAACTATGACCTGCATGATAAACATGATCCCCAGTCCCAAATGTCCTGCAGAGACAATTGTAACGGAATGGAGCTTCTGGAAGCACAAAGAAAGACACTAACCTAGGTGCCATCCTAGGCTCAGTGCAAAGCCCAAGATCACCAACCACAGAAGATGGATTAAAATGACACTGAGGTAACAGAACCTCTAGAATCACGAAGACTGACTTCATCATAAATCCCATCTCAGGATCTGTGCAGATACTGAGACCTCTAAACACAGAGCTCTGATTGTATCACCCTGGACAGAGCAGAAGTCTACCAACCACAAAAACGCCACCGGGAGAGTAAATGATCCTGAGCAAAGTCTAAAGTTGATTCCCATGACAGTATACTCCAAGGACGGAGAAACCCCATATTTTTTAGGCCAAGTGAATTTCTTTTCAAATGACCCCAATATTTACTGTGCCAGGGCAGGAGGGAAAAAACAAAATTACAAAAAGCAGAAAACCTTGCTTATTTATATTTATATATATATATATATATGTATATATTTTACCTTTATTTATTATTATTATTATTTTCATTTACCTATCTATTTTGGTCGATTTCTCTCTTTGGGTGTGATTATTGAAATTGTTGTCCCCAGTTATACTTATTTTTTCTCTTCCTCTCTTTTCTTTCGTTATGTGTTATGCCATGTTTCTTATTTCAAGACCATGGTGTGTTTTCTTTGTTTGTGTGCTTGTTTTTGTTGGTTTTTTGTTTGTGTTGTTTTGTTTTTGTTTGTTTTTTGTGGTGCTTATCTATATAGCTGGAGTCCTCAATGGATATTTAACACTTCTTTTGGTACTGGTGGAGTGTTTCACCTTCTCTTTCTTTTCACCTCCCAAATCGATGATGAGAGCCACTAGAAGGACTCCGCCCATTTTCGGGGTATTAGACTCTTACCCCAATTTATTACTTTTTTCTTTTTCAGGCAAAACCACGTAACTTGAATTAGCTGGTCTTGCCTCCAGTTAGAGGGGAAAATAAGGGAGTGCTCAAGACCAAACAGGTGCAAGACTACTAAGTAATAGGTTAGATACAGAGGGGACCACATATTCTAGCCGCCCTGGGGGGGGGGAGGGAAGAAGAAATGGGAGGGAAGACAAAAACGGACGGGTAGGGAGAACAATTTGGTGATGGATGGGAATCCCTCCTGATTTTATGTGAATATGTACCTAAAATATTATTGTCAACAATATGTAAGCCACTATGATCAAAATAAAATTATATTATAAAAAAAAAAAGAGACACAGAGTGGCTAAATGGATCAAAAAACTCAATCCAATCTTCTGCTGCTTACAAGAAACGCACCTAAATAGTCAGAACAAACATAGACTCAAAATAAAAGGCTGGAGAAAAATTATCCAAACAAACAACACCCATAAAAAAGCTGGAGTGGCCATACTAATATCAGATAATGCAAACTTTATACTAGGAAGGTTGTAAGGTGTTGAATTAAATATTTAAAGAATGAGCAGGATGGTGAAGGATGGAGGCCTTTGTCCTTAGGCCCCGGCCATGTGGCTTCATCCCCCATGAACCGGCGGGTCTGGGGTTCAGGAAAGCGACGGGTATTGAACTCACTCACAGGCAGGCATCAGGAAGCATCAGCTTTATTCATACCCTCTCCACCACATGTGTGGTCTCTATCATAACCTTTCAAGCATTCAGCCATTCTTATCTAGCCCTGCATCTTAACTCCTTCCAGCCATCTTCCTTTGACCTCCATGCTGGTCAAAGACCAAAAGCGTGGGCACCAGCCAAAAGCCAAAAAGGGGCAAAGACCCTAATCCCCTGGGTCAAAGGCTTTATATAACCTTCCAAGACCACTCCCTGGAATGGGAGGGGTCTTGCAGGTAAGGTTACACCTAATATCCAGTTACCAAAACCCCTCCCAGGAAAGGGTGAGTCTCAGGTAGGAACACCTAAAGTAAGGGACAAAGATGGATATTTTATATTACTCAAGGGGTATGTAGAGCAGGAAGAAATAACTCTCCTAAACATATATGCACTGAATTAGGGGTCAGCAAAATATTTAATACAATTGTTGACAATCTGAAAAATACTATCAATAACAACACAATAATTGTGGGGGACCTCAACATGGCTTTGTCAACACTGGATAGGTCAACCAGACTGAAACCCAGCAAGAATATACTAGACCTGAGAAGAGAAATGGAAGAAAGAGGACTAGTGGATATATATATAGGACACTCCATCCCCAGAAACCTGGATACACATTCTTCTCCAATGTACATGGGACATTCTCCAGGATAGACTACATGCTGGCACATAAAACATACCTCCATAAGATCAAGCGGATAGAAATTTTGCAGACTACCTTCGCTGACCACAATTTATTTGTGAATTATTGAATAATTGAAATTATTTGTGAATTCCAAAGGGACACAGAAGAAAAAATTTAACACCTGGAAGTTAAACAGCCTCATACTGAATAACCAGTGGGTCTGAGATGAAATCAAGGAGGAAATCAAAAGGTTCCTGGAAACAAATGATAATATAGACACAAACTATCAGAACTTATGGGACACAGCAAAAGCAGTACTGAGAGGAAAATTTATAGCTTTGCAAGCACACATCAGGAAGGAAGAAGGGGCTTACCTGAGTAGCTTAATGATGCAGCTCATAGAACTAGAAAGTGCTCAACAAAAAGACCCAAAAATAGGGAGACAGAAGGAAATAACAAAGCTGAGAGCAGAAATCAATGAAGTGGAAACCTAAAAAGCAATCCGAAAGATCAACGAGAGGGGAAGTTGGTTCTTTAAAAAAATAAACAAGATTGATAGACCACTGGCAAACCTAACAAAGAAAGAGAGAGAGACACACCTATATTCATTGCAGTGGTATTTAAAATAGCCAAACTCTGGAAACAACTATGATGCCCTTCAACAGATGAATGACTAAAGAAACTGTGGTACATATACACAATGGAATATTATGCAGTTGTCAGGAGAGATGAAGTGATGAAATTTTCCTATACATGGATGACCATGGAACTATGTATATGGAGACAAAAGAGAAGAGGGCTGATGGCTGGAAGGTCCAGCGCATGACATGAGCTCACCACAAGGAGTAATGAGTGCAGTTAGAGAAATAACTACATTGAGTGTAGCAGGTCAGCCCCTGAAGAGGTTGACTGATGGAGGGATGGAGAATGAGGCCCTTTTCTTCCAGCTCGGAGCACGCGTCTGCCACCCTGTCTAGCCCACGGTTCTGAGGTGAAACGGCGGGTAAACAGCTCGCAGACAATCAGGCTCGTGGAAATATTTGCTTTATTCGGATGGACAAAACTGAAGTCCAAAGACTCAGATTCAGTTCCAGCCAGCAAAAAGCTCTCGCCTTCCACAGACCCTTGCTCTTATAGTCCAGAGTCAGGTCCCACCCAATGGTGGGATCAGATACCAACCAATGGTGGAAGCAGAATCAGGTCCTACCCTAGGGTGGGGGCAGAATGCCAGGTCACACCCTAGGGTAGGGCACAATCACCTAATCAGATTAGGGTGAGCAACATAGTAATCCCCCAAAATATTTACATACACAACAATTCCCCCTTTTGTTTTAGTAAACAAACAATATTGTCTACAATTATTAAAAGAAAAATTAGTCACTAATAAAAGAGCGGCTGTTTGCATAAGCGCATCACAGGAAAATGTAAAGAAAAACTTCTAACCTAAGCACAGGGTGTCTAAAACCAGAAACAAGTATCAAGGAATCAACTACAAGCTCCTGACAAGATAAATCTAAGATGTACATAGATCTTTCGAAGAGACACCAGAAAGGTTGTGTAGCAGGCAAGGAGAAGCACCTTTTCTTTATTTGTTGTTGTTGTTGTTGGTTTTTGGGTCACACCTGGCAGTGCTCAGGAGTTACTCCTGACTCCACGTTCAGAAATCGCTCCTGGCAGATACCGGCATTTGAACCAATGACCTTCTGCATGAAAGGCCAACGCCTCACCTCCATGCTATATCTCCAGCTCCATTTTCATTCAAGTTCAGGTAGACCAGAAAGCCCATCTTTGAGGGCATTGAACTAGGCCTTTATTTCAGAAGAAGAGGCTCATACACCCTCTGCACAGTGGGGAGCCACTGCAATGATGATCAATAGGTATCTGAACTTAGTCCAAGTTCTTAATCCTGTCTGAAGTCCATAAGATGTCTGAAATTGATGTCGACTATTTATAGATGGGAGCTTAAGTCACAAACCAAAACAAAATGTTTAAGGCAGAGACCCTCCCTGTGTAAATAAACAACTTGAGGGCCCATCCAAAATGGATGGAACCTTCTATAAACCTAGTATTTTGCCTATGATGCGCCCAGCAAAAAACCCTGAGAACAGACAAAAATATCATTTAGGAAATTATAGACAATAATATCTAACTCACAAACCTAAAGTCAAGAAAGCAAAACGTTAATGTAATACAACATCGATTCCTAATATTAAAAACTAAAATAGAAAAACATTAATTACGATAGTCAAAAGAAGTGTAGTACCAAACATAACTTCAAAGGATTACAGTTATAGGAAAAAACAACAGATGTAATTTCTACAGAGTTCAATACCAATCTGTAAATATGAGGGGTCTGGAACTCCAAAAAGACCGGCAGAAGACACTTGATGGGTCTGGAAAAGCGGGTTGAAGCCTTGTACAGGAGATAACATCAAGCTGAATGAAGAAGGAAGGCCAGTACAGTCATCCATGTGTTGGGGCATCCCCAAGCGTTACATCATTACATCATAAGTTGGTTGGGCTTCTGTATTTCCTTTGGGATCGGTGCAATCTTGGGGTAGCCATTGTAGAAATGGTCAACAATAGCATTTTGTATGTGGATGGAAAACCAGAAATTCAGATAGCACAGTTTAACTGGGATCCAGAGACTGTGGGTCTCGTCCATGGATCTTTTCTCTGGTGTTACATTGTGACACAAATCCCAGGTGGCTTCATTTCCAACAAGTTTGCAGCATATATGGTGTAAAACTCCAACAGTCATGGATTTCTTCTTCCCGCCGAGATCAGGAAGCTTGTAGTTGTGGGTGAAGGAGATGGGTTGCACATGTGAAATCCTGAAAATTAAAATGTTAAGGACTAGGAAGAGAGAAGGAAGGATAAGGAAGACTAATTTGGGGAAGATAAAGTTAGGAAAAAGGAAACTATATACAAAATATGCAGAACAGACAGACACTAAACAAGACATACACAGACTTCACAAAAAATATGGCCATAACACTCACTCATACTAAAAAATATTTGTTGGAAAGGATCCAAAATAGAGCAAAAGAAAAGAGAATTCAGCTGAATCAATTAAAAGCTCCTTAAAATGTAATAGCCGGCAATTGTTTAGATAAATCATTTCAAATTCACTAAAAATATATTTTTTTTTTTGCCTAGCAGATCTGAAAGAGAATTTCATGCGTAATACAAACATGGACAACTCTACTATACGTGTATATCAGTATATATACAAAGTTATTGTATAACAGTAACTTTATGATAATCAATCATAGGCAAGAAGCACTGTGAAGAAAGTCCACCTAAAATTATCATTATGTAAGCGTCTTAAAACCTAAATTGAGGGAAATAAAGCAATGATGTTAAAATAAAAAGAGTGAAAGTCGTTAAATGAGTATACCTAGAAAGAAAAACAACATTAATATGATGAGAAATTTCTCTTTCAGGTGAACCTTGACTAAATTAATTTGTAAAATTTCATGATTAACTGAGACCTAGAGCAATAATGAAATTAAGACATAAATCCATCCTACAAGGAAACACATTGGGGATTCATGATTTTCAATCTATATTCATTGATCATGCCTGTGGAAAGAATCCTAGAGCATTAATAGCAACTGATAGGGAAGTAAAATGATTATCTGGTGTTCATTGTAGATCTCTAAGAAGTATAAAACAGGATGTATGCTGCTGTGGATTTCACCAATGTATTAGGGACTTTTTTGATCTTCTTGTCATCAAAATTGATCCAGTGTTGTTTTGCAGCAATTTTACAGTATGAAGTACAGTGTCCATAGTGAACTTTACCATAATGGTTTGACACCAATGATAAGTTGTATTTCTTAATCTTGCTTTTATTCTCTGAAGTGAATTCCTCTAAATTGAGGTCTTCTAAAGGAAAATCTACATAAGTATGCAATTTTTTTATTTGTTTGCCATCAAAAGCAAAACGTTTCAAGTGTATTATAAGTACTGGTGGCAGTTTCCATAAGTACGTTTTCTTTGAAAAATCCCTTCTATTTTTGCAACTGTTGCACAGAACTTTGTTGTCATTTCTTAATTCTTCTTCTTTAAAAAATTCAGAGAGGCATTCCTGTAATGTACATTTATCTGTAGATGTAACAGCCAAAGACAAATGAACAAATGTCTCATAAACCTCAGACTTTTGGTGGCAAGTGAGACACTGGAGTATAGATTTGAATTGTCCTTGAAAGAGATCATAAATAATAGATTTATGAGCCTTTTGGTGTTCTGGACTAAATTGTTCATAATTTTCATTTCCCATGAGATGTGTAGTTTTGTCTGTCATTAGATTTACAGTAAGCAAGTCCTGATGTAATCCCTCTATTAGGAACATCAGTAGTTCGTGAGGATCCTGCTGATTGTGTCCAGCAAACTGGTCATTAAGTAAACCAATTGTTACTTTGAAGCTTTCAGGGTTAATATATCTATGAAATCCATTTCCCATGGTTTTGATGAGCTGACCAAATTCTTCGGCTAATTTACCTTCATGCCCCATCGGATTTTTCTTGTTAATATCCTTTTTATAATGATCTTTATAAAAATACTGAGTTAAGTCTGAAATATTATACAAGCATTGCAATATTGAGTTATGTAGCAAGAGTTTCCTATATTTTGGAGCCCAGTTAAGACAGGTTCCTGTCTTTCCTTTTGCATCTCGGAGTGTAAGGGTTTATCACTACCATCAGTCTCACTCATTGTATGGTGTGTGACAGCTAAATCGTTCCCTGCCCCAGAGACCTTAGTAATATTACTGCTGTTAGTGTCTGAAGTATTCTGTTTTTTCTCTGAAGGGGAGTTTGTAGTCTGAACCTGATCATTTGTGCTAGCCCGATTTCTAACAAGACGTAATGGAACCCAAAATTTCTTGGGAGGGTCATCATTTATAGAAACATAGGCATAACCCCTTCCTCTTAGGAGAAGATAGCCAGCTATCCATTTTTCATCCTCCTTGATCCAAATAGGTTTATGGGTTGTTTCTTGTCTCTGAATATCTTCTTTAAAATGTCTTTCGGCTGCAGTGTAGCTTTCCCCTTGGGGTAAGTTTAAGTAATTTAGTGTGATAAGAGTCAAAGATAGCAAATCCGTTGGTGGTAAACCTCTTTTTCTATTTTTTTGCAATTGAGTTTTTAAGGTTCTGTGAGTCCTTTCTACAATGGCCTGTCCCCTACAATTGTAAGGAATTCCTCTGAGATGTCTTATCTGCCATTCCTTACAAAAAAATTCAAAAGTTTTGCTAACATAGGCTGGCCTATTATCAGTTTTTATAGAATATGGAATACCCATCACAGAGAAACATTGTAAAAGAAAACTACAAGCAGCCTTAGATTTTTGAGAAGACATGGGAATTGCCCACATAAACCGAGAATAAGTGTCCACCACAACATGAAGATAAGGTTTCCTTGGAAATAAATCTGTTTGAGTTATATCCATTTGCCAAAGTTCGTTAGACTGTAAGCCTCTTGGGTTTGCTCCTGCTATGTGAGTCTTTTTTGTTAACGGTGCACATACGTTGCAGTTTTCTACGATTTCTCTAGCTTGCCTCCATGGAATTTGGTAATTCACATGTAAACGGCGAGCATTTGTGTGTAGGGCTGAATGTTCCTCTACAGGTGATTTAAATATAGGCATTGCTAGCAAGTCAGCAGTTTTATTTCCTTGAGCCATAGGTCCTGGAAGACCTGAGTGGGCTCTAATATGTGTGATGAAGATGGGCTCAGTTCATTTTTGAAGAAGCTGCTGTAATTGTTTAAGTAAGTCCTGTATGATCGGGTTATTAGCATTAAGGGATGCAATGGCTATCATATGACATAAATTTACCACATACAAAGAATCAGAAACTATATTCATGGCTTCAGATACATTTTCTAATAGGTAAATTGACGTTGCTAATTCAACTTTCTGTGCAGATTTATATTTGGTATCTATGGTCATATTAATGTTGTCTCCAGTTATTCCTCCTTTTCCATTTTGGGATCCATCAATGTAAAAAACCTTGGCATTGGGAATAGGGGAATCCCGAACAATTGAAGAAATAACAAACTGAGTTTTCTTTAAAAAGTCCCAAATTTTTCCTGCTGGATAATGGGAGGATATTTCTCCTGTGAAATCTGAGAGGGCCCTTTGTAGAGATTCATTAATTGGCAATATTGACTCAATTTCCTTTTTTGGTACTGGCAAAACTATTATATCTGGGTCAAAACCTAGTAAAGATATAGATCTGAGTCTTGCCTTGATAATAATCTCTGAAATCAGTTGCAAGTAGGGGACAACTGAGCAAGGTTGTTTGTTATGTAGATACACCCATTCCAAAGGTCCTGACTGTTGCATCAAGGCCCCTGTGGGGGTTTCTATAGTAGGGAAGATTAACAGTAATACCTTTTCTCCTGGGATGAATCTTGAGAGAAACGATTTTTGTAATCTGCTCAAGAAGATGTCCAATTCATTTTTGGCAGCTGTTGTTAAATTTCTCGGGCTATCTAAAGCAGGATCACCCTCCAACGTTTTAAAGAGATTAGATAACTCTGCATTTGGGATTCCTAGTGCAGGGTGGAGCCAATTTACGTCACCTAAAAGTCTCTGAAAATCATTAAGCGTTCTGAGGTTTTCTTTTTTGATAGAAAATTTTTGTGGACGTATAGACGTCCGGTCCAAAATAAAACCCAAATATTGATACGGTGGCATTATCTGTATTTTTCTAAAGCTATTTTCAGTCCTGATGTTTGTAAACAGTCAGTAACATAAGAGTATAATTCCTGTAAATCTGTTTCGTTGTTCATTGTGAGCAAGATATCATCTGTATAATGAAATATCATGGCTTGAGGAAATTTTTCACGAGCAGGGCTCAAAACCTTATCTACAAAAAACTGACACATGGTTGGGGAATTCAGCATGCCTTGGGGGAGAACAGTCCATTGGAAACGTCTGCAGGGATGGGTATTATTGAGAGAAGGAACTGAGAATGCAAAACGTTTTTTATCATCTGGGTGGATAGGAATATGGTAGAAGCAGTCTTTCAGATCAATTATAATTAGTGGCCATTCCTTTGGAATAACTACAGGTGATGGTAAACCAGTCTGCAATTTGCCCATAGGTATTATGGATAAATTTATAGCTCTAAGATCCATCAAAAGTCTCCATTTACCGGATTTCTTTTTTATAGTGAATATAGGTGAATTCCATTGAGAAAAAGATGGTTCAATATGTCCTAAACTTAGCTGTTCCTCCACTAATTCTGTCAGCACCTTTAATTTATCAGTTTTAAGGGGCCACTGACCTGTCCAAATTGGTTCATCAGATTTCCATTTTATTTTTATTGGTGCTGGTGTTTTTACGGCAGTGGCCCCCACTAAAAATTTTTGGTTTTTAAATCAAAAGAAGGTTCGGGCTCTTCTGGAGCTAATGGGATGTGGAATTCTGCTTTCCACTGTTTGTGTAGGTCACGGCCCCACAGGGATGGTGAAAATGGGCCCACGTGAGGTCTGATTATTGCTTTTTGATTTTCTGGGCCGTAAAATAGTATAGTCCTCGTACTCAACAGACAGGAACTCAGGCCTCCTATTCCTTCTAGGGAATACGGGATTTCCTGAAGAGGCCAATTTTCTGGCCATTCTTTATCAGAAATTATGGTAACCTGAGCACCCGTATCTATCATTCCATCAAAGGGTTTGCCTTCCAAGTGAAGTTTGATCATTGGGTGTTCATCTTTACATTTAGTAACCAGAGCCACGATTGGGTTTTGAGCAGCACCCGGATCTGTGCTTCCAAAACCTCCAATTCTAGTCTTATCTGAAGTCCCAAATTTGACATAAGGCACTATTACTATCTGGGCAATCGCTTCTCCTTTTTTAAAGGTCCATGTAACTGGTACAGTAATAACTACAATGATTTCTCCCATGGAATCTGAGTCAATGACACCAGTGATTACTGATATACCCTTTATGTTGAGGGAACTTCTGCCAAGAATCAAACCCATGGTATCTGGGGGTGGCGGGCCTACAATGCCAGTTTCTAACATGTAAGGGCATGCTCCTGGGTAAATTGTAATGTCCTCTTGGCATAATATGTCTAATCCGGCACTCCCTGAAGTAGAGTGGATTAATTCCCTTATCGTGATGAATTTTCTTGGGCTGGGCTTGGAAGGATTATTGTCTGTGAACTTTGCCCCTGATTTGGAAGGTCCTGGGGGGAGGCCCTGTGGGCGTTTCCCTGCATCTTGTATGTGTGTTCTTGGGGAGCTGAATTTATAAGGAGACGACAATTTCTTTTGATATGTCCCTGTTTTCCACAATGGTAGCAGGCAATTTGCCTCCTGGGGACTGTGTTGAAACCTCTACTTAGGTTATTATTAATGAGGTTTCTGGATCTGCAATCTTTCGCCCAGTGGCGAACCCTTTTGCATTTTGGGCAAAGACCTGGTTTCCGGAAAGTGTTCTGTCCCCGAGGGGAGTAAGGCATTTTTCCCTTGGTAACTGGGAAGGTTTGTACTGAGTCTGAGTGGGGTGGGGGTTGGGGTTCCACATAGACATTCCGGCAGGCATAAAGGTAATCATTCAGATCTGACTTTTCATTTAATGTATTCAATACTAATCTACAGGCTGAATTTGCATTATGATAGGCCAAAGATTTTACTAGGAAGTTTCTAATCTCCTCATCTTCCACCTGTAACTTCAGAGCATCTTTAATCTTACCTACAAACTCTGCAAATGACTCATAAGGCCCTTGGGTAATTTTTAAAAAGTTTCCTCTACCAATGCTGTTAGAATCAATTTTTTCCCATGCTGACAATGCAATCTCCCTGATTAAATTTAAGATTTCCTTAGGTAAAGCTGCTTGTGTCTGAATATTTGCAAATTGATTTTCTGCCATCAATAATTCATACGATAGAGTAACACCTGCCACTTGCTTTTCATACCATCCGGACTATATAATTTAGCTTTTACGCCTTCTGAATAGTACATTTCCCATTCAGTTCGCTGTTTAGACGACAGGCATATTTCAGCGATTCTTTTAAAATCATACAAAGTCCAAGATGAGTTATGACTCCAAAGTCTTAATAACTCCACACTGTATGGCGATTTTGGCCCATTTTCTTTACATGATCTTTTAAACCGATCTAATTCTTCCATCTGATAGGGTACATAGTTAGAAACATTTACCCTGTCTATAGGGGATAAGGCCTGATTAGCAAAATTACTCTGAATAGAGCTCTGAGACCGAGCATGTGGTTCATCGTTTGAATCTGCTCTGCTCTGCGATTCAATTTTGTGACTAGAAGGAGGCATACTTCGTGGAGTTAGCACTGGAGGTAGATCATTATCTAAGTCACTACTGTCAAGCAATTCACTAGAATCAGGCTTAACATTCTGAGTTGTTTTTCTTCCAGCAAAAATTTCTATATTTTTGATGGTGGGGCTGGATTCGTCAGCCTGCACCTTGGTCTGAGTTTTCGTCAGATAAATTTCCTTATTATCTATACTGGTTTTAGCCTCACCATTTCTACACTTTCTATTTCCTAAATAGAAATAACAGCAAATAACTATGCTCATAATAATAACGTTAGTCAACACAGAAATTCCACAAACTATGATGGCTAGAGACACTACACTTTTCATTTGAAATATAGACCACAACCGTCCAACTGCAGTGATTGTCCTTAGATCAAAACCAATTAGTTTTAAACAAAATGGAATGATCCACTTGTATACTAGAGCACCAATGCGTAAGACTAAGGGTGGTAAAATCCACATGACTAACCACAGAAACCATTTGATGGTCAGCATAGGAAATTTCCAATGAAATATTTCACTTACAGTTCTGAGGGTCCAGGGTTCAGGTCCCTGTCTGGGCGTCATTATGTAGCAGGTCAGCCCCTGAAGAGGTTGACTGATGGAGGGATGGAGAATGAGGCCCTTTTCTTCCAGCTCGGAGCACGCGTCTGCCACCCTGTCTAGCCCACGGTTCTGAGGTGAAACGGCGGGTAAACAGCTCGCAGACAATCAGGCTCGTGGAAATATTTGCTTTATTCGGATGGACAAAACTGAAGTCCAAAGACTCAGATTCAGTTCCAGCCAGCAAAAAGCTCTCGCCTTCCACAGACCCTTGCTCTTATAGTCCAGAGTCAGGTCCCACCCAATGGTGGGATCAGATACCAACCAATGGTGGAAGCAGAATCAGGTCCTACCCTAGGGTGGGGGCAGAATGCCAGGTCACACCCTAGGGTAGGGCACAATCACCTAATCAGATTAGGGTGAGTAACATAGTAATCCCCCAAAATATTTACATACACAACAATTGAGAACTATTATAATAAGGTGAATGAATGAGGGAAGTAGAAGCCTGTTTAGAGTTCAAGTGGGGGTGGGGTGGGGAGGAGGAATATTTGGGACATTAGTGTTGGGAATGTTGCACTGGTGAAGTGGGTGTTATTTACATAACTGAAACCCAACTACAATCATATCTGTAATCAAGGTGTTTAAATAAAGATATTTAAAAAATTAAAAAAGAAAAAAAATAGGGCCCGGAGAGATAAAAAGAAAAGAGAGAGAGAGAGAAACTTGATAACTCGTATTAGGAATGAAAAAGGAAAGATCACTACTGATATGGCAGAGATTCAAAGGGTAATCAGAAACTACTTTGAGAAACTCTACGCCACTAAAAATGAGAACCTGGAAGAAATGGATAAATTCTTGGACTCTTATAATCTTCCACTGTTGAACAAAGAAGATGTAGCATATCTAAAAACCCCCATCACTATTGATGAAATTAAAACGGTAATCAAATGTTTGCCCAAAAACAAAAGCCCAGGCCCAGATGGATTCACTAATGAATTCTTTCAAACTTTCCAAGAGGAACTACTACCAATCCTGGCAAGACTCTTTCATGAAATTGAACAAACGGAAACACTTCCAAATAGCTTTTATGAAGCCAACATCACCTTGATACCTAAACCAGACAAAGATGCTACCAAAAAAGAAAATTAGAGACCAATATTGCTGATGAATACAGATGCAAAGATTCTCAACAAAATCCTGACAAATAGGATTCAGTGCCTCATTAAGAACATTATCTATTACAATCAAGTAGGTTTCATCCCAGGAATGCAAGGACGGTTTAACATCCGTAAATCTATCAACATAATACAAAAC
The DNA here is from genome assembly GCF_024139225.1 of Suncus etruscus. NCBI lineage: Eukaryota > Metazoa > Chordata > Mammalia > Eulipotyphla > Soricidae > Suncus > Suncus etruscus. Next base: position 9,117,313 of record NC_064852.1, read on the forward strand.
ATCAATAAGAAGAAAAATAAAAATCACATGATCATATCGATAGACGCAGAGAAAGCATTTGATAAGGTCCAACACCCATTCTTGATCAAAACTCTCAGCAAGATGGGAATGGAAGGAACCTTTCTCAATATAGTTAAGGCCATCTACAAGCCAGAGGCAAATATTGTCCTCAATGGAGAAAAACTGAAAGCCTTTCCTCTAAATTCTGGCACAAGACAAGGCTGTCCTCTCTCACCACTCCTATTCAACATAGCACTGGAAGTACTTGCCATAGTGATTAGGCAAGAAAAAGATATCAAGGGAATCCAGATAGGAAAGGAAGAAGTCAAGCTCTCGCTGTTTGCAGATTACATGATACTCTACCTAGAAAACCCTAAAGTCTCTACAAAAAAGCTTCTAGAAACAATAGACTCATATAGCAAGGAGGCAGTCTACAAAATTAACACACAAAAATCAATGGCCTTTCTATACACCAATAGTAATAAGGAAGAAATGGACATTAAGAAAACAACCCCATTCACAATAGTGTCACACAAACTCAAATATCTTGGAATCAACTTGACTAAAAATGTGAAGGACCTATATAAAGAAAACTATAAAACTCTGTTCCAAGAAATAAGAGAGGACACACGGAAATAGAAGCACATACCCTGCTCATGGATTGGCAGGATTAACATCATCAAAATGGCAATACTCCTCAAAGCATTGTACCAATTTATTGCGATCCCTCTAAAGCAGTGGTTTTCAAACTACGGCCCATGGGCCACATATTGTATTTATTCCCATTTTGTTTCTTTACTTCTAAATAAGATATATGCAGTGTACATAGAAATTTGTTCATAATTTTTGTTTTTACTATAATCTGGCCTTCCAACAGTGTGAAGGACAGTGAACTGACCCCCTGTTTAAAAAGTTTGAGGACCTCTGCTCTAAAGATACCCATGACATTTTTCAAAAAAGTGGATCAGGCACTTTTGAAATTCATTTGGAACAATGAACACCCTAGAATAGCTAAAGCAATTATTTGGAAAAAGAATATGGAGGAATTACTTTCCCAACTTTAAACTGTACTACAAAGCAATAGTTGTCAAAAACAGCATTGATTGGAATAACAGACAGGCCCTTTGATCAGTGGAATAGGCTTGAATACTCAGAGAACGTTCCCCAGACATAAAATCACCTAATTTTTGATAAAGGAGCATGAAATCCTAAACGGAGCAAAGAAAGCCTCTTCAACAAGTGGTGTTGGCACAACTGGCTAGCCACTTGCAAAAAATTGAACTTAGACTCCCCCAGTTAACATCATGTAGAAGGTTAAATCCAAATGGATGAAAGACGTCAATATCAGACCCAAAACCATAAGATATATAGAATAACACGTAGGTAAAACACTCCAGGACATTGAGACTAAAGGCATCTTCAAAGAGGAAAACTGCACTCTCGAAGCACAGTTAAAGCAGAGATTAACAGATGGGAATATATTAAACTGAGAAGCTTCTGCACCTCAAAAGAAATAGTGCCCAGAATACAAGAGTCCACCCACTGAGTGGGAGAAAACTATTCACCCAATACCCAGCAGACAAGGGGCTAATCTCCAAAATATATAAGGCCACTGACAGAACTTTACAAGAAAAAAAACATCTAATCCCATCAAAAAATGGGAAGAAGAAATTGACAGACACTTTGACAAAGAAGAAATACAAATGGCCAAAAGACACATGAAAAAATGCTCCACATCAGTAGTCATCAGGGAGATGCAAATCAAAACAACTATGAGGTACCACCTCACAACCCAGAGATTGGCACACATCCCAAAGAATGAGAACAAGCAGTGTTGACGGGGATGTGGAGAGAAAGGAACTCTTATCCACTGTTGGTGGGAATGCTGTCTAGTTCAACCTTTTTGGAAAGCAATATGGAGATTCCTCCAAAAACTGGAAATCAAGCTCCCATATGACCCAGCCTATACAACTCCTAGGATATACCCTAGGAACACAAAAATGCAATACAAAATTCCCTTCCCTTACACCTAATATTCATTGCAGTACTATTTACCATAGCAGAAGAGATGAAGTCATCAAATTTTTCTATATATGGATGTATGTGGAATCTATTTATGCTGAGTGAAATAACGTCAGAGAGAGAGAGAAAGATGCAGAATGGTCTCACTCATCTATGGGTTTTAAGAAAAATGAAAAAACATTCTTGCAAATAATAACTTTCAGACACAAAAGAGAAAAGAGCTGGAAGTTACAGCTCACCTCATGAAGCTCACCACAAACAAGGATGAGTTTAGTTAGAGAAATAACTACGTTTTGAACTATCCTAATAATGAGAATGTACGAGGGAAATAGAAAGCCTGTCTAGAGTACAGGTGGGGGTTGGGTGGGGAGGAGGGAGATTTGGGAAATTGGTGATGGGAATTGATACACCTGGGGTCACATTGAGGAAATGTTTCTGCTCCTGTTGGCACAGTGGAATCACTTAGGTGTAAGTGGTCAACATGGTCCTGAGCAAGTGGCATAATAGATTTGATTCTGCTTGTCTGCACTATAGGTGGAAGTCAAGATGACACGTATATCATTCTAGGTGAGGTCTTAGGCTTGGGTCAAATACCCAAACTATTTGGCATATGTCATCATATCATCAAAAAAGGTGCTCATATGCTTCTCAATGTGGGTATAAACTGGACAATAAGAAGGGGATTGATATGTACACAAGACATTCTGGTCCAGCAAACTCAAGCAGAGGGGCAAGGAGATGGGAGTAGTGGGAGCAGAAGTGGAGACTAGCAGATGAAGGAACAGTTCTGTTCATGTTGTGCTAGGAGAAGAGACTGGATAGAGGGCAGGCAATGATTGTGGAAGAGCAGGGCGATTGTGTAGAGCAGAGCAAGGGGGAAGCAGGCAAGAGTTAGGCTAGTGAGACTGAGGTCCTTAAGAAAGGGACAAAGGAAAACAAGACTTGCCATGTAGAGAGAGCAACAGGGTACAGAGAGAGATCCCTTAAGATATAGAGGAATGAGCGCTGGTAGACAAGGCAAGACATAAAAACAGAGAGGGGCTCCCCTACTGAAAATGGGGGCAATAGTTAGGTGGGGAGAGGACTCCTGAGAAGGGGAGTTCTTAAAAAAGAAAAAATTATATTACATTGTCCTGGTGAAGGCTCATTCAGATCAACAAGGGGTGTTGGTAAAGTTGGCAAGCAGACTTAATTTTCCTTTTCAAGGGGTACTAAGGGGGATCCTTTGTGGCCATCCTACAGATGGTATACAGACAACTCTCAGATATTGGTCTGATCAGACTCCTTAGTAGGATCTTAAGGGTCCCCATCTAACTCAGAAGAAACCAAAAACTTCAAATCTGGTTGACACCTCGATGACTGGTACCTGAGGAGGAAATCTCTCTTAGGCTAAAATTGTGTCCACATAACCACAGATATGAGCCCAGGCAGATCCTATAGCCAGAAATTGCTTTGAGAAAATTTATTCATATATGCAGGCACTAAGGAATCTGAGTCACCTTTGTGGTGAGGTATCCTAGAGAGCGTGACAGGCCAGTCAATCTACTCAAGTCCGGAATAGACCTAGGCACCGCCAGGGAGCAAGACATTGGCCTTAGATCCAAGGTCCAATACCAAGGATTGTTCAGAACCCAGAATCCTCTCCCTGGTTTCGGCACCTGATGAAAGTGACTGAGAGGTGGCAGAATAGAAAAATCAGAGATAGATTTATCTAACTGGAGTTTTTATTGGGGGATGACACTCCCAGGCAAGGTTTGAAACTCCACAGAGGCTGATAGAATTGCACCCGCCTTCAGCCAACAATAGGATTATAGTTTACATCTGGTGGGAAAGACTGCAGGAAGAGATGCGTGCTTACACATCCTTAGTCAGCTTAAAAAGTTCCCAGCAGGTTGGGTGGGTTTTCATGGCAGTCCTTATCACTGAAGGTAGGGGATGACATCCTGTTATTCCCTTGTAGTCAGTCCTTGAACTTACGGTATGAACTATCATCTGATATATTCAGGTCTAACCAGCTCTTTTCCTGGTGGGAGTGGAGACTACCTGAATTTTTTCCCAACAAATCTTACACAAAACAATAACAAAATATTGTCTCCCACCATCAAAACTGGTACACATCACAAAGAACAAAAACAATCAGTATTAGGGGACAGAGTGATAGTACAATGGGTCTGCCATTTGCCTTGCAAGTAACCAGCCAAGGTTCTTTCTCCAGCATCCTAGATGGCTCCTGAGTCTGCTAGGAATGATTTCTGAGCATATAGCAAGTAGTATTCCCTGAGTACCACTGGGTATAGACCCCAACACACACCAGTGTTGGCACAGGCATGGGAAAAAGGGGACCCTTATTCATTGTTAGTGGAAATGCTGATGGGGCTGGCCTTTTGGGAAAACAATATGAACATTTTTCAAAACCTAAGAATTAAGTTTCCATATTACAGAATAATTCCACTTTTTGTTATCTGCCCCACACACTCTATTCATAAAAAATAACATTTGTACTTCTATGTCCATTTAGCATTAGTCAAAATAGTCAAAATAGAGTAGCAAATCAAGTGTCGAAGAATAGATCACTGAATAAAGAATTTATAGTATATAAACACAATGAAATACTATGAAGCTCTAAGAAAAGATAAAATCATATAGTTTGCTACCCATGAATGGATCTAAAGAGTATCATGCTATGTGAAATTAGCCAGGAGATGGGACAGAAACACAAAGATTTCATAAGTGGGATAATAAAAGACATAGTAAATGAAAAAGAAATGCCAACGATAGTAGAGAACTGATGGCAGATACAGTGATTAGGAAAGGAGGAAACTGGACAATTGTGGTAGAGGGAGTTGGACTCTAGTGGAGGGTGTTTTGGGAAAATTTATTTATAAAATACTATAATTAGTAGTATTATAAATCATAGTGCTAAAAATAAAAAGACAGAATAAAATAAAAATTATGAAATGTATGTGTTTTTAAAAACAATATTTCTTTGTGATCAAGGATATAGTTCAGTGATGGAGTATTTGCAGTGCATTTATGATTCCTGGGTTTTATCTAAAATATTGCCAAAAACTTTAAAATGCTGGAGATGGTTCGACATATTAAAGCATGTGCTTTGCATGTAGGAAGCCTGGGTTTCAGATTTGTCATAGCATGGTCCTCTATACATCACCAGGATAAACCCTCAACTACCAAGCAAGGAGTAGTATCTGAGCACCATAAGGTATGTCCCCCCCACCCGCAAAAAAAATTAAAACAAGATAATAATTTCCCTTTCTATTTGGTTGAATTATAAAACTTAACCCAAAGGAAATATTCTCAACCATATAATAACCTATTTCTCTTACATGCTTATGTTAGCAAGCGCAGTTCAAGACAGCTCTGAAGCTCTCAACACCTTATTTCTAATATGTGTCCCAAACCTAATACATCATGCACATTATCTGTTTTTATCAGATACAGCCTACTGAGTCAGAGGCCATAAGTAGATTTAAAAAAATCTGAGAATGAGACATGTTTCCTGAGGTACTAATGTAATTGGTATGTGCTGTATTATTGAGGAAGGAAAAAAGAAAAAAAAAAGTTTCCAGGCAACTATTCTGTAGGGAGCCCCTTAGAACAGGCAGAATATTTAGGACTTTGTGACTTTGGACCTTGTGACTTTGCTCAATGCAGGTAGCCTCAAGAATAAAATGTAAACATTGAAGGTCACCTTATTTGTATATCCCACCTGCAGGCAGCCTTGAGAATTGAATGTTAACCATTTAAGACTTAAGGACACCAAGCACAGAGCCATAATAAAAGCAGGTAACCTCAAGAATTAAATGTAAACATTTAAGATAACCTTATTTGTATAGCCCACCTGCCGGAGACAGGTTCCATTACAGTATATCCTGACCTGATATAGACAGACCTCATTATTCGCACATTCCATCTCATTTGCTAATGGGTCCTGTTATTTGAACAATCTGGCCTGTTCTATAGATACGAGCAGAACTATGCCCACAAAAATATATATAAACCGGGCCTTGAGTTTCAATAAATTGGAATTAGATTCAAACTTGGCTGGAATCCTTTTTCCCACTTTTGTCTGTCTTTGTCTGTCTGTCATGTCTGTCTTTGTGTCTTTGTGCTTGCATGATCTCCCTCCAAGAAAAAATAACCACATCTTAATTGGTGTCCCTGCAGGCAGAGGCACCTACACTATTCTGCATCATTATTTAATAAAATTGGGCACCTAAATAGATGAGTAAAAACAACTCTAAGTTGTAAGAGAAGTAAACAGACATTTCCTCACATATTGAATATTAGTTTAGTGAAATATGCAAAAAATAAGTGATTCAGATATATTTCTTCCCTACCCTTCCTACAGCTCATTTTAAAATAGCTACATGCATAATAAGATTCTGTTGATAGATGGGACCCAGGGGTCAAGCGGTCTCAGAAGCATTGAGTGCAAATAAAAAACAGTCAGACCTAAATATCCAAACCAATGTCAATGACACTAGAATCAAGAGACCCAAACTATAAAAAGCTATTCATAAAAGGGACCTGTCACATTAGCAGCTTAGGGTGCTAAGGGTTGAGGTATGGGAGGCATGCTGGAAACTATGGCAGAGAAAGTCAATACTGGTAGTGGAAATGGCCCTAAGTCACTGTCACTATGGACCTAAAATACAATTGTAAAAGACTTGTAATCCACATTGGTCTCAATAAAAAGTTTTTTTTAATTCAGCATCAAATAAAGTACTCTAAAGGATTCTTGAATATTAGAATGAAAGAAACCTTCAGAGGATAGATGAATTGTACAGGAGGTTAAGACTCATGCTTTGCATGTTTTAGCAGTTGGCTAGAATCACTGGGAGGAACACGTGGGTCTCTTGAACAGCATATGGGGTGAAAAAGAAAGCAAACCTTAGAGAACACTTAACCCTTTGTAGTTAAAAACTGAGGTCCAGAGAGAAAGGGACTTACCCAACATCCCTTCTTCCATTTCTTTGTTGGTAATTAGGCTACTTGCCTACTAAGTAGATTTTTATCTACAGTTACAAAGACTCTCTAAAATCTCAAGAAGTAAAAGTTGAGCTTCCCTCAGGATTCCCCTAGTGAGCGTGAGTCATATTTAAAACTCCCTGGGCATAGCCAGTCCCTATGTAAGTACTGTTGTGAGTCAATTTCTTGCCAGGCATTTAAGCATATTGTTATCTAGTGGAGGGATCCCCAGCAATTCTCAGACTCAAGGTTTTCTCTCTAAGATGCTCAAACCAGTGGTGTTTGGTATAGCAGTTCAATCCTTAGGTCCAGGAATGCTACAGGACACCAAAACTACATCCAATGATAATAAATACCTGCTGAGATCAAACTCAAGACCACATGCATACAAGGTATTTATGCTTGTTGGTTCTTTGATTCTTCTCCCTGGTCGCAAATCTCATTATTTAAAAGGAACTGATCCACATAAAAGGCTGAAATATCTTCTAAACCCATTTCAGAATGGGCCTTTTCCTAAATAAGTTGGCAGTGTGCTGTAATTTTTCCCCACTCTTAACAGTTATTAGCTGTGTGTCCTCAATGCATAGCTGAAAACCAGAAAGTCCCATTTTCATCTGTATGTTGGAGATGATTATTCTTATCTTTTATTACTAAAATAATCAAATGAAATAATACCTAAGACATTTCATGCAGCATCTGGCACTTGATAAATGTTATTTTATTTACTTACATTCCTCTATCAAAATTAGTTAGGATGAATTGCCCCTTCATATCTTTCAGTGACTCATCATCCTTCACTGAAGAATGTACAATCTTTCTTTGGAAAGATTTTTCAAGATGCCTTTTTAAAATAAAAAAAATGAGCTTTGTAAAAGAAGTGATAAAACCAAAACCAAAAAAACATAACTCAACTAACTCCTGTTTTAAGAATCCCTTAACAAATAACTTGAGCAAAATGTAGAAAGCTTTAGAAAGAGGAATGATAGAAAGAGATGGGGAAGAAGGGAAGGTCCATTTGTCATAATGATAGTTGGATCTTTCAATAATTTATTTCCAGAGATTAGAATACATCTCCCCCAAACTGACTAAGTCATCGCCAGGAGGCAGAATTGTGGGTGGTTTTCAGTACTTTTATTATCAGTTTGAGTATTTTCCAATTTTTCAAGAGCAACATACAGGATATTTTTCATTTGTGTAACAAGAGGAAAAGTATACTAACAAATGGATTCCTCAAAACTTAAGATGAGACAGATGAAGAAAGTAAGAGGCAGAAGTTTGTAAATGAGGTGGGGTACAGGTAATAATTAAGGAGTATTCCTTGGTTCTAAAATTAAAATCAGCAAATAGGTTAATATCTTAAATATATTAGAAAACCATGCAAATCAACATAAAACAGACATCTACTTCAGTAGAAATAAATAGTAATTGTTAGATTACGTCCTATTTTACCCAAAACAAAGATCATCCCCAGTTTCTTTGTATCTGTTTGTTTACAACTTGGTTCACTCAAAACAAAGTTCATCCATGGTTCCTTTGTATCTATTTGTTTACAACTTGGTTTTAGCCCAAAACAGAGATTGTCTTACATGTAAACCTGGGTGGGACTAGTTCAGATTAACCTGAGCTATCTGTGTAGTTGTGTTTTTTTTGGTATGAGGAGACATTTCTTTTCTTTTCTTTTTTTAAATTATCTTTATTTAAACACAATGATTACAAATATGATTGTAGTTGTATGATTTCAGTCATGTAAAGAACACCTCTGTCTTTACTCTGTCCTTACTTTCCCACCTGGGGGTGATCTCTGTACTCCATAAAACCAACTGTTCCGGCAGGAATCTGGCTCTTGATACAAGGTAGGAAATTGCCAAAATACCTGTGTTTTACCCTAAGCCTTGTCTAGATTATTATGTGCAGCAAGTCTGCTTTAAACTTGTTTACCTGGGATTGGAGATATGGCATGTGGAGTGATTTTACAGTAATATTTTTATGAAGAGTTTAGAGAAAAAGAAGCACCAAAAGCTCATAAGCTTATGGATGTATTATATGCTATCAGAAAATGATGAAATCAAGTTGCATTTTGGATCCAAAATATATAGCGTTTTGGAGCAGAATAAGTAGGTTGAGTGTTTGCTTTGCACATAGCTAACCTGGTTTCAATCTGTGGCATTTCATATGGTCTCCTAGCAACACCAGCAGACCCTTATTCCTCCCAAACCTGGAGCTTCCATACAATCCAGCTATACCACTCCTAGGAATATATCCTAGGAACAGAAAAATACAATACAAAAATCCCTTCCTCACACCTATATTCATTGCTGCCGTATTTACAATAGCCAGGCTCTGGAAACAACCAAGATGCCCTTCAACAGATGAATGGCTAAAGAAACTGTGGTACATATACACAATGGAATATTATTCAGCCATCAGAAGAGATGAAGTTGTGAAATTTTCCTATGCATGGATGTACATGGAATCTATTATGCTGAGTGAAATAAGTCAGAGGGAGAGAGATAGACACAGAATAGTCTCACTCATCTATGAGTTTTAAGAAAAATAAAAGACATTTTTGCAATAATCCTCAGAGACAAAAAGAGGAGGGCTGGAAGGTCCAGCTCATGACATGAAGCTCACCACAAAGAGTGGTGAGTGCAGTTACAGAAATAACTATACTGAGAACTATCATAACAATATGAACTAATGAGGGATGTGGAAAGCTTGTCTAGAGTACAGGTGGGGGTGGGGTGGAGAGGAGGGAGATTTGGGACATTGGTGGTGGGAAAGTTGCACCGGTGAAGGGGAGGGGTGTTCTTTACATGACTGAAACCCAACTACAATCACATTTGTAATCAAGGTGTTTAAATAAAGATATTTTAAAAAGAAAAAATAAAATGTAAACTGATGTGGGAAAACTGTGATTTCCATGAACAATTTAATTTCCATTTATATGTGTATATATATGCATAGATACTTGCAAATGAATGCAATTAGGAGCTGGTGCAATAGTACAGCAGGTAAAGAATTTGCACGCAGGTGATCTGAGTTCAATGCCTGATACCCTGTATGGTTCCCTAAAAGATTGCCAGTATCCCTAAGCAAATAGCTATGGATAAGCCCTGAGCACTGCTTGTTGTGATTCATTAAAAAATATAAAAGGATGATTTTTTTTTAAAAAAAGAGAGAGAATGTTGAATAGTCCAACTTTTTGAAAAACAACATGAACATTTATCAAAAACTAGAAATTTAGTTTCCCAAACTACAATCATGTTTGTAATCACAGTGTTTAAATAAAGACATTATTTTTTAAAGGAGTTTAGTTTCTATATCATCCAGAAATTCCATTTATTAGAATCTATTCAAAGGTTCCAAAGATTTTTTTTTCAGAAAATGCATCAGCACTCCTATGTTAATTTCTATACTGTTAACAAGCCAGAGTTTAGAAACAAATAAATGTTCAAGATCATATAACCGGATATAGAAAATATGGCACATCTATACAATATAAAACTATTCAGTGTAAGAAGAGGAAAAAATCCTGCAATTTTCACTACATGGTAGATCTAGAACATACCATGCTCAGTGAAGTTAGTCAAAGGGAAAAGGATAGATAGATACAGACTGATCTCTCTCCCATCTGGGTATGAAGAAACAGAACGAAAACAAATACCCGAAGACAATAGAAATTGAGAATTAGTCTTTAGTTGTAAGCATATGACTGTAAACAGAAATGGGAAACTGGACAGATCGGATCAGGTTGCACAGACAATGGTGAGGGAACCAGCCACTCTGGTGGAAGGTGTGATGCTGAAATATTGTGTGCATGAACTCCTACCATTAACCGTATTATAAATCATGGTGCCCAAATAAAAAAAATAATTTACCCCTGCAAGTGCTATAAAACTGTGCTATATTTTTGGGGGGGGGGCAAAGATGAGAATAATACAGAAACATGAGTTCTGATAGCAACAGGAATAGCCTTGGCACTTGAAAAAAGAATACAACATTCTTTTTAGAAAATTTAAATATAAAGTATACTGTGATGCATCCCATTTCTAGGTATAGAACCAAAATAATGGAAACCAGGGTCTCGAAGAAATAACCCTACTTGCATATTTAATTCAGCACCAATAGCATTCACTAAGATCTTTAAGTGATCTAAATGTCTATAGATGGATGAATGGATGCAGAAAATATGGTGTCTATGTGTGTGAATGAGAAAGAAAATAGAGAAACCTGGAAGACATTATACTGAGTGAACTAAGGCTTACATAAAAAGACAGATGGTATCTGATTCTACTTTTATGTTTTAAAATAAATTCATACAAGTAGAGAACAAAACAGTCATTTCCAAGGCCTTGAAGGAATGGGAGTGGGATTGGGAGGAGGTAGAAAGTTTTAGTAATATAAGATGAATAGTTCTAGAAATCTGCTTTACAGCACTAATTATAGTTAATTAATGGTGTTTTATATTTAAAAACGGATAGAGGGTAGATCCCATGTTTTAAGTACTCTGATTATGATAATGACATTGAAAGAAAAATAAGAAAAATTTTGAAGATGCCACCCTAAAAATAAGTAAAAATGGGTAATTATAGATTGGAATATGTTGGCTGTTATATCCCAGTGGAGGTACATCCTAGAAGATAATAGATATTCACCTTTGTCCCATTATTTATGCATACATGCTGCACTCTTTCTTCAGGATATAAAGGACAAAAATTCTCATGCAAATTTATCAAAGCACAGATGTGGATGCTTATTGCTGTATTTTTAGAGCAAGTGAAAGAACAGGACAGAAAATAACTTTAATGTCCATCCCTAGAAAAGAGATGGATTCAAATAGGAATAAATACACCATAAAGTAAAATACCAGGCATTTCAAAGAAATTGCTTGTGTTATTGCCATAGCAGCATAGATGAAGTATAAAAATATTGTCTTCAATGCAAAACAGAAAAATACAAAAAGTACTTTTATATGAATTCTAAAATCATAACTATAAAATAATATGCACGTGAGAGAACTCTTAAACAAGAAGAAGAATATAAAGGCAGTTGTAGCTATGGCTTCCCTTCCTCCCACTTGCTGTGTCTAAAGTTTCCATGCCAACAATAGTGAACTGATGGCAGTTCTACAATTCAGAATGCTGTCTGCTTTGGTACATACAGTTCCTTTCCATGCCCTGTCATTCACTAAGAAAGTGTACACTGACTTTTACTCTGTTGAATTATCATGGTTTGTATACAGGCTGCTACTTCCTGCTGATTGTCACTTAAAAAAATATTATTGACTTGAACTTGGTGTAGAAAACTCCTCAGAACTACAACCTCCTTTGCATACTAGAATAGGTTATTGAACAGAAATCCAGATTCCAACACTTGAGTTCCATTTGGAATACAAATATTTGAAGGACAAGATTCTAGGAGTTCAGAGTAGGAAGATGACTATTGGATGAGCTTCATGGAAATGAAAGCCAATCTTCATGTTCTGACAAGGAGACATTGATTGATACACAAGTTAAAGAACAACTTGCCTGACTCAACTAACCCAGTATGTACAGGGAAATAAAGAACAAATGTGGTCATTATATCTAGGTATGAAAAAGGACATTTGTATGCTGGACCCTCACTCTTAGGATATAATATACTCCAATTATTGATGGGAGTGTTCCTATAGTTGATTGCCAGGTTGGTCTGTATTGAAGAAAGCTTCCATCCAAGCTCGTTTCCATGTCCAATAGTTTCTTGCTCCCTTTACATCCATTGCTGACTTAATCTGCACGAAACTCTTCAAGGATACCAAGGGTATCCTTAGTGCTACTCACAGACACTTTATTTAAAACTGGAAATCTGTCTAGTAGCTCTACTCTTAGGTACCAATGGTACAGTGCATTTTTTTTTGGAGATAAACAAATATATTGGCTGTCTCCTTTCTTTGATTCAATTCCAACTTTAAAAAATAGAGAGGAATAATGCACCCCAAATGAAAAAAAAAACTCTTATGCTGATTACATGTGACTCACAAATTTCTAAGAAGTTTCAAAGGGGAGTTGACGTCGTAATAAATTGAGTTTTCTTTTCATAAGTGCGTTTCTTGTTCAGAGCGCCACTAACATTCTATTATAGCAGAGATCCAACAGAAGGAAATAAAGTTAATGGCATAATTTGAGGATACAGTGGGTACCAGCAAGTAAGGCTTTTCTGTGTTTTCTTCCAATTCATTTAAAATTTAAGATCAGAGACTTACGACTGAAAAATTTAAGGTCAAGACTTTCAAAAGACTCATGTATACATTTTTCTTTATTTTTCTTTTTTTTTCTTTCATCTTTCTCTTACTTCACTTCTTTCCTTTCTTTCTGTCTTTTACTTTTTCTTTCTCTCTTCCTTCATTTACTTTTCTTTCTTTCTCTTCTTTCTTTTTTTCCTTCCTTCCTTTCTTTCCTTCCTTTTTCTTTTTCTTTTTTTTCTTTTACTTTCTTTCCTTCCTTTCTTCCTTCCTTCCTTCTTTCTTTTTTTCCTTCCTTTCCTTTTCATTCTCTCTTCTCTTCTCTTCTTTCTTTCTTCCTTCTTTCTCTTTCTTTTCTTTTCTTTTCCTCTTTCTTTCTCTCTTTCTCTTTCTTTCTTTCTCTTTCTTTCTTTCTCTCTCTCCCTCCCTTCCTTCCTCCCTTCCTTCCTCCCTCCCTTCCTTCCTTCCTTCCTTCCTTCCTTCCTTCCTTCCTTCCTTCCTTCCTTCCTTCCTTCCTTCCTTCCTTCCTACTTACCTTTTCTTTCTTTTCTCTCTTTCTTTTTCTCTCTCTCTCTTTCTTTCTTTCTTTCTTTTTCTCTCTGTCTCTTTCTTTTTCTTTCTTTCTTTATTTCTTTCCTTCTCTTTCTTTCTTTCTTTCTTTCTTTCTTCTTTTCTTTCTTATCTTTCTTTCTTTCTCTTTCTTTCTTTCTTTCTTTCTTTTCTTTCTTTCTTTCTTTCTTTCTTTCTTTCTTTTCTTTCTTTCCATCCATTATTTCTGTTTGGGTTTTGAGTCACACTCACCAGTGCTTAGCAGTTACTCCTGGCTCTGCTCAGGAATCATTCCTGACACTCAGGGGAGCATATGGGATGGTGGGGATCAAACCTGGGTTGGCAATGTGCAAGGCAGATGCCTTACTCAGTGTGCTATTGCTATGGCCCCAAAATACTGAAGTATACACTTTTCATGCAGGCAGGATACCTGAGTTCAATCCCATGTATTATTTAAAGGTACTACATAATTCTCCAGACACTGACAGGAATGACTCTCAAGCACAGAGCTGGAATAGCTCCAGGGTACCAATGGCCTTGGCTTCCCAAACCAAAATAAAGTTTGAATATAATTGATTTTAATTTTTTAGATATAAGAAAACTAAGGCTCAGAAATGTCAAAATTGAATTCATGTCCATCTATGTGCAATAGCTACCCATAGAGAGCAATGTTTCAAATAAATCATTTTCTATTTCAAACAAGACTCATAATACTACACCTTTATCTCTGTCTCAGACACACTTTTATACTCTCCCCTACCATCTAACAATTTTATCTGCCTAGCAAATAACCGATTCCTTTTGAGACCGATATAGGTTCTCTCTATTTTTAAAGCTTTTTCCATCACTTAAATCTGAATTTATCACTTATTTGACTGCTATTTCTTTATGTGGCTCTCCACAAAACTGTCAACTTGTAAAAAACAGGATCAAGTTGATGTTCTTCCTCAGAGGCAAATAGGTCAGACCCAGAGAGTTAGGAGGTATTCAATTATTGTTCGAAAAAAAAAAAACAAATTAATGAATGAATAAATTGATGAATATTTTGTTAGATAAGGGGACGATCTATGTCCATATACCTGAAATTTGGTGGACTAGATGGGATTCAAGAGTATTAGCAGAAAATGTGTGACTCTAGTAATTGAAACTAAGGTATTAATTAAGCAAACCCGAAGTTATTTCTCTTGTTTCTTAAGTTCTTAAGAATTTAAGTTCCTTTGGTTCTTAACTTCACTGTCTCTTACTCATACTGTGTCTTTTATATCTGACAATTTTGTATATTGCCTCATTCCTTCCTTTCCTTCCCTTCTCTTCTTCTCATTTTCTTTCTACTCCCCTTCTCTTCTTTATAAATGTCTTTAAATAGAACTTACATCATGATGCAATATTTTCATTTGTTGTAATATGATTCATTTATAAATAATGTTTCCCATTCTTCATTTTAAAATCCAGTGGATGGAAAAAAATTGTAATATCTAAAAACAGCATCCAAAACACAAACACCCACATCTCTCCCTTAAATTAACGACCTACAGTAAATTTCTTTTCTTTTTTTTGGTGAGTCATTAACTTCAGTAGCTGAGAAATCCAATCTTGTTATGTGATGGGAGCTAATATGATTTCAGCACTTTCTAATATCTAGCTCTAGAGTAGTGCTTTAGACACAATAAAATAATAGTTCATTATGAATTTTAGATATTACAAATTCAGCATTGATTATGAATTATATATATTCATGGGAAAAATAAGGGGCTGAGATTTGAACCTAGGACTTGTTCTAGCCAGATGAAACATTTTTCACTTTCTCAATGAAATCAGATGGATGTATAGGTAAGAGAAATCAAAAGGAAATACCCATGAAAATAAAAACTAAGTTTAAGGAGCATGTTTTTAAGAATACCCAAGGGACACTCTATCACGGTTTTGTAATCAGTGTTGAGTTTGCCTGCTGACACTTCCTATGATTCAGCTGTGCCGTCTTACTCGGCTTTTTACGAAATTAAACCACATTTTAGAAAAGGAAACAAGAACAGGCTGACAATCATTTCGATGCAGAGTTTGATCATTTAAAACCAATACGAAAACCAATGGAATGGCATCGATTTTTATCTCCTCTTCTGGTCACAGAAATGTTGAATGTGAAAAACCTGAATTGCAAATTCCAAAAACAAAACTTTCTTTTCTGGTTCTAGAGGTTTCTCATGATTGTTGCACAACCCACACCCCCTTCACCCCCACTCGCACAGCAGTCTGCTTCCTCTTCCTCCCTGAGCCCAAGCATGAACCCAAAGACAGGAGCCTGAGAGTTCTCCCGCATAGGTAGTACTTGGATCATCTCTAAATGCCATTTCATCATGATCCTTCAGGCTCATCTCAGAGGAGCAGGAGACTAGGAAACCAGGCAGAAAGTCAGCCCAATGGGGTTTTAAATTTTGCAACTTGGCCAGAGGATTCTCTCCCTTTAATCATAGCAGCAGGCAGGATGAAAGTGTCAGAAAAGAAAGTGCAGCTGAAGTTCTTGGGGGAAATTGTCAGAGTGAAAGCAGTTGGGGTCTGCGGGAGACCTCAGTTCTGGGCAAGACCAAGTTGGTCTGCTAAAGTGGTGGGGCTGTCACCATCCTGTGCTGTTTATAGCACCAAAATTATTTTATTAGAGTGCTAATATTCTTTTCTCATTAGCACTTTTTTGCACTTTGAACACACACAGAAGGAGTGGAGGGGATCACATCGATGCAAGGCTACTTTTGGTGAGGATAAAAAGAAGCCATGAGACACAGAAATGAAAGCTAGGACTTCACATGCTGGGCATGTGCTTTGCCAGCTCTTGTTGGTTCCTAAACTTTTATTTTTTAAGAAGTTATAGTGTGAAGCCAGTCAGGTTATCTAGGAGAAAGAGCCTTTGGACCAGGGGTCTCAAACTCAATTTACCTGGGGGCCGCAGGAGGCAAAGTCGGGGTGAGGTAGGGCCGCATAAGGGATTTCACAAAAAAAAAAAAAAAAAGTCCTCAAACGTCATTATTAACAGTTTTAATTATTTCTTCTAAACATGAATAGAACATTGAGTGAAGATCATGAACAGTTCTTCTGAACATGGAATCTTTTGCCTATCCCTTACTGCCAGAGACTTGACAGCGCTTCTTCTCATAAATCTGAACCACATTTGGCTTTAGAGAGGAAGCAGTTGAGAACCTCCATATGGCTTGAAGATGATCATCATTAAGTCTAGACCTGTACTTTGACTTATTGAAGTTCAACATGGTGCGCTTGAACATTCGGGAAAGCTCAGGGAAGCTGGGGGGCAATTCTCTCAAAACTTGCCTATGCATGTCTGCTTTTCCACTAATCTCCCTGAACTTGGCTTTGAGATCAGAGTTGCATTGCAGGTCAATGAGCTCCATTTGAAGCACAGGAGGGGCATCTTGCACATCAAAGGAAAAGGGGTCCACAAAAATTTGGAAAGTGGCTCTGTGCTTTTTGAAGTCTGCAAATCTGTGATCAAATTCCTTCTCTAGCTTAAAAATAGCATCAACATATTTCTCACCACTGAATGGTATGCCTGCATCCACAAGTTCCTTGCATGCTAGGAAATGGCAAAGGTTTTTCTGAGAGAGCTGAGATTTCCATAACACAAGTTTTGTGGAGAATGCTCTCATGTTGTCATAGGCAGCATTGATAAGGTTCCCTGGGGCTCGTAACATCTTGTTTAGTACATTAAGCTTATGTGTGATGTCAACAAAAAAAAGCTAAGTCCATGAGCCATTTGTGATCACTCAACTCAGAAACAGCATTCCCATACTTCTCCATGAAGGCTTTCACTTCTCTCAACTCAAAAAATCTTTTCAGGACATTTCCCCTGCTGAGCCAACATACCTTGGTAAAATAGAGCACATCTCCATATTCTGACTCCATTTCCTCTAAAAAAGCATGGAACATCCTGTGCTTTAAGACCCTGGATCTGATTTGGTTGATGCATTTCACAATAACAGACATCACATTGTCACACAGCAGGCATTTACTGCAAAGAGCCTGCTGATGGATAATGAATGCAGTGAAGAGCAATGGCCTTCTCTACATCCTCCTCTTCAAGTTTTT
The DNA here is from genome assembly GCF_024139225.1 of Suncus etruscus. Lineage (NCBI taxonomy): Eukaryota > Metazoa > Chordata > Mammalia > Eulipotyphla > Soricidae > Suncus > Suncus etruscus. The sequence goes on from NC_064852.1 coordinate 9,135,185, forward strand.
TTGAACAAGTGCCACCAGTCCATTTTTCCTCCCTGTCATCGATGGCGCTCCATCGGTTACTATTCCAACAAACCTCTTCCATGGCAAACCTGCATTCTCAATGGCATCACACAGATGCCAAAATATCTCATTAGCGGTTGTCTGGTCATGCATTGGAATTATTGTTAGCAGCTCCTCTGTCAATTCAAAATTGCAATCAACACCACGGTCATAAATTGTGAGCTGTGCCCTCGTCAAGAGCAATTGAGTATGCATCAAAACATTTGGCTTTCTCACACAGTTGATGATAAATGTCACTTGACATGTCAGAAATGCGCTCTGCCACAGTGTTGGCAGAAAGGCTGATTTTGCTAAACTGACCTTTCTTTTCCAGACAGATAATACTTGCAGCCTGTAACATGCATTTTTTAACAAACTCTCCTTCTGTGAATAGTTTCTCTGCCTTAGCAATCATCTCACTAACTATGTAACTAGCTTCGACCAATACAACATTCTATTTGGTTGATTTCTTGAAGAAATCTTGTTGCCTCATTAGACATGCTTTAAGACTGGCAACCCACTTGGCTCTCTCATTTCCTTGATATTTTGCACATTCCTCAGCATGTTTAGTTGAATAATGGCGTTTCAAGTTGTATTCCTTGTACACTGCAACTTTCTCTGAGTAAATAATACATGTGGGAATGCCCCTGTGCTCAACAAAGAAATACTGTGTTTCCCACTTTTCCTGAAATTGTCTGTGCTCATCATCAATCTTTCTCTTCACTGCAGGCTTTTATGAAGTCATGATGAAGGTATGACAAAATCTAATTCTGTAATAAACTTCTCTCCCTTCTCTCCTTAGGCCTCTGATAATGCAAAGGACAGCAGCAAGAGTAGCGGAAATGACATCTGCACTAGGCACAAAGTATTCGTGATTATTCGCTTATCGAATATTCTCAATAAAAAAAATCGCAGTAGTCGGAGAGATAGCACAGTGGCGTTTGCCTTGCAAGCAGCCGATCCAGGACCAAAGGTGGTTGGTTCGAATCCCGGTGTCCCATATGGTCCCCTGTGCCTGCCAGGAGCTATTTCTGAGCAAACAGCCAGGAGTAACCCCTGAGCATCGCCAGGTGTGGCCCAAAAACAAACAAACAAACAAACAAAAAACAACAAAAAATCGCAGTAGTAAAAAAAAAATTGCAAAAAATCGCATTAAACATTTGCATACCCTGAACGGAACTGCTCGGGGTATGTGAATGTTTAATGCGATTTTTTTCTTACTAATGCGTTTTTTATTGCGATTATTCGGTAAGCGAATAATCGTGAATACTGCAATATTTGAAGGCCGGCCTCGGGCCACAAAATATTGTACAGAGGGCCACAAATGGACAGCGAGTTTGAGACCCCTGCTTTAGACAGAAGGAAAGAGATTGAGTTAAAGATACAAAGTTTGTTTTGAATGAGTAAAGATGTAGATGGAAGACTCAGAAGCAAAATAGAAGACTGACAGGCAGTCTCCATGTTTCTCAAAGAATGCAATAGCCAGGGGCCGGAGTGGTAGCATAGCGGTATGGCATTTGCCTTGCATCTGGCTGACCCAGGATGGACACATGTTCAGTCCCTGGCACCCAATATGATTCCCCCGAGCCAGGAGCAATTTCTGAGTGGGGAGCCAGGATTAACCCCTGAGCATTGCTGGGTGTGGCCCAAGAACCCCCCCCCCAAAGGAATGCAATAACCAGGTTATAGAAACATTCTGAATGTCCAATAACAAATGACTAGAAAAAGAAACAGACTATACATACACAATGACATCTTATCAGTTATATGAGAGGATAAAGAGCCAGAAAGATAGTCCAAGGTTTAAGGTACATACCCTGCACAATGCAAACCCTGGTTTGACCCTAACACCTCTTAGATTCCTCAAGCACAGAAGTAGGATTAACCCTGATTAGTACTGTCAGATGAGTCTCAAAAATTCTTTAAAAATGGATAGAACCCCTGGCGAGAAGCTATAAATTTAAAAAAATGAAAAAGAAAAAAATGGGATGGCTGATGTGGCAAGTTTTTATTTAAAAAAAAACATAGAATATGAATCATCTTGTTCTGCCTCATATTTCTATATCTTCCTGCAAACTGAGTAAAGTGAAGTGGATAGTACCAGGGTAAAGAAATCTCATGAGCATTAAGTGTACATAAAAAATGATCAGACCCAAATCAAAGTCAACAACAATAGAATCAAGAGACCAAATTACATAAGCTATACACAACAGGGCCATGTTACACTAGCATTCCAAGTGGCTAAGGGTGGAAGGATGGGATTCATGCTGGGAACTTTGGAGGAGGGAGGTCAACACTGGTGGTGGGAATGGCCCCAATTCACTGTCATTGTGTGCCTAAAATACAACTGTGAAAGATTTGTAATTTACATGAATCTCAATAAAAATATTTAAAAAATTAAAAAATGGAAAGAAAAGATGAAGCCTTTTTCACTGCAACTTTAGGGCATCATGTTCAATGAAATAAATCAGAGGGAGGAGAAAAATACCAGAGAGACTAATTTATCTGTGGAATATAGAGAAATGAAACAAGGAATCATTAGTACAGAATGATAACAAATACTTGGCCTTGAATTATAAAATTGAGATTACTAAACCGGGGGTGAAGTGACTTGGTGGGAAAGGGAAAGACAATACTATATGGCATAAGGGCAGTGGGGGGTGGTCTAATTTGGAGGTACTTGGGCACATGGACAGTAACTTTGTGTCTTAAAACATAAATGGTAACATTATTGTGATCATATTATTTAAAGAACGATTAAGTTTGTGGAAAGAAAGAGAGAGTAAAAGAGTCAGTGCTTCTACCATGAAACATGTGTATTCCATCTAAAAGATATGACTGGGTCACTGAAGGATAAATGGATTCACAAAAACAATTCACAAGACTATGTCTAGTATTCAGAGCATGGCTCTCTTGCATAATGCTTACATAAAAGCAGATTCAGGTCAACAACCTCACTAAAGAAGTGGCTATATAATTAGAAAATTAAGTTAAACTGTTTCCTTAAAGATGACTTGTAAATGGTCAGATCTAAGTACCCAACCCAAAATCAATGACAATAGAATCAAGAGACCCAAACTACAACAGGCTATATACACAAAAGGGATCTGTTATGCTTGTAGTCCAGGGGCTAAGGGTGGAGGTGTGGATGCATGCTGGGAACTCTGGTAGAAGGAGGCCAACACTGGTGGTGGGAATGGCCCTAATTCATTGTCACTATGTGCCTGAAATACAACTGTGAAAGATTTGTAATTTACAATGGTCTCAATAAAAAATTTTTGAAATAATAAAAAGATGACTTTAAAGGTTGAGAAAGCTCATTCTTAAATTGTCAGGGATCCTTCCAATATCTCTAGTGGTTCAGAAAATGATTTACTTTCTCAATTAAACTGCTTCTACATTTGCCTCCACCATCCACTGAACAAGTTCCATGTCTGTTCTGGAATGTGTGTATAGAATGCCCTCATCTCTCTTAACCTCCCACTTGCCTTTCTGAACAGATGCAATCTTATTCTTTGCCATCACTTGGCTAAGTGTTGTATTCATCTCTCTGTTTTAGACATCTTCAACAAAATGTGAGGCTCTAGAGAAAGAAGAGAAAAAAATGCCTCTTCCATTAGGCACTTTAGGAAAAGAAGCAACTTTCTCTCCCATCAGAAAGTGCATGGGAAAGGCAGGACTATGATACCAGTTATATTGCTTTTGGTTTGTAAGATTTTCCTTCTGGCCTTCAAGTGGGAAAAATCTACTGCATCTCTATGGGCAGGAAGCTTTGGCAGAAATTCCAAGAAGTGAAAGTTCTCTATTTTTTTGTTCCACTCTATTAATGAATCCTTTTCCTCAGGCAATTGTGATTAATACTTGTGAAAACGTGTTCTAGTTACATTTTATAATTCATGCCCTTGGGATAAAGTGTGCCCACATGTAATTATTTTGGGGAAATAACACTTAATTCTCTGCATATTAACTCTTAGTTCCTATTGAAGCAGCAGAAAACCTCCACTTTATTATTGCTGGCATTTTCTTGCAGAAATTAGTAAGGATTAATTACAAATGGTTTTTATTGTACAGGGACTTGAAGCTCTAAATTAATAATGTCACCTACATGTTAATTTATCCAATAGTTCTCGGTCACTTTAGTTTCAAAACTTTCTAGCCTTTAAATATTGTGGACCCAAGAAAATCTTTTGTCCATATGAGTTTTTCTATCAATTTTATTAGTAAATAAAGCCAAGAAACATTAAGACTTAATATTTATGTGTTGATTCATTTTAAAATATAAATAATAAAACTAAACAAAGTAACATTTAAATTTTTTAAAACCATACTTTTTTTTAAAAGCTGCAGAAAATAGAATTGTTTGGAACTTCTGCAAATATTTTATAACTTGCTTCCTAGGAGAAATAGCTTGTTTCTCACATTCACTTTATTTGGTCTTTTACAGATATCACACATCTAAAAGCTAAAAGGGCCAAAACCATTATTTGTACTATCATGAGAAAAGCTTTGATTTTGCCAATACCTGAAAAAATTCCAGGAATCCAGGACTGGAGTGATAGTACAGTAGAAAAGATGTGTCCCTTGCATGTAACTGGCTGAGGTTCAATTCTTACATTCCATTCCAGTGCCCAGAGCACTGCCAGGGGTAATTTCTGAGTGCAGATCTAGGAGGAATTCCTGAGAATTTCCAGGTGTAGCCTCAAAAAATATATATATAAAGCTCCAGGAACCTTCAGGGATCTCTGAAGTATAATTTGGTATAATCTGGATCAATAAAAATTTTTTTAACTTCTTTTTTTTATCTTTATTTAAACACCGTGATTACAAACATGATTATAGTTGTATGATTACAGTCATGTAAAGAGCACCCCCCTTCACCGGTGCAACATTCCCACCACCAATTTCCCAGATCTCCCTCCTCCCTACCCCCCTACACCTGTACTCGAGACAGGCTTTCTACTTCCCTCATTCATTCACATTTTATGATAGTTTTCAGTGTAGTCATCTCTGCAACTGCACTCATCACTCTATGTGATGAGCTGCATGTCCTGAGCTGCACCTACCAGCCCTCATCTCTCTTGTCTCTGAGATACTGTTAAAAATGTCCTTCATTTTTCTTAAAGCCCATAGATGAGTGAAACCATTCTGCGTCTTTCTCTCTCCCTCTGACTTACTTCACTCAGCATAATAGATTCCATGTACATCCATGTATTGGAAAATTTCATGACTTCATCTCTCCTGATGGCTGCATAGTATTCCATTGTGTATATGTACCACAGTTTCTTCAGCCACTCATCTGTTGAAGGGCATCTTGGTTGTTTCCAAGGTCTGGCTATTGTAAATAGCGCTGCAATGAATATAGGAGTAAGGAAGGGATTTTTGTATTGTATTTTTGTGTTTCTTGGGTCTATTCCTAGGAGTGGTATAGCTGGATCATATGGAAGCTCAATTTCCAGTTTGTGAAGGAATCTCCATATCGCTTTCCATAAAGGTTGTACTAGACGGCATTCCCACCAGCAGTGAAAAAGAGTTCCTTTCTCTCCACATCCCCGCCAGCACTGCTTGTTTTTTTTGTGATGTGTGCCAATCTCAGTGGCGTGAGGTGGTACCTCATAGTAGTTTTGATTTGCATCTCCCTGACGATTAGTGATGTTGAACATCTTTTCATGTGCCTTTTGGCCATTTGCCTTTCTTCTTTTTCAAAGTGTCTGTTCATTTCTTCTCCCCATTTTTTGATGGGGTTAGTTGTTTTTTTCTTGTATAGTTCTGTCAGTACCTTGTAAATTTTGGATATTAGCCCTTTATCTGATGTGTATTGGGTGAATAATTTCTCCCACTCAGTGGGTGGCCTTTGTATTCTGGGCACTATTTCCTTTGAGATGCAGAAGCTTTTCAGCTTAATATAGTCCCATCTGTTTATCTCTGCTTCCACTTGCTTGGAAAGTGCCGTCTCCTCCTTAAAGATGCCTTTAGTCTCAATGTCCTGGAGTGTTTCACCTACATGTTGTTCTATATACCTTATAGTTTCAGTTCTGATATCAAGGTCTTTAATCCATTTGGATTTTACCTTTGTACATGGTGTTAGTTGTGGGTCTGAGTTCTCTTTTTTGCAAGTGGCTAACCAGTTGTGCCAACACCACTTGTTGAATAGGCTTTCCCTGCTCCATTTAGGATTTCTTGCTCCTTTATCAAAAACAAGGTGGTTATGTGTCTGAGGAACCTTCTCTGAGTACTCAAGCCTATTCCACTGATCTGAGGGTCTGTTTTTATTCCAATACCATGCTGTTTTTATAACTGTTGCTTTGTAATACAACTTAAAATTGGGGAAAGTAATGCCTCCCATATTCCTTTTCCCAAGGATTGCTTTAGCTATTCGAGGTTGTTGTTGTTCCAGATGAATTTCAGAAGTATTTGATCCACTTCTTTGAAAAATGTCATGGGTATCTTTAGAGGAATCGCTTTAAATCTGTACAATGCTTTTGGAAGTATTGCCATTTTAATGATGTTGATCCTGCCAATCCATGAGCATGGTATGTGTTTCCATTTCCGCGTGTCCTCTCTTATTTCTTGGAGCAGTGTTTTGTAGTTTTCTTTGTATAGATCCTTCACATCTTTAGTCAGGTTGACTCCAAGATATTTTTTGTGTGAACTAATGTGAATGGGATTGTTCTCTTAATGTCCATTTCTTCCCTATCATTATTAGTGTATAAAAAGGCCATTGATTTTTGTGTGTTAATTTTGTATCCTGCCACTTTGCTATACAAATCTATTATTTCTAGAAGCTTTTTGGTAGAGTCTTTAGGGTTTTCTAAGTAGAGTATCATGTCATCTGCAAACAGTGAGAGCTTGACTTCTTCCTTTCCTATCTGGATTCCCTTGATATCTTTTTCTTGCCTAATCGCTATAGCAAGTACTTCCAGTGCTATGTTGAATAGGAGTGGTGAGAGAGGACAGCCTTGTCTTGTACCAGAATTTAGAGGAAAGGATTTTAGTTTTTCTCCATTGAGGATAATATTTGCCACTGGCTTCTGGTAGATGGCTTTGACTATATTGAGAAAGGTTCCTTTTATTCCTATCTTGCTGAGAGTTTTCATCAAGAATGGGTGTTGAACCTTATCAAATGCTTTTTCTGCATCTATCGATATGACCATGTGATTTTTATTTTTGTTGTTGTTTATGTTGTGTATTATATTGATAGATTTATGGATGTTAAACCATCCTTGCATTCCTGGGATGAAACCTACTTGATCAAAGTGAATGATCTTCTTGATGAGGCACTGGATCCTGTTCGCCAGGATTTTGTTGAGGATCTTTGCATCTGTGTTCATCAGGGATATTGGTCTGTAATTTTCTTTTTTGGCAGCATCTCTATCAGGTTTTGGTATTAAGGTGATGTTGGCTTCATAAAAGCTATTTGGAAGTATTCCTGTTTTTTCGATTTCATAAAAGAGCCTGGCCAGAATTGGTAGTAGTTCCTCTTGAAAGGTCTGAAAGAATTCATTCGTGAATCCATCAGGGCCTGGGCTTTTGTTTTTGGGTAAATTTTTGATTACAGTTTTAATTTCCTCAATAGCGATGGGGGTGTTTAGATATGCTACCTCTTCTTTATTCAACCGTGGAAGGTTATATGAGTTCAGAAATTTATTCATTTCTTACAGGTCCTCATATTTAGTGGCATAGAGTTTCTCAAAGTATTCTCTGAATACCCTTTGAATCTCTGCAGTATCTGTAGTGATCTCCCCCTTTTCATTTCTAATACGCGTTATCAAGTTTCTCTCTTTCTTTTGCTTTGTGAGTTTTGCCAATGGTCTATCAATCTTGTTTATTTTTTCAAAGAACCAACTTCTGCTTTCGTTGATCTTTCGGATTGTTTTTTGGGTTTCCACTTCGTTGATTTCTGCTCTCAGCTTTGTTATTTCCTTCTGTCTCCCTATTTTTGGGTCCTTTTGTTGAGCACTTTCTAGTTCTATTAGCTGTGTCATTAAGCTACTCAGGTAAGCTCCTTCTTCCTTCCTGATGTGTGCTTGCAAAGCTATAAATTTTCCTCTCAGTACTGCTTTTGCTGTGTCCCATAAGTTCTGATAGTTTGTGTCTTTATTGTCATTTGTTTCCAGGAACCTTTTGATTTCCTCCTTGATTTCATCTCGGACCCACTGGTTATTGAGTATGAGGCTGTTTAACTTCCAGGTGTTAAATTTTTTCTTCTGTGTCCCTTTGCAGTTCACATCTAACTTCAGAGCCTTGTGGTCAGCAAAGGCAGCCTGCAAAATGTCTATCTTTTTTATTTTATGGAGGTATGTTTTATGTGCCAGCACGTGATCTATCCTGGAGAATGATCCATGTACATTGGAAAAGAATGTGTATCCAGGTTTCTGAGGATAGAGTGCCCTATATATATCTACTAGGCCTCTTTCATCCATTTCTCTTTGCAGGTCTAGTATATTTTTGTTGGGTTTCCATTTGGTTGACCTATCAAGTGTTGACAAGCCTGTGTTGAGGTCTCCCACAATTATTGTGTTATTATTGATATCCTTCTTCAGATTTGTCAACAATTGTATTAAATACTTTGCTGGACCCTCATTCGGTGCGTATATGTTTAGGAGAGTGATTTCTTCTTGCTGTACAAATCCCTTGATTAGTACATAATATCCATCTTTGTCCCTTACAACTTTTCTGAGTATAAAGTTTGTGTCATCTGATATTAGTATGGCCACCCCCGCTTTTTTAAGGGTGTTGTTTGCTTGAATAATTTTCCTCCAGCCTTTGATTTTGAGTCTATGTTTATTCTGACTATTCAGGTGTGTTTCTTGTAGACAGCAGAAGGTTGGCTTCAGTTTTTTGATCCATTTCGCCACTCTGTGCCTCTTAACTGGTGCATTTAGTCCATTGACATTGAGAGAAATAATTGTCATGGGATTTATTGCCATCTTTGTGTAGAAGTTTGGTGTGTTTTTTGTTCTGTCTTGTTTTTAGAGTAGATCTTTCAGTTTTTCTTTTAAGGCTGGTTTTGAGTCTGCAAAGATTTTGAGCTGTTGTTTATCTGTGAAGCCGTGTATACATCCGTCAAACCTGAAACTTAGTTTTGCTGGGTGCAATATTCTTGGCGAAGGATTTATTTCATTGAGTTTTGCCACTACGTCCCACCACTGCCTTCTGGCCTTGAGTGTTTCTGGTGACAGGTCTGCTGTAAATTTCAAGGATGCTCCCTGGAATGTAATTTCCCTTTTCGATCTTGCTGCTTGCAGTATTCTATCTCTATCGGTGGGTTTCATCATGGTGAGTATGATGTTTCTTGGTGTGTTTCTACTGGGGTCTTTTTTAGCTGGTACTCTTCGGGCATGCAGGATTTGGTCACATGTTTTCTTTAACTCTGGTAGTTTCTCTGTGATGATGTTCTTAACCATTGATTCTTCCTGAAGATTTTCTTCTTGGGTCTCTGAAACTCCAATGATTCTAAAGTTGTTTCTGTTGAGCTTATCAAAGACTTCTATTTTCATCTTCTCATATTCTTTGAGTAAATTTTCCATTGTCTGATCATTTGATTTGAGGCTTTTTTCCAATCTCTTCTGCTGTGTAAAGTTGTTATGCATCTCGTCTTCTAAAGCACTAATTCTATCCTCAGCTGCTATTAACCTGTTGGAAAGCTCATCCATTATGTTCTTCAATTCGTCTACTGAATTTTTCAGACCTGTTATCTGATCTGATATTTCAGTTTGGAGTTTTCTGATTTCTATCTTCATATTCTCTTGATTTTTATTAGTGTTCTGATTTATACTTTCTTTGATATCTGTTAGCAACCTCCATATTTCGTCTCTAAACTCCATTTCTGAAAGACTGCTTAGGTAGTTGGTCGTTGTTGGGTCATCAGAGTTTCCATCTTCATTCTCTATGGTTGAAGTTGGTCTGCGTAGTCTCCCCATTGTCACGCTTACGCTGTGGGTTTTTCTACGTATTGTGGTGGTACTCATTGGCTAGGTGGAGTGCGCGGCCGCAAAGCGCAGCCCCCAAACACTCACCTCAGCCGAGGCAAGCCGTCAGGGGATGCCAGGAGAAGTCCCCAAATGTCCACAATCCACAACTCCAACAGAAAACACACGCCTCAGGAGACACGCCTTGAAGAGGTTAATGCTGAAGGAGGTCAAAGTTCCCAGGTTGATGCAGGCTGGGGGAGGTCCCAAAATGTCTGCCGGGCCTAGGGGTCCAGCAGTCAGCCTGATCCGCAACTCCGGCCCCCAAACACTCACCTCAGCCGAGGCAAGCCATTAGGGGATGCCAGGAGAAGTCCCCAAATGTCCACAATCCACAACTCCAACAGAAAACACACGCCTCAGGAGACACGCCTTGAAGAGATTAATGCTGAAGGAGGTCAAAGTTCCCAGGTTGATGCAGGCTGGGGGGGGTCCCAAAATGTCTGCCGGGCCTAGGGGTCCAGCAGTCAGCCTGATCCGCAACTCCGGCCCCCAAATACTCACCTCAGCCGAGGCAAGCCGTCAGGGGATGCCAGGAGAAGTCCCCAAATCCAATAAAAATTTTTACAAAGCAAAATTCATTTATATTTCACATGAGGGGCTTCTCTTGATCATTTAACTAAACAGGGAGAAATTATGTTTATATCCCATTTAATGTGAGAAACTGTTAGTGAGACTATAGATGCTTTTGCTCTTAAACATTCAGATGCGTAAGCCATGACTTCAGGTCTATGAGACTGTATGGCTTGACTTCTAATCACCAATGTTATGTCACTGAGAAGTGATAGACTTAAGTTAGTAGTTCGTTTTGCCCTTGTTGAATATTCTGTGTAATACCTTTAGATCTAACTTCAATACATCAATTCTCTTCTTGCTATATAGTGTGAGATTCTTATCTCAGGGAGCAAAAGTAATTTTTGTGCATCAAATATTCTTGTTTTTACCACTTTAGGAAGGTATATTCTTAGCAGAATAAGAATCAGAGCCAATGGAACAGAACTCCTAAACCCATAATTAAAAACTCTCTCCTAGCCTTCACTCTATGACCTACACAAATAACAAGATCTCCAGCTACAGAGGCAGTATATCATCGCCCACATCTGAGTGGAAAGTTTCCTGGCACCATAAAAAGACTTTGGGGTGTGCAAATGAGTGAGCATAGAGCTGGTATTTGTTCCCATGGCAGTATGCTTCAAGGACAGAGAACCCTGTACCTCTTAGGCCAAAGAAATTCTCTCTGTAATTTTCAAAGAAGAAGGAAGAGGAGGAGGAGGAGGAGGAAGAAGAAGAAGAAGAAGAAGAAGAAGAAGAAGAAGAAGAAGAAGAAGAAGAAGAAGAAGTTGTTGCTGGTCTTTTTTTTCCTTTTTTTTATAGCTGATGATTTTGGTTTTGGGCTGATACTGTTTATTCTTTTTGTAATCTTGTTGATACTCCCTTATTGTTTTTTTGTTTCTGGTTTGTCTTGTTTTACTACCTTTTTCTTCTTTTTTCCCCTTCCTTCTTCTAAATGGATATTTATAACACCTAGACGGGCTCGTCCTAGTTTTTCTCTCTTTTTGTTTGCCTTTTTTTCTCTTTTCTTTTTCCCCAGATGGTACCAAGGCCAGACAGTCTAATGTTCATTTGGTGAAAATTAAAACTGACTAGACATGAATACCAAATTTAAAGTCAATGACAATAGAATCGATATCCAATCTACAACAAGCTGTACAAGGGGGGAACAGCTGCACTAGCATTACAGGGGTAAAGGAGGGAGATATGGGATGCATGCTGGGAATAGGGGTGGAGGGAGGACAACATTGTAGGTGGGAATGCCCCTCACTTATTGTCATTATGTGCCTCAAATATTACTGTGAGAGAATTGTAATTCACTTCGACCACATAAAAATTAAAGGAAAAAAAAAAAAGAACCAGAGCCAGACTCTGCTGAGAAAATACTACTTTTTAACTTGCTGGAGTTGAAGAAAGTGACCCTAAAAAAGAATCAATGTGTTTGAAATAGAAGCTGAGACTGTGTAGAAAGATAGATGTAGCTTTCCTCTATTCCCAAGACTAACTATATGCTATGACTTGAATCTAGCTCATGTAATCAATAGAGAGATGTAATGTGGGATTTTGTATCTTCAACCTCTACAAAAACAGTATGGAGGGTTCTCAGTAAGCTCAGAATTGAGCTGCCATATGACTCAGAAATTTCTCTTTTTGGTTTCTATTCAGAAGACAGAAAAATGTTCACTCAAAAGGACACAATGCACACCACAATTCATCATAGCACTCAATACAAAAGCATCTGTACAATATGTTGGAATCAACCTATATGTCCAACCAACAGGTGAGTGGATTATGAAGATATTGTACATATTAATACAACAGAATAATACAAAGTTATATAGAATTATGCAATCATGCAGTTCACTGCAAGATGGATAGAATTAGAAAATATCATGTTAAATGAAGCCAGAAGAAGGATAAATACAGGGTGAGATCACTGATATGTGGTATTTAGAATTACTACATGAAGGAATGCAGTGGTTTAAATGTAGTTTTAATAGAACACTTGGCCTCAGAGCATAGTGAGAAGGAAAGAAATGAGTGGAAGAAGAAGAAAGACAGATGTGACATAATGTGTTGGTTTGACTGATGGAGGGATGGAGGATGAGGCCTTTCTCCTCCAGCTTGGACCACGCATCTGTTACCCTGTTCAGTTGGCGGTTCTTTTTTTTTTTTTTTTTTTTTTTTTGTGGTTTTTTTTGGGTCACACCCGGCAGTGCTCAGGGATTATTCCTGGCTCCACGCTCAGAAATTGCTCCTGGCAGGCACGGGGGACCATATGGGACGCCGGGATTTGAACTGATGACCTTCTGCATGAAAGGCAAACGCCTTACCTCCATGCTATCTCTCCGGCCCCAGTTGGCGGTTCTGAGGTGAATGCGGCAGGAAGAAAGCCAACTGGCAGTCAGGCTTCTGAAGAAAACAGCTCTTTATTCCGTGAAGAGGCCGAAGCCAAACGGCCTAAGAATAGGCCACAGGAAAAAAGCCTCTCGCCTTCCACAGACCCTTGCTTTTATGCCCCAGAATCAGGTACCACCCAATGATGGGAGCAGAATCAGGTACCACCCTAGGATGAGAGCAGAATGCCAGGTCATACCCTAGGGTAGGGCACAATCATCGATCAGGGTAGGATCAGTAACATAATAATCCCATTAAAATGTTTACATACACAACAATAATGGGGTACAGAGGCAAAGAAATGGGGTATTAAGAAAGGACAGACCTAAATATCCAATCCAACATCAGTGAATTCATGAGACCCAAACTTTAACAATCAAATTTTTAAAAGGTGCCTGTTATGATGGTAGGTTGGGACAGGGACTGGTGGCAAGGAATGGACTCTGAGCAATGGTGGAACTAAGTTGACACTAGTGGTGGGCTTGATGCTGAAACATGGTATGCCTAACACTTAATTATAAATAGCTTTGTAAATCACAATTCTTTAAATAAAAAAATAAAATAATTAAGCTTATGCATAGGAAGATCTTGAATCATAGTGAGAGTGCTGTACATATCAGCTGTGATGATGAAATTCAGAGTAATGAGGGTGCAGTCATGCTTTTGGCTAGACACAGGCAATTGATTCAAACTAAATCATAAAGTCAAAATATTTTTGAACAGCTCTTGTACAGGCAGGTGGAAAGGAAACAGGATAATGATGAGTGTTGACACCAGTGAAGGGGTTAGTGTACATAGTATTCCTAAAATGCAATCATGAATAATTTTGTAATCCACAGTGACTAAGTAAAAAAAAAAAATAAGTTTTAAATAGATTCAAAGACTCACGGAGGGATTTTGATCTGGAAGCTGTAGCCTCCCTTCACATTTTGTGCACTTTTGTTCTAGACTAAACAAAGTTGTATGAGATTAAATCAAGTACAAGAGGAAATCATGTTATCAAGAGACACTGTAAACATGAAATACTTGCAGTTCCTGTTGACATAAAATGCTTCCAGAATTATGATGTGTATAAAATCAATACATAGTAGGAACTTGGAGATTACCCTCATAGATATGGTCCATTATTAACCAAAAAGTCTAGGTTCAAAGCTCAAGACTACATTCCAGCCACAGAAGTCATTCCAGATTCCAAAGTCTTCCAGGCTACTACTATGAAACAGATGCTGTGTCCCTTAGCTAAGTCAAGATATTCCAGAGAACACACAGACATTTGTAATGGTTTCCAATGCAACTCCCAAGCAATGTCCTCAAGAATGCAGTCCAAGTTAAAGGCTTTGTGCCAGAAAGATGATTCAAAGAGCTGGAGTATAGATTTTGCATGTAGAGAATCAACTTTGGTCCTAGTACCACTTGGTTCCCTGAGCACGTTTGGGTATGATACACCAAAGGAAAAAAAAATGATTGAATCCACTTCACTATACTGTTTTCTTGGTGACAGCTGATTAGTATATCCAAAAGTTGTGTATGAGGGTTACTCCTAAAAGGTCTGTAATAGTTTCTTTTCTATAAATTCTATATAGTCTTTGCCAATTTAAGAGATTAAAACTTTTATATATAAATAATCAATGTACTGATAATTCACCTAGTCCTGTTGTATATCTTATACACTATGAAAGTTATGAGACAAACTATGCTCATGTCACTTTCCAGGATCAGAAGCAATGGGTGAAATAAGCATAGCTCCTGACACACACACACACACACACACACACACACACACACACACACACACACATTCTAGTCAAAAATATTAGAACTCACTTTTGTTCTTAATATTTTTTAAAACACCTCCTTGATTACAGCATCATCAAAATTTAATATGGAAAGGAAGCAGGTAATGATATACATTATAAACCATGGTCATCATTTCAAAGTTAAAAAAAACCTGTTTAATAAAACCACAAAATTCATTTTTGCAGTGGCTTCCATAGTGGTTTTATTATCATTGCCTCACACGATTCCTCTTGGGTCTATCAACCTTGTCAGATTAAATAAAGTGTCCAAATCTAAACCAGTGGTTCTGAAATAATTCCCAATGCCTCCACCACAGCCCACAGACTATCATTCTAACTTTTCAACAGATTATTTTGCTTGCTTTTGCAACTAACAGCCTCTCATCTTGCCTATTTTGTCATTATCTGTATTTGTCTATCTTCTATTTATGAATGAGAGGGTTTTTTTTTGGGTGGGTGGGTTTTTGTTTTTGTTTTTTGTTTGTTTTTTTGTTTTGTTTTGTTTTTTGGGTCACACCAGTGCTCAGGGGTTACTCCTGGCTCTATGTTTAGAAATCGCTCCTAGCAGGCTCGGGGGACCATATGGGATGCCAGGATTTGAACCATCATCCTTCTGCATGCAAAACAAACGTCCTATCTCCATGCTATCTCTCAAGCCCCAAATGAGGGGGTCTAAATGGTGGAAGCAACACATGGATTTACATTCAAGTGCATGCTTCATTGATACATGATACATTGATACATGAACCAGTTAGGTTGAATAAGCCTATTAGTTCTTGGAATGCCTATTAAAAGTATCTAAAAATCTATACTTTAGCACCTCACTCAAATATAATATCCTCTAAGAAACCTAATCCATTCATTTCCACTGCAGTCTGTCATCGATCTTCCTTTCTTCTTACATAATTTGTATTAATTGTCTATGTACTTATAGAGTACATATAGAGTCTTTGTACCTCCATATCCAAAATCTTCCTCTAGGTTATATTACAAATTGGATATGCCATATTTGTATCATTATTGTTCTCCCTCTTCTCATACCCTATACAAGTTCTCAGCATGGAGTAACCTTAAGCAAATTAACTCATCATGACACTCTTTTGTCTAAACTCCTCAAATGGTTTTTTCTGTGCCCATATTTAATACAGTTTTAATTTTAATACCATTTCCTACCAGCATCTAGTGCTAGGTCTGATTGTTTTTCAACTGGTACCACTAGTCTTTCATATAAATACATAGACATAGATATAGGTCCCATGAACACATAAAATTATTTCTAATTTGGGGTCTTTATATTTGTTCTTATTTCTTTCTAAAGAGTATTTATTTCACTTATGTGTTGGCCCACAATTTCTGATATTTCAAATTTTAGCTCAAAGCCATATCCTTAATAAGGCCCTCTTGAATACTTATCAATTGGATATTGACAAGAACAAGGTGTTGAAAACCAAAGGGAATGGTAAAGGGATTATTAGGAAAGGTATATACACTCTTTAGAAACAACAATAAGAGAAACTCTATGTACCCCAAAGGCTAACTACAGCAGAAAGCTCTTGACCTGTTCAAACTTGAAAAATAAGAATGCTAAGAACATGTACAAGAACTTGGAGAAAACCATTATGAAGAAAAAAAAGTGTCTTATAGCACTTATGGCCTTGAGTAGACAGCTGAAACCAAGCAAGGAGATCAGGTAGGAAAAGAAACAAGAAGTAAATATCCTAGCTATATTCCCCTTCCATCACCCCAAATCCCAATCCACAACTGAAAACAATGCAGCCTTCAAAGACACATAAGATGGTAGCCTCCCAGGTATAGCAGGAAGTATGGTCAAGATGAATTAAAGCTGTTTAACATGCCATTCATTCTCAGGTAGACCTACTAGCTATAGATAGAAGATAGATACATACATACATACATACATACATACATACATACATACATACATACATACAATATCTAATACAATTTCCTTCTTTAGTATCTTTTGGAATTCCAGAAGTTATCTTAAAGTTGTTCAAGCCATGGCTTTGAAGACAATGATTGGAGAGGCTTACTGCAGCATTTCTAGAATCTACCATATAGTCTGTACTAAATCAGTAACTACGGATTAGGTTAGTGAATCAGGTTAGTGAATAACTCAGATATAAGTAGTATATCATTAAATACAAATACATCACTGTTTCAAAGGGGGTGCCCTCCTCTGCAGACTTCATAAATGCCAGGAAATTTCACATCAAAGTCAATTCAATAAAAACAAAATGCTGCCTGGTATAGAAAATCAAACTTAAACTTCAAAGGGTTTCATCATTTTCTAAGAAGAGGAAAAAAGGGCCTTTTCTTTTAACCTTTTGTGAAAGTATTCTGAGCCAAACTAGATAAACTAATTTTGTATTGTATAGTATTTTTATCTTTCTTAATCACTATTAATTTCAATAAGGTCAAGTGCAAATAATCCTCCTTGAACTCGGTTCTCTACAAAACTTTTACTGTTTCCATATATAAATTTTCATCTTCAAAATAAGAAAAATGTTTGAAAACTCTAAATTCCACCCTCCTAATCATGGGGTTTATGAATCTTCAAAAGGTCTAGATTTACCTGAACTCTTGAGTTAGCATTATGGGGAATCCAGACACAAAAATCACATTTTCCAAGATCTTATATAGCATGATGAGTGTATCTTCTAGGCAGATAATTGATGGATTTGTAAGGATTCCATATTCTATACTCTGTCCCCTGTCCTCTAACAACACTTCTAAACACATTCACATTGAAAACAAAGAGGAAATATCTTTTTCTTTACAATTTTTTGCTAAAAATGATACCCAAAAATCTCATTTTTGAGTTATACAAATGCATATGTCTCATATTATCTCTAATCACAGGTATTTTATATTTTCTGCGTTCTTTACTGTTACTGTATGATGCATCTCCTTTTATTCCAAAATAATTCTGTGAAACAGAAGTAGCTTTTGTCATCATTGTATCTATTTATAGTTTGTAGGACAAGGTTACATACTTAGTGTTCAAAGTAAATGAAAAGATAAGCACAATCTTATTCCTATCTACAACTCTAACAAATACACATCACCCCTTCTCACTATTCTCTTTTCTCTTCTTTATTTAAGAAACTTTAAAGGTAGATATGTGATGAAGTGGATGCATCTATATGCCCTATGTTCTGCTGATGGTTATACCTGTAAATGGTTGTCCAATGTCCTGTGGGCAACCATGAGAACTCACACTAAAGATTCCCAACTGGTGCTATGCACTTGGTCTGCTATGGTTCCTCTTCTGTGTTTTTCCTGAGCAAGCAAACTGCTGTGGTGGAGACTTGATCATCTACTTAGCCTTTAAAGGAGGCAGCACTAGCTGGTTAAAATTGCTTGACTATATCCAGAATGGACATTTTAACAAGTTTCACAGGCAAATCTTAGGCATCAGAAAGTTGAAATATCAGCAAAAGTGGGCCCAGGATCAGAGCTGTTGGTCACACAGAATGGGCAGAGCAGAGGCCATAAGACAGTTATTTGTTGGGGCCGGAGAGATAGCATGGAGGTAAGGCGTTTGCCTTTCATGCAGAAGGTCATTGGTTCGAATCCCGGCGTCCCATATGGTCCCCCGTGCCTGCCAGGAGCAATTTCTGAGCATGGAGCCAGGAGTAACCCCTGAGCACTGCCGGGTGTGACCCAAAAACCACAAAAAAAAAAAAAAAAAAAAGACAGTTACTTGTAAGCAGCCTCGCTTCTAAATAACTCAGATCAATGGTGGTTTTTGTTATTTCTTTTTGCTGGTTCTACTTTTCACTGTGGATTAAGGTTCATTAGTGTAGCCTATGGCTAATAAATTAATTCCCGATTCCATTGCATCATGAACAATAACTTCCACGATATCCTTCAGATATTAAATTTTTAGCTTTATTTTATCTCTACCCCAAACAAATTTCTATCAGATCAAATCAAGAGAAAGATAAAAGTCAAAGGCATATAAATATTCTCTTATTCCCATCAAATTCAGGAGAATTGTACCAATCTTCTTCAGCATTGGTACTCCACAGGACATTTAAGGATGAAATAAAGGTAAGATATCATCTGGGAGCTTTTCCTTTGCCATGTAGCAACATGTTATACTTTGCCTAGGATTAAATCCTCTGAAAGCAAGGAAATCATTTTATTGAGTTTTACCATTTCAGATTAGACCCTTGAACAGATACCCGATTCCATCTCAGTTCCAAAGTTGGTTTCTTGACCTCCCAATGTCAGTTATGCTAATATGTTTTGTATTGTAAAATAGAGTGGATACTCCTGAAAGCAACTTTTCAAGTGAATAAAGAAAAGGCAAAGGGGGCTGGCTCAAAATTCTGTGGGTTGGAGAAAAATTTAATTGTACTTCTGGTATATTCCACCTTCTCTAAAAGAGGTAGTGAAAGGTAGTACGTGGAATTCAAACAAGGAAACAGATTGTTCCAAGAGCTATAGTTTCCAAGATACTTGCACACTAAAGAAAACAAGAGGATTTTTAATTAAGCTCTCAGGAAACATAGTAATATAGTGTAACATCAGCTCAACAATATTTTTATTCTTAAAAAGAAAAAACTGAAACATAATTGGTGTGATTCCAAGATATTACTTAGTCCCCCTCCCCTAGAAATGATGAGTTGCTTCCAAAGACTTCTTTACAAAAAGCAACACATAGTTTTCGTGAATAACTTGGCATGAGTAACAATAATTAGACACAAAATACCACAAATGAATGAAATCAATGTGCTTGATAAAAACTAAAAAGTCAGCAGGGAAGACTAGTAGAAGTGAGGATGAAATGAGAACAAATAGAAAAGAAAGCAGGAAAGACTCTAGGACAATATAGAGATAAAAGAGGTCTTTGTTGATTGACAGAGAAGATGGAGGAGAAGTTGTCTATATGTAGGCTAAATACCATATTTTTCACTCTATAAGATGAACCTGATCATAAAACGCACATAGGATTTAGATGAGGAAAACAAAAAAATGTATTCTGAAGCAATTGGTGTATTGAAATATTTAATAAACTCTTTTTTTTTTTTGGTTTTTGGGTCACACCCAGTGGCACTCAGGGGTTACTCTTGGCTCTACATTCAGAAATCACTCTTGGCAGGCTCAGGGGATCATATGGGATGCCAGGATTCCAACCACTGTTCTTCTGCATGCAAGGCAAACACCTTACCTCCATGCTATCTCTTCAGCCCCCAAAAAATCAACAGGAGATGCTGTCAGGAGACAGAAGCTGGGAACAACCTGCTTGTGAGGCCAAAGTATATTTACAATATGCCAGTTCACAGCTGGTTAAACACATTTACCTAACTTTTTCTTTACATCAGAAAATTAAAAATATTTTTAAATATTTTTGTTAATATAAAAACGTAAAAATCACAGCAGCATTCAAACAGTCTTAAACAAAAGCTCTATATGTGATGATGAAAGTTCTTTAGCCTGATTGCTTGTCCTATATGGTATGTCTGCCCAATAAAGGGGCTGTAACACTATGGAAGCCCAGTGGTTTGTATTTGCTCTCCTCCCCTGCACTCAATCTTTAGCTCCAGGTGGCATTTGTTCCATAAAAAGTACAGACGTTTTCCCCATCTTTTATTGGGGGGGGGGTTTGCATCTTTTAGAGCAAAAAGTACGGTAGTTCTTGAACTAAATTCCTGCAGAATATTGAAGTCAAGAAAGGTAAGCTCATTCTTTTAACAACCAAGAGCCCAACTCACTGTGTACCAGGAAGTATTCTACAATGCTTTAAATACAATTTCAACTCCATAGCTGCTCTAAAAATAAAAATTATTATTGTCACTTACTACTTAAAATACTGAGACTTGGAACAATTTCCTTCATATGTTCTTAGCTTTTACCTGACTGCATTTGCCCAACAGACACATATTTTGTGGAATGGGAAAGAGGTAAATACTTAGTCAGGTCTCTCTCCAAACAACTATCTTCACTTGGAAACTTCCCGAGTGAATTTATTAAAGTATTAATTTTGGGTATTAATACTCCTCTTTAATATTCATATGGATCCATCCCCTTTCTCTACACATTGAAAGTTTGAGATTAAGAAGGCCAAGCACGATTGGGACTTTTTTTGGTCCTCTTTCCAGTAAGAATAACACTGACAAATATGAACATATGCATTCTTCTTTGGTTCCTCTGTTTTCTACTCTGTTTGCCTCACCCCAGCTCAAACAGGTGGCATGCTGGAATAGTTTATTCCAGGGATAAATTAATTCATACCAAGCTGCAAATTTCGTAGAAACTGAAGAAAAAAAAAAAGGTCACCTATTTTAAAGAGAAAGATAACTTCCTGATTTTTCTAACGTCAAAAAAAAAAACATTGTTGGGCTTTTTTTGGTTGTCAGCATCACCCCCCAGGAAAGTCTACAAATCTAGCTCAACCAGAGAGCAAAAGATGGACTCTAAGAGAAAAGAGTTTGAGTAACTCAGAAATGAGCTGACCAATTCTTCCCTCGAAACAAAACAAACCTTGACCTTACACTAGTTTCAACTTTCTCTTGTCCTCTCTCCTCTTATTCCCCTCTCCACATTTCTACTTACTCAGTCTCTTCTTTTCTCCAATCAACATAGTTTATCTAATATTTTGTGTACCAATTCTGTCTTGGCCACTGTCACCTCACCCCCCATCTTCCTGTGTAACCTTACCTGATGGTAAAATCTGCCCATTTCTGGGAGGGGTCTTTGGTAGGTAACAAAAGGATGATCTGAGGGGTGTAAGAGGGATTGAGAGAGATTCAACGAGAAAGGAGAAGGAGAGAAGCAGGATGGAGGGAGAAGAAACATGGTAAGATGGCAGGGCAGCTGGAATAGGCTGATTAAAAGCTTAGCCTAGGTGGCTAGGGCCTTGATAAAGTTTCACGACTCCTGAAATCTGTCTGTGGATCACTTCCTTGCGGCTACCTTGAAGCCTGCAGATGCGCTGGCTGGAGGGAGTGGCAGGCGCATGACCTGGGCTGGAGGAGAAAGGCCCCTCCATCCATCTCACCATCATCCAGCCCCATCCAGGATTGTTTTTCTACAGCCATAATTCCATAAAAGTCTGATTTCCTTAGATATCTATGAGTCACAATTTTTTTACTTCTATTTCGAAGACTGTGCTGTGGGAAGGAGATGTTTTTGCTTGAAGGCTAAGGCTGGAGGAGAGAATTTGGAAGTTGGAGAACAGAAAAAGAGAAAAGATGGGGGTGGGAGGAGGGATTGTAGAATCAGGTCTGAAACCTCTTTGGAGGAACGAGTTCATATTTAGACCTTATTTATAAAAATGTAAAAAATAAAATATCTTTAATTCTTAAAATATATGTTTTCCAGTCTTCAGTATTTTTATATAAATCTTTAAGCCAGTCTTCAGTATTTTAATGACTATATTATGTAAATAAATAAATCTAAACTTAATTACAGTTAGCAAGAGAGGACACTTGCAGTTTGTTTACTCCGAGAGCATGATGTTTTCTCAGAGTACTTACTGAGCACTAAGGAAACATAACCTTTCAGAGCTACCTAGAACAGAGATAATATTATCTGGCTGACCCATTCCAGAATGCCAGTTCCATCACTGAATAAGACCTTAGAAAAACCATTTGGGGGGCCTGCGAGGTGGTGCTAGAGGTAAGGTGTCTGCCTTGCAAGCGCTAACCAAGGAAGGACCGCGGTTTGATCCCCCAGCGTCCCATATGGTCCCCCCAAGCCAGAGGCAATTTCTGAGCACTTAGCCAGGAGTAACCCCTGAGCATCAAACGGGTGTGGCCCAAAAATAACCAAAAAAAAAGAAAAACCATTTGGCTGCCCCAAGCTTCAGTTTTCTTGCCTATCAAATAGAAGTGCTAGCACTCCTGAGATTTCTCTAAAATGTAAATGATGACATCATGAGCTTGGCACACAAAATAAGCTCATAATAATACTCAGTATAATTATGATTATATCTATTCATATTCACTGGAGGGAGACGTATGCTTGAAACCCTACAGAGAAAAGAGGACATATTTTTTACTACAAATGGAGATTTGGTGTTCAGAACAATATTTGATCAGTAACTTAAATATATTAGATTTGCAGAGTAAGCAAAGAAGGGACATTAATATTTAGTAAGGATGCGATCTACACAGAGACAGTCATGTGGGTAAAGGATTACCAGTCCAGGGACTGAGAATAAAAGTGTACCTAAGGTAGAGGGGGGCTTTAAAGGGAACTGAGGAGAAGCCCTTACAAAGAAATGAGATCAGGATTTCATAGGCAACAGCACATGTTGAACAAATTTAAAACAGGAAAAGGAAAGCAAAATGACCTGGTAGATTCAGGTAATTTTCACTCATTCCCCTCATGTAAAGGTCAAAGAGTTCATTTTGAGAAAGCCCCCCAGAAAATAGTAGATCCCTTTGAATTTTTCTATCATGTATGTGTAATGCTATGTTATTGATGTAAATTATATTTTATTGCAATTTCTCAATAAGTCACATTAGTGCTCACCCAATATGAGGTTCTGTAATCCTGTCCCCAATTCCCTGTTTTTCTAACCTCTTCTTTTGAGATGTTAATCCCACCTGGATGATCAGATCCACCCTCACCTGGGATGGGTTGGGCTGTTTTGAATAAAGAAAAAAAAGAAGCTGGCTGTTGGGGAAGCAAAAAAAAAAAAAAAAAAAGGAGCAACAAAACAGAGAGAGAAGGGGGTAGCAGAAAGTTTAACAGAGAAGGACATGTGAGGAAATTCACTGACAGAAATGGCTGATAGAACCATGGAATAAAAGCAAGCTGACTCTGATAAAACTTTCACTGGCTTCTTGTGAATTATTTCTCTGCCACTATTTATCCTTCTTCATCAGACATGTTCACCTGAGGGATCAGGAACATGGTTTCTGGGGTGGCCTCACTCAACACGTGAACTTTATGCTTTATATTTTTATTCTACTAGCTTCAGAAAGGCAAAGAGATGTGTGTGACATATGAAAATATCTGGACCATGCTTTGCACAGGGTCAGCTTTAATCAGCTGATCCAGTATGCTTATTATCCTACTACTTCTTATATCTGTTTTATTGACATAGAAAGACCTTTCCTTAGTAATTCCAAAGGGCTGGCTGGTTCTTTCATTGCACCAAAGAACTTTCTTTTATTCAACAGCACTAGCAATTTTTAAGTGCCTATCTTTTTAAAATACTGTATTTAAATGGGAAAAGTATATTTCACTTATTTAGTGAAAACATTCTAATCATTACTTAACCTAATCATTCCTGAATTCCTTTAAATTCAATGACAATCTCGTACATTCAGAACCTGCAACAAGTAAAAAAATACCCATATAGTCAGCCTGGATCCATTTCTCCTTTTGAGCCTATGTACTTACTACATATAGTGAGTTATGCAATCCAATGTATTTTCTTATTTGCCCTGGTTACCAGGAAGCAAGAAGACATACATGTGTCTAGCTGATGAAATAATCATCAGTCATGATTTTTTAGTTCATCGTCTTTATTTTCTGCCATGATAGCTTGACTTTTTTTTTCATCTTTTGTCTCATTTTAATGACTTCAGTACTTATAGATCATGTACATGCATCTTATATTAGCTAACATCCCTTTTAAAGTAGGAAGAAGTAATATTGGTGCACATTTGTCTGTTCAAAGTCATATGTTTATGTAACATATGCATATATCATATATGCATAATGTATAATATATGCATGTATATACATATTATTTATAAGTATACATGATAATACTTAAAGTGTCTCTCTTTCCCAGCTGTCTTTGGCAGGTGCCCTCCCCTTGGCTCCTGTGTTCCTCATCAGTTCTTTATTGGTCCTGCAACAATTATGACATAACTTGCCGTCTATTCAGATCTTTAAGGATATGGGATTGAAGAAATACTACAAGAGGTAAGACACTTGCCTTGCATATGGTCAATCCCCGTTTACTCCTTAGCACTGCCAATGGTTACTTCTGAGCATAGAGTCAGGAATAATGCCTGAGCACTGTTGAATGTGGACCAAAGTGCTCCTCCAAAATTTCTCCACATAAATATATGAGATATTCCTAAGTAAAGATTCCAAAGAGGAAACACAAGTCTCTTCTTTTATCATCCTGCCTTGAATTCATTTTAAGAGTCTAAACCAGAGATCATTCACTCATTCAATTCATGTATAAAATTTTTTTCTCTAAAAGGCTAAATAGAAATGTGTTTTAGACTGTGACTTGTGAAGCCTCTGTTTCAACTCTTCAACTTGGATCACCATCCCAAATAAAACTAAAGACAAAACGTAAATAAGTAGGCCTGATTGTGTTTCATAAAAATGGTATTTGTAAACAGTGAAGTAAATATTTACTTTTCAGTCAAGTCTCACTCTGACTGGTCCCAATGTGTCCAATCTGTCCACTCAAGCCCTAGCAATACCAAAGATGTAGCTTTAGGGACAATCCTCTACCTTCTCAGTGGGTAGTTGGGTGACATGTTTTATTTTGAGACTGCCTTGAGAGAGTTTTATTTGTTCTTACATTTTATATGAAAACAAATATATATTGCTTATGTAAAGTTTGTTGCAGAGATGACTGAATATAATATAAAACAATATATATAAAGAATCTTCACCAACAGAAGTAATTGTATCTCTATGGTCTAGCCCTGTTGTGGCCAGAGAAAGGATCCCCAAAAAAGGTGGTTGCATCTCAACCTGGACATGAACTTTCTATGCCTTTGTGTTTTCATCTGCATGCTATGAGTAAGAATGCACTTGCCTCAACGTCAGTGCCTATCAGATTCCTTATAAAAATTCTTTTACCCTAAAGCAGTAATTTCCAAATGATTTACTACACATTTCTGGACTTCCACT
Organism: Suncus etruscus; assembly: GCF_024139225.1. NCBI lineage: Eukaryota > Metazoa > Chordata > Mammalia > Eulipotyphla > Soricidae > Suncus > Suncus etruscus. Next base: position 9,160,803 of record NC_064852.1, read on the forward strand.
TGAGTTTCTGGTATGGTAGGTCTATGGAGGAGGCCAAGAACATGAAGCTCCAATAAGCCTTGCTGCTGCAGCTGAATCAGAGACTACATTGAGTAAAGGTGGTATCTGTAATAATGACCTCATAAATTCTTATATAGGAAAACTATAATGGGATTGTCCTCTAACTGGTTCTTCTTCATTCTTTCAAAATGTGAGGTTATTAAAGAAATGAGTAGTTGAATAGTTCTGGCCCACTGTGAGTCAGGTGCTATAGCCATACTTCAATAACTACGTATAGACTTCAAATGTTTCCCATTAAGAGTCACAGTAGGGTATCAAGGTCAAATATGTATGTGCATATACATCCCTCCTTATTATGTATATACATATATATGGGGGTCAATATATATGGGGGTCTCTCTCTCTAGAGAGAGAGAAAGAGCATAAACAAAGATTAGAATATTGGGGACTGATCGACAGTCCTCATTTAGATGTGAAAGGTATATTCCATGGACTTATACACCTGAAAGTTCTATGTAAAGAAAGAAATCAAGGGCAGAGAAGAATAGATGGGAAGCAATGGGGATCAGCGGTCAAGGGAATCCAAGTTACGTTGGTGATGTAAAGGAGTGGGATAGCTAAATATCCAAACCACAGAGTGAAAACAAACAAGTCAAATTCCAAAATCCAAGTTTAAAAATATTTTTGTCAAGGTGGTAGCTTTGAAATAGGGATTGGATGGAAGAGAATGTAGGGATGCTGGTGAAGAGAAAAAGACACTGGTAGTGGGATCAGTACCAAAATATAGAAAGTCTAAAACCTAATTATGAAGAACTATTTTAATCGTGATGCTCTAATAAAATAAAAATTTAAACAAATAAATTTTTAAAAGTAAAATAATTAGATGCAACTACACAGTATTAAAATAGTCAGTGGTTTTCACCTGGAGACCAATATAAGTAAAGAAATATTTCTCAAAATGTAAAGCAAAAATAAAAAAAATACTGCTTATAATGAGAATATTATATATCAACATGACCTAGGTATATGTTGAGTTAATAACTTATTATAATTTATTTACAGACCCACAGTATGCACCAGTCCATATACCACCATATTTGAAATATGAATATTTGAAAATCATCAAGACCAGGTTCTAGAGAAAATAGGTTGTGCACTTGGGAGATCTTTTGACTTTCCTGAAGGAGATAAGGAAAGTTAGGAAGACTTGGAATTCCAAGTGATTTCATTTCTTTCTTTTTTTTTAAAGGAGGTTAAGGCAAAACCTAGTAAAGGAGATTCCCTTCTGTGTCCAAGGGTTGTTCCTGATTATATTCAGGGACCATAAATTGTGAGGAATTAGCCCCAATTCACCCATGTGCAAGGCTAGCACCTTAACTCCCAAATAATCTCCAGTCCCCAGTCCTGTTCCTTTGTTTCCATTTTCTCATTTGAAGGATCAGAGTTTTTGTCTAAATCACCAACATCCAAATGGAATCCAGTATTGGAGAAATCTTAGATCATTCATAAGCAAAGGAGCAGTTGGTGCCTGACCTGCTCACCATACCTCTGACACTCAGAGAGACCTATCTACCTACACTCCTACCCTGGATGGTTTTGCTTCCAGAAAGGCTATGAAAGCCACTCAATCAGAAATGCTGTGAAAGCTCTTTCCATTTCTTGGTGGCTATGTGAAAGAGAAAGCAGCCAGTAATTCCCAAAGGCTGGCTCCTCAAGATTGGAGGAACCAGCCTCTGTAAGGCTTGACATTGGGGAGAAATGTAGAGCCATGGAGGTGGGAATTAGGGACCCATTAAAAGTTTGGTAGACAGGTATCTCCCCAATGACAAGACAGGCATTGGGCCAACTAGAAAAAAAACCAAACAAACTTGAAAATCTCAATTGCTCAAAGGTTTAATTAAAAACAAATGGTGATTTTCCCTCTTGTCAGCCTTCCCTCTCAGGACATTGTACTATATGCAAAACAGGTATATGCAAGACAAACATTTTTTTCCATTTGCCCTTCTCAGTCCCACAGGCCTTCAGGAAGACCTGCACTTCAAGCAAAGCCTTTTTATTTTTGAACACCCACAGCTTCCATTCAACAATCACATGTTTTCCACTTTCATCAAAGAGACCAGAGAGAGAGGCTCAGTTCTCAGCAGTCAGTTCTCAGCAGCTCTGGGCAGATGGCAGAGCCCCCTGCTACCCACTCATTGCCCAGGCCCACCACAAATAGGTTTTATCCCCACATCAGCCAGGTACACATCCCTCAAAAATATTGACATTCTTCTTTTCTACCTCTATTACTAGAACAAATGAATGAGCAATTCCACTTCTTCCAATACCAAGCCTAATTTTATTCTTCCCTTTTTTTGGACCACACCCAATGGTACTCAGGATTTACTCATAGCTATGAACTGAGGAATCAAACTTGTGGGCTCAGGGGCTCATATGGGATTCCAGGGATGAAACTCAGATCAGGTGGTTGGAAGGCAAATATCCCCTCTCTTCTATACTATCTCCTTGGACTCCCAAGCCTAATATGGGAACAGGGGTCTTCAGTTTCTTGGTTGGTTAGAAAGGTGTACTGCCTTCCACTCTCTAAAATCAGGAAGACAATTCTTGGTGGGCCCTCCATCTGCATATTCTATAGATTCATTGGGAAGAAATATCCAGATCTAGTATTCTAGTTTCTGACCCAAGTTGGACAATGCTCAGCATCTTTGAAACTCTGGATAGGGGTGGTAGTAATAATCTATTATTAAAAACAAGTTTGATTTGAATCATTAAACACTTCCTAAAGCACATCTCAGAGTTCTGTTCCCTCTCCAACATAGATTGCAGCTATCTACTTGAAATGTAAACCTATGAACAGAAAGTAAGGGTTTCTACACAGAGTTAGTTACTTCCAAATAAAGTTTTTAGAATGCTTCATCTGGAGGCACCAAACACGTAATGATTCACATAGTCTAAATGATGTTTCGGAAATGAGATCATTAGTAAACATAGCTATGTTTCCCCAGAGAGTATATTTTTTTGTCTCAATCTAAATACTAGATTCTGTCCACGAGAGTGTTTAGAACAAATATTCCCTGAGACCATGATCAAGTCTAGTTCTATTCATGAAGAACTCTTACATCAACAGGTCATTGGATGCTCTTGGTGGCAATGGATTCAAATGGGGAGAGAGCAAAAGAGGTATTTGTACAAGGATCCAAGGTCTACAAGCAAGAGGGCTTAAATATAACTCTAGCTTCCATTCTGTAGTACAAAGATAGTTGAATGATTGAGCTTGCTCTCAGTAAGCTATAGGTAGGCACCCCAAATCATGTAACTGATTCATGTTTCCAACTTCAATAGAGATCATTTCCAAGCCTCCTGAGTCTCTGCTTTCCCATCCTTGGAACAGACATGGGCCCAGAACCGACTCAGAAGGTGGAGAGCAAGGCAAAGTATAGAGCTCTGATCACAGCATCTGATACTGCAGAAGTCAACAGTAAAAGACACACACACAATCACCTACATGCCACACCACACAGAGCACGCACCACTAATGCATACTACACTCCCACCATCCACACTCGGCCTGTGCACATAAAACACGCCCTCTACACACACATTCTGCACCATAACACTCCCCACCCCCACCCTCACCACTAATTCCTTCCTCTTTTTTTGAGTTCATAGCAGACCCAAGTTTGTCAGCGAAGTTGAACAGATCCCAATAAATCCTGCAAGACATTTATGGTGGGTGTTCGAAATATCATCATTTCCAGATCCCTACTTTCAAGCAATATCTCTGAATCTCCCCCCAACTACCACCACCATCAATTCATACTGCTATGAGCTTCTCTTGTGCCTCCCTTTGGATAAATCTCTACATTAGGTGAGGGTTTTTTCTCTTCAGAAAGGAGCCAAACTTTCAAATTTTAACAGGAGGCAAGGTTGTTCAAATGGTGATAAATGGATTCCTTGTGGGTCAAGGAGCCCAGCTTCCCAGAGGCCTGTCCAAAAGACATTCCCAGGAGGTCCAATGCCTCTGATCTTGCTAAACAGAAGGTGCAACTTCTGGAGCAGGAAGGAGTTTCACTGCTGAGTCTATATGAAACAGACGTCTTTGTGGGCAAACGCACACACACATGAGCACCACACACACACACTCACGGGAAACTGTCATTTTCCTACTCGCCCTCTGACATCAGCCACCTTCTGTGTAGCTACAGCTTCTCTGCACTCAAACGAATCCCTGGCAATGAAAATGAGCCTCTCCCCCACCCTCGCTGTCGCCTTTTGCCTCACGCCCCCGGAGAAGAGTATCTCTGCAAGGCAGCCCATGAAGGTTTTTTTCCAAGTCACATGATCCAGGATGCAGGGGGAGAATCCTTGGAACAGACATGGGCCCAGAACCGACTCAGATGAGAAGAGATAAGGTGTGATGTGGAGGGGACTATATAAGAATGGACCCAGGTCTGCAGCAGGCACTCCATCGAGTAGCCCCTTCTCAGGACACAACCATGCATGTACCAGCAGCCTCCGACACCGGCCACTTGGGATCCACTAGTCGCAGTTGTGTCTTTTTCACCACAGCCACACTGGCTCTGTGTCTCATCTTCGCCATGGCCACCATTATGGTGTTGGTAGTTCAGAGGACGGTAAGTGGATTCCTCTCTTCCTTCCCTTTCCTTTCTGCCCTGTGTATGTTTCTTCCCTAGAAAAAATCTTGGGATTAAATTAATACAACTAATACATTGGTTGAGAGAGAGAGAAACAGGGGAGAGAGACAGAGACAGAGACAGAGAAGAGAGAGAGAGAAAGAAGGTAATGAAAATGGAAGGATATATATCACATAGGGGAAAGTAGAGGGTAAGTAAGATAAGGGAAGTTCAAGCTCAAATCAATCTGAATTTTAAAAATAGGTTTGAGCCGTTGTCTCAAAACTTTCCAGACTGAGATGAACCAACAAGCAGGGTCCAGATCCTGGAGAAATTAAGATTTAAATCTAGCTGAGTACAACACACTAATTCAGGAAGAAAGCAATAAGGAAATCTGATAACAAGTTTTTACGACTTATTATATATCCAAAAGCCTTTAGGCTGACTTCTGAATTTCCATATTTTCAGTCCCTAAGTTCTTGAAATTCCTAAGACTTCATCTTTTGCCAAGATCATTCAGAAGCCAAGGTCTTACGAGGCAAAAGATAGGACCTAAACATGTATGCATATTTCAGCATTCAAGTTCACAGGGCAAATTGAAAGCTTCCTCCTCAGACACTGCTTTTAACCTGGATGTCACAAGAAACATAGGCAACAGAGGCAGCAAGGAGATACGTTTTTAACACCTTTTCCCTGCAAACAAACTCGGAAATTGAAAACTATACAGAATTGTGGGTACACAGTGTATAATCAATCTGTCTCCTGAGATTTATTTTGTTTGAAGCAAATAGAGCCATTTGTTATGAAAACAGAAGAGATAAAGGAGGAAGCTTCATCCTGTGTAAGGAAATTCGTGTTTACAGAAAATCTACTAGTGTGAATTTTACAGAAAATGTTGCACTCAAAATATGTATTCCTTATGTCCCTTTTTCTGGCGTTTGGGTCACACCCAACATCACTCAGGGGTAAGTCCTGGCTTTACGCTCAGAAATCGCTCCTGGCAGGCTTGGGGAACCATATGAGATGCCAGAATTCAAACCAAAGTCCTTCTACATACAAGGCAAACACTTTACCTCCATGCTACCTCTCCGGCTCATGTCCCTTTTAAGAGAGCAGACTTTTTGTTTATTTTTATCATGTAAGACTGTCTCCCCCACACATACATACACTCTGCTAAAGTGAAACATTTATTTCCGTTACTTTAGAGCTTCCTTTTCTCAAATTCTGCCCATTTTGTTCCAGTCCTTTGGTTGCCTAAGGTACAATACTCTCTCAAATTGCTAAAATAGAACCAGGCTTTAAATTGCTTTGGCTTTGGGGCCTATTTCTCAAGTGTCATCAAGTTTTGAAATCTAAATAAAGCTTTGAGTTTCAGGTCTTCAGAAAAGTGAAAGAAAGTAAAACCAATAATTTTATTTGGGTAGTAGATTATCTGAAACTTATACTGTACTGGTTTGTTCTACATCTATGAGATTAGCATTCTAAAAAAATTTAGGGTGCCTTTTATTTATGTGTAGACCCTATAATTGTTTATAATTTGAAGGAACTAGAAATATATTCTTATATATAGCAATATTTAAATAAAACTAGTCTTTAGAAAGTTTTTTAGCTAAAAAATTATAACTAGGCAAGAGAGAAATGGAAATGTATAAAAGATACATAAGGAAAGAAAGAGAAAGAAGAAAAAGAAAGAAGAAAGAAAGAAAGAAAGAAAGAAAGAAAGAAAGAAAGAAAGAAAGAAAGAAAGATAGAATGAAAGAAAGAAAGAAAGAGAAAGAAAGAAAGAAAGAAAGAAAGAAAGAAAGAAAGAAAGAAAGAAAAAAGGAAGGAAGGAAGGAAGGAAGGAAGGAAGGAAGGAAGGAAGGAAGGAAGAAAGGAGGGAGGGAGGGAGGGAGGGAGGGAGGGAAGGAAGGAAGGAAGGAAGGAAGGAAGGAAGGAAGGAAGGAAGGAAGGAAGGAAGGAAGGAAGGAAGGAAGGAAGGAGGGAAGGAAGGAAATCATAGGGGTAAGTGATGGTAATATAATTCTAGAGAGCACTCTAGAATATAATGTGTTCAAACTTCACTTTTAGTTATATTATTTCTTTGAAAGAATAGGATTGAATCTTTTATCCTTGCTTTTGTATATAAGGAAAAATGAGGAACAGACAGGGAATAAGGCTTATGCTAGTATTCAGAGAAAGTGGTAGACTGAACATGTTCCTGGGAAGCATCATAAGAATACTATCTTCTTTTAGTATGAACAGCATCAAAGCATTCAAAAATGTTTCCCAGGCTTCACTGGGGAGTTACATCTTTTGGGGCATCTATTTTTTGGGTTCAACTCTTCATGTTTGGATGTGAAGATTTACTATACAATCTGATAGTATGGTTTGGTGTGCCATGATTGCTTAGCCTAAATGACATCATTAACTTGCTTAAAAAATTGTCACATTAAGAGTTTATTGTGTCATGCATATCATGTCTAATTCTGGTTCAGATATTAACTGTTCTAAGAGCTCAAAAGAAAGAGAGCCATTTGACTCAGTTATCAGGGAAGGCTTCTTGCAGGAAGAGCTGCAAGTTTAGGATATTTAGACCTTAGACAAGTGAGAGGTCTCTAACAGGACATCTGGTAAAGAAATTAATGGGAGAGACTTAAGGAACTTAATACTCATAACCAACTATTACAAATGAAATGAGTTGCACTCTGTGTAAGACGAATAAAGGCAGGAATAAAGATTTATTAAAATGGGTTCATTGGCCTCAGAAGATTCAGTTTTAAGCAAGGGTAGCATGTGTAGACAACATTTAGAATAATGTGTCAGGGCCAGAGTGATAGCACCATGGGTAAGGCTTTTGCTGTGCACATGGTAGGCTCGGGATCTACCGGGTTTGATTCCTTGCCATCCCATATGGTCTCCTAACCTGCCAGGAAAAACTTCTGAGCACAGAGCCAGGAGTAACCCCTGAGTACCACAGGGTGTGACCCCCAAAAGTAAAAATAATAAGTCATAAATATAACAAATAATAGAATGTTGTCACGTGACATCACAAAACAATGAGACAGACTTATTTCTATCACAATCTGTTAAAAAAAAAAACCACCAAAAATTAGATTTTCAGGTTGACTGGCTAAATGTTTACAATTTCTGATGGACAGAGAAGAAAGATCAGAGATCATTCTGTCTAAGATATAGCAAGAGCTCAGAATAGAAAAGAGAAACTAAGGGCTCGTAGGAAATTAAAAAAAAGAAAAAGAAAATGATTGCTTTAAATTTGGTCTAAAGAAAAAATAAATCTATGCTCAAACACTTTGAGAGAGATGGAAAAAGCATATATAAATTTAATCTCAAATATTTGTTCAGTACCTACTATAGGTAGGACATTGTTCTGATCACTGCCAATTTGTTGTTGTTTTTTTTTTTCTAATGCCAAAAAATATCTGGTTTTCTCTTGCTTATTGAATGTGCTATGAAGCAATGTCTTTAAAGACTCAGTGGTGGTTTTATTTTATTTTATTTATTTACATTTGTACCTTGATACTTAATGAGAAATAAGGACTTATTTATTACTTGTTATCACAATACTGGGCACTGACTCCACGGAAAGACTCACAGACACAATAGACATCTTCTACTAGAGCCACATTCTCTATCAGTTCATCTATTTATTACAGAATATTACATTCCCATTACCTAAGAAAAGCAAAAATTAAATAAGAGAAAAACAAAGAAAAGTAAAAATTTTTTATATTGTCCCCAGTCAATCCCTCTTCCCTAAGATAGCCACTATGACCATATTGCTTCCATGTATTTTAAAGAATTTGTATATCATCTGTACAAATAGGCCACATGTATTATCCTAGCAAATTTGTAAATGTATTTCTTGACATGCAAACATTAACTTGCATTAAATTGACAGTAAATTTGGGGGGGATCTTTCATGTCAATATGTTGACATATACTTCATTCTTTTTAAAAGTCACATAGTATTCTATCATCCAAATGCTTCAAAATTTAATTAACTGCATTCAGTGAAAGAAACATTTTTTTCTCTAGAGTTTGTGCCCTCGGTGTACGCTTGTGAATATATATATTGGAATATATATATATATATATATATTGTGAATATATATGTTGGACAAATTCCCACTAATTTAAATTGAACAAGTATATTTTCACACCAGTCAATATTGTTAATTAATCTTCTGAGAGTCAATTTGTGCCAACACTCTTGAAGAAGTAAAGGCCTACCAATAAATACTTATGTCAATATAGAACAAATAATTGACTTTATTGAGTAGGTACAACAGAGTATACTTCCATGTTAGGATTAAATCTCCCTTCATTTATATAACAAAGAAAAAAAATATTGTCTCCTACAGGGACAATAATTATTGGTAAGAAGATATATAGAAGCACTTGCATTTTAAAAGATTCTGTGGTCTTCAATTTTAGAGATATTTCTGCTAATAATCCCAGAAGTTGGATTTATCTTGTACTTGATGAGATTCACTTACCGTATTTTTTTGAACCATAAGACTTTCCATTTCCTCCGAAAAGTGCATCCTATGGCGTGAATGCCACCTGGAGCTGAAGCCTGAGTGCAGGGGAGGAGAGCATCTAAATACTATGTGTGTGTTATGGCTAGGTGCATCTTATAGAATGAAACATACAGTACATTCCCAAAAATCAGAACGAAGGCTTAAGATCACTAATTCTTCAAAGACAACCTTTCTGGAAAAAAGAAAAAGTATCTGCATTTGTATATTATAGAGGCAAAAAAATGTTCCTTTTTAAAAAATTTAATTTATTCTTATAGAAGGACTTTACAAGTGCAAGAATCCATTTTGGCACAGCGACTACTTTTGGTAGGTTTTGTTTGTTTTTAAGCTCAAATAAAAATAGGAATGTTGGGCAGGAGCAGTAGCGCAGCAGGTAGGGTGTTTGCCTTGCATGCAGCCTGGGTTCTACCCCAAACATCCCATATGATTCTCTGAGTCTGTCAGGAGTAATTACCAAATGCAGAGCCAGGGGTAACCCCTGAGAGACACTAGGTGTGGCAAAAAAAAATAGGGGTGAGTTTTAAAAAGAAAGTCAAAGTCAAAAAATTAAAATAAGGATAATTTGAAAGGAAACCAAAGAAAAAATTAAAAAAGAAAATTAAGGGTGAGTTGAAATATCTTATGGTTCTTTCACTATTCAATTATGTGCTACGGTGCATCCAAAATATTAATAAAAATATATTAAAAGTCTTTACAGTGGCAAACTTTGAGCTGGACTTAAAAAAAATAGTACTCTGGATAGGGTAAGATCTCTGTATTTTTGAAGTTTTCTAAATTGAGAAATAAGATCAAAATATCCAAGAACTTGATTTGGGAAAGAATGAAACAGAATGACAGTAGGTCAAGGAACAGAAGACAATATCTTCTTAGAAGAAACAAAGGAATTTGAAGAGCTAGAATGTAGAGTTATCCCTTCCAAGAATTAGGAGTATCCTATCTTAAGCCCAGAGTGTCATTTTAAAAATGTTCAAATCTATGAAAAAATAAGGTAGTAAACACTTATACCATTTGTCCTAAATTACTGTATTAATTTTTGCCATATTTGTACAACACTTTGTACAACAAATATATGTACAAAGTTACAGATAGCATGACCTTTTATCATAAGATAAGCTTATGATAATAAGCTCTTATGTTAATTCAATAATATTACTTAACAATAATATATAGATTGTATTTTAATTTCTCCACCTGTTCAAAAAATATCTCTGACAGTTGAACTATTCTTTGAAACACAGAATTTAAGGTCAAAAACCACATCTATGTGCTTAAACTAAATGTTACTATTTAAAAAGGACATTCTTGGAAATTTCTTTTTCTTTTCTTTTCTTTTCTTTTCTTTTCTTTTCTTTTATGTTTTTTTTTTGTTTTTTGGTCACACCTGGCAGTGCTCAGGGGTTACTCCTGGCTCTCAGAAGTCACTCCTGGTAGGTTCACAGGACCATATGGAATGCCAGGATTTGAACCACAGACCTTCTGCATCCAAGGCAAACACCTTACCTCCATGCTATCTCTCAGGCCCCTTGGAAAGTTCTTATATGTAAAAATGTTTAGCCTTCAAACCAAACTTGCTTCATCAAAATGTGTATTTTCTCTTGCTTACCAGGTGATCCAGGTGTGTTTGTAGAAGGGCTTCCTTTAGGCTATATTCAGATAAAACATTTTTTGAGAAATATAGCAAATATTTGCACCATGACTGAAAGGAGGTGTCAGAATATATCAGTCTTGGTATTGATTGTTACTGACTTGTTTAAAATGGTGGCAATTGTATATCTATTTTGGAAAAGAGTACTTTTTAAAACTTATTATTTATTATTGGAAAACACATAGATTCATATTTTAAAGGTATAAGTGATCTCCCCTCAGCAGTTTTGATTTTCTTTGATGAGTCTTGTGTGCATGTGTCATCTTATACAGTAAAAGCTAGAGAATAAATGCTGCTTAATTCTATCATTTCTTAATTTTTTTATTAAATGGAATTCTGTAGAGAATGGTTCTCTATTGGAAACTTGATGTCAGGGAGATGAGGCAAGCAAGACATTTAAGGTTAGGCCAAGAATCACTAGAACATAGTCAAAGCACGGAAAGTCCAAGACATAAGGAGAATAGTAGTGAAGTCATAGGAGAGGTCAATTAATGCTGAAGACACAATAGAAGAATAAAGGGAGATTATGCCAACAAGTATTGGTAGTAAAACAAAATACAAGCCTGTCTTCAAAATTTCCTTAACCCAGTCTGAGCCACGTTCTGCATTTAACATCTCATCTCTTGGGGAAGAAAGACCTCAGACTATCTGACTGTCTTTAGAATAATGGTTTTGAACCCTAGTCATTCAAAATGTAACCTGGTCCATCAAGGGTACCATATACAATTTCAATGGAGATGTGAAACCTTGGCCAGAGATAAAATACAGTTGGTAAGGTGCTTGCCTTTTATGCTGCAGACCTGGGTTCAATCATAAGCACTATATAGAGTCTCACAAACCACTCCAGGAGTGATGCCTGAGCACAGATCCAGAAGTATGTCCTGAACACAGTCAGATATGAGCCCAAGATCAGAACAAAAAGTAAACATAAAACTCAAGCGTTTCATATTTACCAGACCTACAAAATCAGAATCAGCATTTTAACAGTATGCCTCAAACTTCTCTGGTTTGATTTCCACTTTTACTAAATAAATCAAAGCAAAGGCATTGATTGATTGACAATATAATCACTCTCTGGGGCTTTCCAATGATTGTCATTTCCTTTCCCATCAAGTTATAGGAAAAAATTTCACTCCAGGTTCATCTTGCTCTTTATAGAGTGGTAGTATATAATGGCATTAAGAGTGTTGTATTCATGGGGCCAGAGAGATAGCATGGAGGTAAGGCATCCCTTGCATGCAGAAGGTTGGTGGTTTGAATCCCGGCATCCCATATGTCTCCTGAGCCTGCCAGAAGCGATTTCTGAGCATAAAGCCAGGAGTAACCCCTGAGTGCTGTAGGGTGTGACCCAAAAACCAAAAAAAAAAAAAAAGAGTGTTGTATTCCAAGTGAACACACCTGAGTTTGAATCCTTTTCCCGCACTCCGTAATACCTTCTATAATCATCAAATGACTCTTCAAAGTTCTTTATCTCAGGTACCAAACTGATCAAAAAATCCTATTCAGAGAAGTAAGCTCCTTCATTAGATGCTGGATCATGTTACCTTAAAAATAAGAGACATTTTCTTCAGAGCTCCACAGCCCACATTACAGGACAATGTGAAGAGCACAAGGAGGAGGCTATGAATCCCCACTGGCAGATAATGGTTATTAGGTGCCCTTCATCACTCATTCAGAGGGCATCTTTTGTCAGTGGTAAATTTGGGAGATATATATCCCTGTATCTAATTGTTCTATTAAAATAAATGACCCTTCCAAGATATTGGTACAAATTCATCACATAATTAGGATCAAGAAAGAGAAACCAAACTAATGACTATGGTACAGCATTGTTAATAATTTATGTGCAATGTCTTTTTATATTCAGCACAATCCAGAGAAGGAAAGGATTACTATCCTTATACTAGTCAAAGGAAAAGAGAAACTGGAGTCCAGAGTAAATGATTTGACTTAAGTTTTCCTAATTTATTGAGGATGAGCCTTTTAACATGACAGTTCCTTCAAACTTTCCCCACCCCCACATACACATAAAAATGCTTTAGGTACACCCATCAAACACCTAGAATCTGAAACAAAAGAAATGCACTTATGGACTTATATTTGGCTGAAATCTATGGAGATTTTATTGAGCTATGCTGTGGAATTGAGAAAGTCTTAAGTCTCTGTTTACCTTATGTACTATCTCCTCAGAGTCAAATGACTGAACAAAACAGTTCACAATTTTCTAGAAAGGACAGAGATCTTAGAAGAGACATAGGGGAGAATTTCAGGATCAGAACACATTTTGAGAAAGAAGAGTAAATGAACGGCTGTTAACCTGGTTCTTAGAGCATCTAGTTCCCAACACATTTTGCAAGTCAACACCTCTTTATATGTTGTTTCTCTGCCTCCAACTGCAATACCAGCTAGAGGAAAGAGGGAAGAAGAATGGGCTGTGGGATCAGAAAGAGAGTACAGGGGATAAATTGTCTTGAATGTGGCATACCTTGGTTTGATCTCCTTGGTTTGATCTCTGGTACTACATATGAATCTGCAAACCCTGCCAGAAAAAATTTCTGAGAAAAGAATCAGGAGTAACACCCAAATATCACTGAGTGTATCACCCAAAGCAAAGTATAGAGAGAAGAATGAGTTGTCTATTATTGACTGCAAAAGACAGCATCTCTCCAGGAGCAGTGGAGAGTCATTAAAGAATCTCAGTACAGAATCTACCTCTGAATTAGAAATGTCTTTATTTCCTTTTCTGTAAAATTATATTTTACATGAAAGACATGTGGGTCCACCTCTGGTTCTGACATTAGGGTCTTTTCTACTGTTGTGGGGTAACAAGGGGAAGCTATAGAGACCTCATCCCAGGAACTAGTAGAAGTAGATAGAGTCACACTTTCGTTTTGGGTGCCCAAAGTCTTTTCATATTAAGAAACTATTTGTAAGCATCCTCCAGCCTGAAGTTAGGATGCCAGGAAATCTACAACTTACAGTCAGAAGTCTTCCTGACTCCATCCCACATAGATTTAGATCTTTCTCCCAGATATTATCTTTTGCAATTTTTTTTACTCCTCAAAGTATATTTTGGGGACTCAGAGCATCAGTGAAAGCTGATACTCTAGCATTGGCATCCTCCAATACAAAGGAATGAATCAGTCTGTAACATAACAAATTCTCCAGGTGGTTGCGAGACAGGTTAATAGGCCCGAACACTGTTTTAGAATGTTCTCTTTTTAAGCTCTTGCCACAACTTGCCATTCTAATTAGATATTGATTTGTATTTCTGTAATACAAATGCTTTCATGACTAAGTCATCAGCTTCATGCGGTATCATCCAATGACTAATGCAGAGCCTGGCGCACACCAAGTGTTCCTTCAATATGTGCAAAGTGTAAGATTCTCTGGTATTTCCCCTCCTGCTCTGGCCACTAGAGTGACTCCATCAGTTATTTTGTTCTAGCCGCCCCTCATCGGCCCTGGATACTTTCCTGGGAAGCATGTAAGTTTAACCATCCTAGCACCACCTTCAATCGTAGGTGTTTCACTTTGTGCAAATGCACGTCACAGGAATACGTGACAGTAAATCAGGTGTTTATTAAATTTTGAAATGCCGTTTGTTGTCATTCACGGGTGGGGAATTTTATGAAGTCAAGTTTCCTATGAATGCCTGCGTAATAGAGATACCACAGCATTGTTAGTTAGGCTAAGAACTTTCAACTCAAGAAATAATGTCTTCAATTATTAGATCAGAAAGCTAAGGCTCTTTTGGGTCAACTTCTCCTTTTGTCTGAAAAGTCAAAGCTCAAACATCTTAATCCCTCGTTTACAGATCAATGTTCTAGCCTTTCGAGACTTTCTCACTTCCTTACCATCACTTGGGTTGGAGAAGAATAATGCTGTATCATAAAAATAACTGACTTGTTGATGGGATGCAAAGGAAGAGTCCTTGAGAAAGGATGAAATGTAAAGGAACTTTGGACAATTGTTGGTGTCCCTTTAGAACTCCAGGAAAAGGAGAAATAGGCAACAGCTCAGTTTTTGCTCTTAAGAGGCTTTAAAGATGTTTTCATCCAACTGTTCACAGCATCATTTTGAAAAGTATTCATCTTTCAGTACAACTTACTGCAAGATATCCCAGGCTGGTCAAGAGATAAATAGATGTTTTGTTCCTTACTGGAAGGATATATGAAGAATCCCCATAAGTCAAGGGAAAAAGGGAGATTTGGGTGGGGAAGCTAGTCTCTGAGAAAGTTATTAGGTGTTAAAAACCATGTCCAAACTTTTTTGCTGCTTATATTCTCAGAATATATATTAAGATTTTCTTTGTATCCCCTCCAATTCCCCTATCTGGGAGGATCCTCTCTCAAAAGACAATCTGCTTCTATCACTTCTTACTTTCTTGTGTAAAAAGATATGTGGATGCTTACACTTATTTTATTATGCCATGTATTGTTCACATTGATTACAGAATAAATAATATAAAATATTAGGTGAATACAAATATAGAATAACTCTTTGAAGTATATATTTATGAATCTGTATATATTAATACAAATATAAGCTGGAAATAAATATTATCTTGCCAGAAACACAATTTGATTCTATATTGTATTTTATAATGCCTGGAAATCAATTAGTCCATAATTCCCAAGCAGAAAAGAAATATAAATGTACCTAACCAAGGTATGTTTAGGACATATCATCCCTGGTTGAAAAATCAAATGTGAAAAGGAACCATGTACTTATATGCCTACCACACATGATGTTTCCCATGTTGAGAAGACCAATAAAAATCACACATGTGGAGATGAAAGAAAACTGCTGCAATGGGAGCTCAGAGCTCCAAATTTCTGTCCCTAAGCTTCCTTTAACTAGTTTCCTCTCAACACCCTTTGCCTTCCAATAAAGTTTCTTGCCTTTAGAAAAAGTGGGTAATAATCTTCAGTTTTGTTTCTGGTCAGCAGTTTGTCAAGCAAATGGATGAGAAATTCTGTTGCAAACAAAGTCAGTGAAATTTATTTATTAAAATTTAAGTAGTAGATGGAATGCAAATTCTAAGTTAATTTGCTCATTGTTTTGGATGCTCTTTCATTGAATACCCTCCTTATGCACTTGTTTGTTTTTTATTCTTTTTCAGGACTTTGTTCACAACTCACCAGACAAATTCTCCTTGCAAGGAGGTAAGACCTGAGAATTATGATCAAAAGTGCAACAAAATGGCCCTATCACATCACAGTCAATTACCAATTAAAAACACCATGGCATAGCTTAATAGAAAAATGGATAGAAGCAGAGAAAGGGACTGTTTGAGGCTAACTTAATGTATCTTGTTTGATTCTTCTGAGAAGTCTTTATAGGCCTCTAGACATCTGCAAGCACTGGGCATACCACTAATGTACTAATTAGTGGAGAGGTCTCCCAAATATAGACTGTGTTGGGTTCAGAGCTTAAAATATGAAGACAATCTTGAATATGAATTTTTTCTACATCCAACCTGGAACCCTCAGATCCTGCTTTATGAAATGAGAATAATGACCTCACTTTATGAAAGTATTAGAAAAGTCATATCTTTTTACATATTTCATATGTGCTCTTGGCACAGCAACTAGTACAGAAGAATAAATTTTAAAAATTGGTAGTAGCCAAATTACATAGTAAAATTGGGTAATTGTGAAAACAGATCTCCTCACCTATCATCATTCCAAACATTGAAATTACTAATTAATTCATGGATCACTACTATGATAGAAATCTCTAAGTGATATCAAGAATGATGATATGCAGAGTTAGGTTAATATTGAAGATGAAAATTTTAGGCTATTTAATGAATATCTCGTTGTAATAGGAGATTAAGTCGAGACTCATTAAAGAGTCTAGACCAAGGTCTGGAACCTATCCTAGAACTCAGATGGTCTTATGTTGACGTCCGATGCCCTCACTTCTAATCCAGTATTCTTCTGCACAAGAATGTTAACTTAATCCATCTCAGGAGAACCTTTTAGATTATAGCTAGCTATTAAGCAGAACTGGATAACCAGAGAACTCAAAGTAAAACAGCAAATAAAAGGTAGCAGATAATAAGCACTTGCACAAACACAATAGGAAATCCTTGGGTACTGAAGGCACAAATTGATCTAGACACAGATCCTCATATGAAAGCATGACACTTGACTTTCTTCTAGAAAATTCTATTGCCCTTTTCCTGCTGTCTGTGCCTCAAGTAATTCGAACACAAGAGCCAAAGGCCCACATATGAGTTCAAAAGATAGTGTAGTTCCTATGGAGAAGACCCAGATTTGATGTCCATTATTATTACAGGGACCCTGAGCACCACTAGGAATGATCCCAAGCCATGCATTTGGATTGGCCCTTATGCACTGTTGGATGTGGCCCCAAAATAAAACCCAAAAACTATCCAAACAGACAAGCATTCTGAATCTTTCAAGCAAGAATTATAATCATTTCTTTGTCAACATATGATCTCAATTTCTATAGTATTATATACTATCCTATGATATTCTTATAATATAACTGTAGTTCATTCAGTAAAAATGGAGCAAGGTTAGGGCTGGAGCGGTGGCTCAAGCAGTAGGGTGTTTGCCTTGCAAGCGCTAACCTAAGACAAACTGCAGTTCAATTCCCTCGGCGTCCCATATGGGCCCCCAAGCAGAGAGTAATTTCTGAGGGCATAGCCAGGAGTAAACCTTGAGTGCCACCGGGTGTGGCCCCCCCAAAAAAACAAAAAACAACAACAGCAAAAAGTAGAACAAGGTATAGTGCCGAGTCAGCTATTTTTTCTGCTAAGAGTCAGACAATAATGACTTTTAAGGCAAATAGTTCTCTATTGCAATAAATATTGCCTAAGAGACCAGAAGTTGACATAGATTGAGAAAATAAGAAGACATGACTATGAGTTCTGAAAACTATACTCACCAAAGAAGGGTGGAGCAGGGAATGTGTCTGACCCACAGACCAATGCAAGCTTTGTATCAAACAAGGGACCGATAATCTCATGGAGCCATGCAGAAAGACAAATGCACTGAGTACATGTTATCTGCCCTCCTTACTCCTACCATTCAACCACACCTCCACTTAGAGTTCTAAGGCCAGCTGACACTTCATTTTTTTTTATTTTTTATTTTTTTTGGTTTTTGGGCCACACCCTGTGACGCTCAGGGGTTACTCCTGGCTATGCGCTCAGAAGTTGCTCCTGGCTTCTTGGGGGACCATATGGGACGCCGGGGGATCGAACCGCGGTCCGTCCTAGGCTAGCGCAGGCAAGGCAGGCACCTTACCTCCAGCGCCACCGCCCGGCCCGACACTTCATTTTTTGAGATGGTAGCAATCTTTACCAGGCACATGTTTTCAGTGACAAGTTACCCTTGACTAGGCAATGTGACTGTAGCCTTTTAGAAGGTTAGTTTCTCACCAAAGGAACTCTAAAGTAGATTTTTGTCCTAAAATTGTTTTCACTAGTGCAGTGACGAACAGGGAAAAGGCTTTATTACATTTTTCTGAGGTTAAGATGTTTTATGAGTGGAGTACAGGCAATCTTCCAAACAGGAGTTCTAAAACTTTTTACTGCTGGGGACTATCCAAGTCACTCCTGTGGTATTCAGGGGTTTTCAGTAGTGAGCCAGTTATGCTCAGGCAGCATACAAGGCCAATAATCCAGCTAGGGTCAACTACATGCAAGCCCCAAGATTCTCTCTCCAACATCCTCTGATATCCTTTATTTTATCATAAAAAATAGATATTAGTGAACTTAGTTTAGTTTTTGGTCATTTTATTTTATTTAAAGATCAAAATAGACAAAGTACAAACTATCCAATTCATAAACATCACTGAATTGTCCTTTGGAGGCTAATTTCATTTAGCCAGTAAATTTAACATTTACTGGAAGGAATAAGCAACTTGATCACATATAAAATTTCTGTTAATTGGGGTCATCATGATGGCTATCAGAACACAGACTGACTCCAAAACAACTTTCAACTACAATTTCATGTTTTGGCAACGAGAGGAAAAGATAATAATAACCATCCTCATTCAGTCTAGGAAACTTTATTAAAGATCATGGGGTGTACTTCAGCCTCTGTCCTTTGAGAAAGTCATGGGAAGCTGAGGGGTCCTGATTTGAAATGAGAGACTGAAACTTAAGTAATTTAGGCAATTTTCATGAAGTCACCCATGGAGCTTCTGAAGGCAGAGCAGGCTTCTAAAAGAGGATTCTTTTTTTATGCCATGTGTCACCTCCCTCAGGGCATCCTAGCTGAGTCATGCTAGAGAGTGTACATTAATTAATGATTTGAATGAAGGAAAGGTTGGAATGAGGAGGAGGTCTGTTGTCATAAGTCTTCAACTGTGCATTACCACTATATCATACTGGTAATTTCATGTGTGGCTTACCATCAAGTCAATGACGTACTATGAAGGTAAGTGAGGGAGACATTTTCTTGCCTTACTTATTTAATATTTTTTGAAATTAAGGCATAGTTGTGTTAGTTTTCTAGAGGGGTCACACCCAGCAGCGCTCAGGGGTTTCTCTTGGCTCTATGCTCAGAAATCGCTCCGGGCAGGCTCAGGGGACCATATGGGATGCCAGGATTAGAACCACCATCCTTCTGCATTCAAGGCAAAGGCCCTACCTCCATGCTGTCTTTCCGGACCCCAAGTTGTGTTAAATTTTATGCTTTAGGGGTAAATGATTAGTGCACCTCCTCAAATATTTTAAATGCGAATCTGCACTTTCTTTAACTCAAAAAATTGTTAAGGCAATAGAAAGGCAAAATGGAGAAGTTTTCAAGATTCCTGGTCTCCAGAAATTATTCTTGCATATGCAAATGCTGTTTGTTTGTTTGTTTTGAGAAAGCTTTTCTTCTTTAGACCTCATCTATAACTCAGGGGCAAAAGACTAAAATAAAAAGCCAGAGAGATAGGACAGCATGTAAAGCACTTTACTTGCATGATGTCAGCCCTGGCTCAATCCCTAACGATGAATATAATCCTTTGTGCACCACCAGGGGTCATTCCTAAACACAGATCCAAAGAAGTTTCTGAGAAACATTGGGTATAACATAAATACCCAGTGGTGTAGTCACAAAATGATACCACCCAAAACGAACACCACAAAATGATGCTACACAAACCTGTAAGGTCCTGTCAGCTTTGCTATTTTCCAATACTACCATGATTTCACTTAGTGGATAAGTACAGAAAAGTTCGCTACAATCTTGAGTAAATCTAAAGCCACAGCAAATTCTTCTTAAAATGGCACAAGGAGCAAATGGTCCTTGAAAAATATAATGAGACCTTCCAGGCGGGGTTGGGGGTGGTTAACTGTCTTCCAGAAACTTCTAGAAGAAAGCCAGAGGCAGACTATAGTTTGTCACTGAGGTAGAAGAGGACTGAAGCAAGATCTTCTCTGGAAGGCTCTTGCTATCGGTGGATAAAATTGACTGACCACAGCCAATAGCTAGTAATAGCAGTCCCAGGTCAGGGAAGCTGGCATTTTTGGATACAGGATAATTACTTGCCACAGGATGGCACAGAGCTGCAGGAAACCCACATATATGAAATTTATAACATAAAAAATATCTGATTCATGACACCGCTGCCATTCTGAGGCAGGGGATAGCTGACTGGCTTCTTACACCTTGAGCAAGGAGACCCAGGGTTGTGTGTTCACCAGTATTGTGAACCAGAAAACCTGAAAACATCTTTACATGCATATTCCTGCATGAGGATGAGAAGAATTTCCACACAGAAACCCACATAGAGAAATGGGATAACTAACAAGAAACTTAGCAGCAAACTGGCTGAGCCTACAATCCTCAACAACAGGACCCATTCTGTTATATCTCATCCAATTGGGATGACTTCATTCCATCCCCCATGTCACATCATGGAGAAATCTAGGAGGTTTTAAGGAAGGAGAGAGGCACATTTTGGTCCCTCTTTGCTCCAATCTTCTGCTTTGTGCTGAATCTCACATGTGCATTTCATATGTGGCTCACTGCATAAACCTTATAATATAGCTTATTACCCAGAGTTCTAACAACAGTATCCAATGTGGGACTCAGGTTTACAATGAGTCCAGGTTATGCAGATACTGGTACAACAAATTATTCCACTGGGGTCATCACAGTGGGCTCTCCCACTCACTCCCTTTTCATCTAGGAGAGATAGCTCATGGAGCAGTCCTCTGTTCTGGGGCTCAGCTCTCAGTCATGGGTAATGGATAAAGGGATCTCCTTTTTATCTGATTTTATGTCCTTCTCCCCACCATCACCTCATATTTCACAAACTGAACACGCTCAAATTCTACTAACTTTCATTTGAGGAACACGATTGACTGTCTTGGTCCCATCCATGGGTCTTACTAATAACCCATAAATCATAGGACAGTTCTTCCCTAGAGGGTTACTGGAGATAATTTTTACTTTTTTAAATAATATATTTATTTAAACACCATGATTACAAACATGATTGTAGTTGGGTTTCAGTCATACAACGAACAGCTCTTTCACCAGTGCAATCTTCCCACCACCAATGCCCCCATCTCCCTCCTTCCCAACCCACTGCCTGTATTCGAGACAGGCTTTCTACTCTCTCACTCACTACCATTGTTGTGATAGTTGTTAGTGTAGTAATTTCTCTAACTGCACTCACCACCCTTTGTGGTGAGCTTCATATCGTGAGCCTGTCCTTCCGGTCCTCATCTCTATTATCTCTGGGCATTATTACAACAATGTCTTTTATTTTTCTTAAAACCCATAGATGAATGAAACTATTCTGTGTGTATCTTTCTGTGGAAAGAATTTTTAAATAAACTTTCTTTGATTACCTTTGAGAGTCCAGTAGATAAAATTTAATGAACTTGATGAGACATCATACTACAGATCCAAACTGAGAGCTTCCTGACTTGTTTCTACTGCCTCATTTTATAGGAATGGAAACTGGAGTACAGAGTTATAGACTCACCTGAGGCCACACAGTTAACAAGGTGTGGAGCAAGACCTCATATCCAGGCACGCCTTCCCTGGAGCCTTTTTCTAGGAAGGCTTAGGTTTAGTGAAACTAGAAGGTGTCTTTCCTGCCCTTCCCCACCTGTTCTTCAGACAACAAATCCTTCCAGCAACTAGATTTCTTCCTTACACCTGCTCTCACAGATTGTTTTCTTGTCTTTTGGCATGGAGTTCTGGGACATTGAATATCACCAGGACACCCATGTGGGTTTGCAGACTAGGTGAATGGTAGGATTATAACCAGTTTTGGGAAGGGGCAGTAGAGGCCATGAGTTGAGTCCTAGCTTTGTAGCTGGAGGGCCACAGGGTCTGAGATAGTTCCTTCCTCCCTACAATTTTTTTTTTTTTTTTATTTATTTATTATTTTTTTTTTTAATTTAAACACCTTGATTACATACATGATTGTGTTTTGGGTTTTCAGTCATGTAAAGAACACCCCCCATCACCAGTGCAACATTCCCATCACCAATGTCCCAAGTCTCCCTCCTCCCCACCCGACCCACCTCCCTGTAATCTAAACAGGCGCTGCCATTTTCCCTCATACATTCTCATTATTAGGACAGTTCAAAATGTAGTTATTTCTCTAACTAAAACCCATCACTCTTTGTGGTGAGCTTCTGAGGTGAGCTGGAACTTCCAGCTCTTTTCTCTTTTGTGCCTGAAATTTATTATTGCAAGAATGTCTTTCATTTTTTCTTAACAACCCATAGATGAGTGAGACCATTCTGCGTTTCTCTCTCTCTCTCTCTCAGACTTATTACACTCAGCATAATAGATTCTGTGTACATCCATGTACTAGGAAAATTTCATGACTTCATCTCTCCTGACAGCTGCATAATATTCCCATTGTGTATATGTACCACCAGTTTTCTTTAGCCATTCATTCTGTTTGAAGGGCATCTGGGTTGTTTCCAGAGTCTTGCTATGGTAAATAGTGCTGCAATGAATATAGGTGTAAGGAAGGGATTTTTGTATTGTATTTTTGTGTTCTTAGGGTATATTCCTAGGAGTGGTATAGCTGGATCGTATGGGAGCTCGATTTCCAGTTTTTGGAGGAATCTCCATATTGCTTTCCATAAAGGTTGAACTAGACGGCATTCCCACCAGCAGTGGATAAGGGTTCCTTTCTCTCCACATCCCCGCCAGCACTGTTTGTTCTCATTCTTTGTGATGTGTGCCATTCTCTGTGGTGTGAGGTGGTATCTCATTGTTGTTTTGATTTGCATCTCCCTGATGATTAGTGATGTGGAGCATTTCTTCATGTGTCTTTTGGCCATTTGTATTTCTTCTTTGTCAAAGTGTCTGTTCATTTCTTCTCCCCATTTTTTGATGGGATTAGAAGAGGTCTTTGTTTCCTAAAATTGACACATGTTGCCTGATGTTCCCAGAAGTTCTAGGAGGCCCCTAAATGTCTCTTGGGGGCATCATACACTCTCTCCACCCTCACTTCAATTCAGTCTCTGGCTGATGTCAAGGTACCAAAGGCAGAGAATGATGCAGCCTCTTCGAACATCTTGCCAAACATTGTGCAAATTTTTTTGCAAGACTAAGGGATCAAATAAGGTTAGTTCTCTACTTCTACCTGAAGAAGTCAACCCTAAATGATAATCACTCAAAAGATAACCTAAAAGTGAGGCTGAAGCAATAGCACAGCAGTAGGACATTTGCCTTGCATGTGGTCGACCTAGGAGGGACCCGGTTTGATTCTCGGCATCCTATATGGTACCCCAGCCTGCCAGGAGTGATTTCTGAGTACAGAGCCAGGAGTAATTCCTGAGCACCAAGGGGTGTGACCCAAAAATAATCAATCAATCAATAAATAAAGTTTACCAAAAAATAAAAAAGTTGACCTAAAAGAGCTACCCAGAGGAAGCTCATGGAACTAAATCCTGCTATTTAGCCCTACTTAAAGCCAAGCTATCCTCGACATCCATGACTGTGAATATGATGGTATCATCCCCAAAAACCTCATAGACAACAGGAGAGCCAGTTCAAGAGGTATACCCTGCTGTCCTAGAAAGAAAATAACAGATAACCTGTTTGTGTCAGGTGACTGATAAGAATTTAGATGCTCCCCTCTCTAATGTTTTTATATTTTAAGAAAAATCATGGTAGGGGGGTACTTTGAGTAAATGGGCTAAATTGTGCTTTGGTTAATCTCAAAGACTTATTTACCTTCCCACTTATTTTAAACATCTTACTCAAACTCCACTTTTATACTTTTATTACTTAAAGCAAAGCTAGGTGGAATTATGATTCTCTCTAATAAATAAAATAGAAAAGGATTGTTCAAAATAAAGTGAATTAAGGTCCTGGGGAGATAATCTAAAATTCTAAAGAGACCTTGACCTGATCCTTAACCTTTGCCCCAAAAGAAGAGAAGAGGGGATGATGTGAAGAAGAGGGTCTAAGTTGAGAGCAAAGAAGGAACAGATATAGGAAAGGAGAGGATATGGAGTAGGAAAAGGAGAGAAGAAAAAGGAGAAGAAATATATAAAAGGAGATAAAATAAGATGAATTGAAAAGTAAAGAAAGCAATAATGCCAGGGCTTTGGATGTGGTCCAAGGAGCAATGCAGCTGTGTTGCATGTATGAAGCTTTGAGTTCTATCTTAGTTATCACGTATCTCACCTCTCCCAGCATCATCAGGTGTGGCCTGTGCAACAACAATTATTTTTAAAACATGAGTTCAGTGAGAAACAAAAAGAATTTTATGCTTGAATTTAGCGTACACAAACTACAATTATGTCTCTGAATCTCTAGATTTTCCATTTCTCACATTCATTTTTGTAAAATTAGTGAAAGAAGGAAAAAAGGGAAAGAGGAAAGAGAAGGGAGCAAAATAAAGAAGAAATGGGAGAAATAAAGGGACAGCTGGTAAAGCCTCAAATTGGCTTTATTCTGTCTTTTCTCTGTGTTATCTGGACACCACGTGTGTTAAAATTGATTTTCCCCACCAGCAAAGTGAGCCCTGATTGGGACTCAGTGCTCACCAGTGCTTACTCTACTTAGGATGATGGATACTAGATTCCCAAGTCTCTTTAATATTGGCGACTAGAATCTGTTTCGGGAGAATTAAAAAAAGGCCGTGTAACTCAGTCAAAGTCATACAATTTGGCTAGTAGCAAAGGTAGAATTTGAATCACCCTTTGACCCCAACTTTTAGAACTTATTAGAAGCCTAACTTTCAAAAACTGCTTCCATATTTCCGGATCTAAACTAACTTGAAGGTATCCTTTTAAAGCCATTCAACATATTAGCAAATTGAACCATACAACTTTAGAATGGCTTTAAAGGTATGCCTCTTCAACATGCCCGATATTTAATATGAATGAATTCCAAAGAAATAGCCAAAGAGGCAGAGAGACTTAATTTATATGAGCACTAGGCTAGGGTTGAGAAAACCTGCAAATCCCAAGGAGCGTCCAAGAAATCCCAATGAATTTTAGCTTGAACTCCATTTGTTTTTACTAACTGCTGTTCAACATGGAGCTCATAAAAGTACATTTTCAAAATATTGTTTATAAATCCAGATTTATCTATTCCTCCCTACCGCCTCATCCTTCTTTATTAAACCACCCCTCCTAGAGTTCATTTCTCCATCACTAGTTGAAAAAGCAGCATCAAGGAAAAGACCAGGTAGAACTGGGTTTAAATGACCTTCAGTTTAAAAGATTTACTTGATCCAAATTATACTGACAGTGGAGTGGCTCTCCCCTAAAATGTTCTTTTCGGGACTCTTTCCTCTAAAGCCCCTCAGAGTTTGGAACTTGGAAGCCAGCACTCAGAATATGCAGTGCATCGGGATCTTTCCTCTCCTTTATACGATTACAATAACTTCAAAAGAATAAAACAGGATTCTTTTACTTTCCCAGAAGTGTTAAGTGACCTAAAACCTTTGTGTAAACAAGGGAGAAACTTGAATCCATTCAACAATACCTTAAGCTTACTTTTAATAGAACATTTATTTTACTAAACAAATTCCTTGAGGTGGTACTTAGGCTGCTCAGAATATAACAACCAGTAAAAAAGACGAGAGAAGAAGAAAGAGACTCTAACTTCCTGGTTGTCTCCTCCAAGTCATGTGCTATACGGATATTCTTTATGATATTGGGGTTTTCCTTTACTAGGAAAATGCATCTTCACCACATCCAATCAGTGGGCATGATGCGGCCATATTGTTGATGTGGTAGCTAATGGTGGGTATTGATAGGTGACAGGTGAAAAGTGGAAAGTCTTAAGTGAAACCCAGGTGCCATTTATGAGATATACTGTTTCTATTCTATCCTGATGTCCATGTTGATCTAAGCAGGCAGATACTCATTACTCAGGTCACATACCAGCAGACTGGAACAAATGGCATGATTAAATTTGCCACCATGAAGCCATGTTGGGAACTCTTGTTCTTTCTGTAAACCCAATTGACCATGACTTATGACTGAGCATCTCTCCACACACTGTTGGAAATTGCATCTTGGCATTTTTCCACAATAGGGAGTCCAGAAAACACGTTGCAGGCTTTCCAGCACTACCCAATGTTTTATTTGTTTTCAAACCAAATACTATGATGCTACAAACCTAACTCTTTCTGAATTTAAACCACCCCACTCTGTAGAATAGCTGAAAGACAGATGATGATTAAGTGGACCCTGGTCTAGCTAAGAGACCCTGTGTGTGCTCCTAAACTAGTTTCACGGCTAAGGTAACTTCACTGAAGAGTCCTGGGACACACACATTCAGCATCTCTGGGTCAGGTCTTACCACCCATATATCACATCATTAAAGTAGGGTCTCAGTTGAATTGGCATCTGATGGCCTGTTTAGATATAAACTTTTGGAACTTTAAGGTGTCCTGTGCTCAGGGTTCATGCTATCCTTATTCTGATTTCTAAAACACTAAAAATCCTCTCAGATAATTTAAGCTATCTCTGGCTCGCTCTCTCTCAAGCAACAAATCCTTCATCCTTCTAGAAGAGGTCTTTGTTTGTAAGAACAGGTCTTGCCCATATTAAGGTCTTGGTGCTCAGAAGAAACACAAAATACTTGTCTGAAAGATGCATTGGCCCTCAAAAGAGGAGGGTTCTTTAGGCCCCTTTCTATATATGTTACATAACACATATATGTTAAGGAGTAGAGTGGAAATGGGGTTGACCTAAGACAAATTTTATCATGGGTAAAATAATGGGCATCTTGTGTGTTGTATAGTTAACTAGTATGTGTCAGGTGATCTCTTGATTCACTTTTATTTCCACAAAGCAAGTAAAATCTTATAGATCCATGTTGTTCAGAATTTAGATCATCACTGGAATTATAAAAGTCCTCTCCTACCACATACAGGGGCTAGAAAACTTACTGAGTGAATACTTGTTACTGCGGTATGGTCACATATTCATAATGACAGTCTCTGAAGCTGAGTCTCACTGAGGTTTTTTCTCCCCATCTACAGCAGACCTGGTAATTGTAAAATGCTCTACACAGACTGCTAGAACAAGCTGGAAGATTCCTTCTAGATCACTTTTTATACTGTTCTTCATTTAGACATAATCAAGAGTCCAGAGAGGATTCTAACTCTCTTTAGACCACTTAAATGTTCAGTCCTTCACACAAAACCCTTCCAGACCTCACATTTAGCTGGACAATAAATGCAGCAGGACAATGTTTAGCTTTCTACATGTCCAGCTTTCAAATTTTGAGCAACACAGGGTTCCAACTGCATATAGGAGTGCAAGTCACTTTGAAACTGCCTTTGTAACTGCAAAAAATTCTTTCCTGAATTTTTTGGGTGACACACAAGACTATATATATAAAATATATAAGATAATGTTGCACATCACATTAATGTTCATCTACTCTTGAAGTATATCAACACATCTCCAAACAGCAGTAGGGCCCCATTTTTGAGCTTTCAGATCTGTAATTGACAATGCAATTTATCTGTCACTGGCAAAGTTTTCCCATCTCTCAACTAAAATGTGGAGACAGGAGAGTGTTGTGCAAGTGTGCCTCATCTTCCAAGCAGAGACTTTGTACCTGACTTAGTATTTGGACCCAGAAGGCTGCCCTGTCTTCTGCTAACCTCCTTTTATAGTGCTAAAAACAAATGATTGTCAAATCCCACCCTGAACCCTAGCTCAACCGTCCCATGATATGCCATCAACAGTTCTCCAGTACCCTTGGTTTCACCCCCAGATTGAGCAATATTATTCTTAAAGGGGGTTGCCCATGTATTACTTTTCACTTGAAACTATATAAAAGATTCTTTTAAAAAAAAAAAAAACTAAAAGTCAACATGTCCTTTGACTTCAGGAAATGCAAATGCTTCAAGATAGAGTTGTTTTTTTTCCATCCTTGAGTTTCTCAGAATTACACCTGAGGTCAACCCACCGAATCGTCAAAGACCAAAGGGGAAAGAAAAAAATCTACATGTAAGAGGGGCAAGCCCGGACTTGCCCTTGTGACGCCACCTGCATATAGATGCTTATTTGATAGATATCACTGTAAGCAAAATTATGGGTGGGAATCTCCAGTCAAAGAAAGAGGCTGTTCTTGACTGGCTTTCCCCTGGGTTTGAGCATTACATTCCCATGTTATCTAAGTTAAACTGTAGAACTGATGAGAAGTAAAGCCAGGAGTTATTCCATCCCCAAGTGGAAAAGAAAATTTTATCAGCCCCATTCACCTCACTCTTAAAAACTTAATTGATATGTGTAAAATAAGACCTGGATAAGAAGATTCAAATAAATGAGCATTGGAAGAGTAGAGTTAGATACATATAATAGTTGAGTATAATGGGTGACAAAAGGAAGAGACTGAGAAAGTTTCTTTAGGAAATGACTGACAAAATGCACTTTTCAAAATAAATAAATTGCCCTTGGTAAAAAGGGGACTGCTGCAAACAGAGATAAAGGTGCCAAGATAGCATGGGTAAATAAGCATGGTGAATTTTCAACCCCCTAAGACTCCAAATTATGGTGATGAGTTTAGAAATTCATTAAGGCCTATAAATCAGACAGTTCCCACTCCACTACTAAACAGACATGTTACTTTTATAATCCTGATTCATCATAAATAAACTAAAATTTTTGTTCATAATTTTTTATGGTGGGATTGTGAGAATTAAGTAGAACACTTAATAGGCTACCTAGACAATTATCAATGTGCATCTGCCATTATTGTTTCCCTGCGCTATTGTTAGAAAAAATAGAGGAAGGGTAAAACCAGAGAGTTTATTGGTGGTCTTAACACAGATGCATATGAATGTTCTATGGAGGAGCTTATCTTGCATCTACAAGAATAGTAGAGTCCAAAAGAAAATTCATGCAGGAAAGAAGCACATTGAGATGCCCATGTTTTAAGTTTTTGTCTGTGATGTTTCATAACCCAAAATGGAGACGGGCCAGTAGATAGATAGTTAAATAGTGCATTAGAGAATAAACAGACCTAGGTTTTGTGAGTAAGGTTCTAAACACTAAACACTCAGGGTGTGTATTGTGGCTTAGATCTGTAGGACAAGGTCTCTAGTTGGAGACTAAATGAGAGACAAGATCACTGGCATTCATCATTGAAGAACTATTCTGAGTGGAGAGCAGGTAGAGTACATACTATACCACTTCTGCTAAGAGCAGCTCCAGTAGTGAGCTGGTTCACATAGCAAAGAGAACTCTTCTTTTTATTTTCGAACTACTCCAGAGCCCATTGAGCAGTGAGGAAGATCTGCAGGGAGTCCATGGTGCAAACACATCAAAAGTATCACCTCTTTAAATAGGGCTTCTGCTGCCTCATAGCTGATGGCTGGAATAAATGGCCATTTCTGGTGAAAACATTAAAACGATGAAAATTTCAGATCACAGATAACCTAGTTTCATAGATAGGAAATTCAAGCCGGAAATAAGGAATTTGTCTGGACATTTTTAGAATTCATGATTTTTGCAGTAAATATGTGCATTGGTTCTTTGCCTATAAAAATAGTATAGAAAGAAAAAGCTAAACCAACAGTACCAGTAAAATATATTACAATTATTTTTATGCTCAAATAACATAAGGACATAAACAGTGTATTTTACTTCTACCATAAACACTCTGTTTACAATGTTCCCTTTAACTCACATGGTTTTAACTTACAAGGAGCCTTTAATTCAGTTTCTTACCACTGAACACAGATTTTTTCCCCTTTGATGAGAGAAATGGTGCAAGGCAAAAACTAACCTCTGGAATCTGATTAACTTCTTTGTTTCCATGGACTTGACCTTTTATCATTGACCATATAGGCATCAGTAACCGGGAGAGTTACTCTGAGGACAAGAATAACCAAAATATGTCAGGAGCCATAGAGATAGTGCAGCAGTAGGGAGTTTGCCTTGCATGTGGATGACCCAGGACAAAACTTGGTTCAATCCCTGGTCTCCCAAGCCAGGAGCAATTTCTGAGCGCATATTCAGGAGTAACCTCTGACCATCATTGGGTGTGGCCCCAAAACAAAAACAAAACAAGAAGAATAACTAAAATATGTCAAAGCACCCATACTATGAAGTATGCAACATTATTTCCAGAATTATCTTTCTTAACACTACTGCCTAGCTACAAGACTTGGGACAAATGTACTTAATCTGTCTAGTCCCTAGGCTTTTTTTGTACCTAAGAAAGTCATTAATAATACTGTCTGCATAAATTGCTGCAAAGATTAAGTGAGGGGAAAAATCTATAAAGTTCCAAGAATAGATCTTGACATATACAGGAACTGAAGTCATTTTTCTTCTATTCTCCAACTATCAGTCTTCCATACAATTCCTACAGAAGCCACTGTTTTAGGGGGAATATTCAAGAAATGCACTAGAGCTGTGGCCGGCAACCTGCAGTTCGAGAGCCACATGCGGCTCTTTACACTTTTAATTTGGCTCTTCTGTGTGCCGGGCGGCCGCTCCAGGAGTCAGGACTCTACTCCTAGTCTCTGTCAGTGCACGCCCTATGTAGATCTCAAAATAAATTTCAATCTTGGTTTTGGGGAAATTTGGTTCAGTTGAAAAAAAAAGGTTGCCGACCACTGCTAGAGCAACCAAAGCTACTTCTGACAGTGCTGAAGTTTAAGAGCCAGAGATCAAACTCAGCTATGTGCTTTACCATTCAAGCCATTGACCTGATCTTGAAGCAATCAGCTTTGAGGGTTTTTTTTTTGGTTGGTTTGTTTTGTTTTTTTGCTTTGTTTTTCTGGGTTTTGGTTTTTGAGCCACACCCAGCTGTACTTAAGACTTCCTTCTAACACTACATTCAGGGATCACTTCTATGTTTTTTATTTAAACATCTTGGTTGCAAGATTGTCCATAATATTTTTGTCACCAGATAAAAAGTTGAAATGAAAATGAAAATTTGTTCATAATTGAATTACAGTCACACAATATACAGCTTTCACCAGTGAACATTTGCCAACCCCAATGCCTTCACTTTCCCTCTCACCCTCAGGGATCACTTCTAGTAGGGTTTTTGGAATCATATAGGATGTTGAGAACTCAACACAAGTTGGCCAGGTCCAAGGCAAAGACCTTGTCCACTGTACTATCTCACCAGCTCTCAAAGCACTCAATATTTAAAGTGCTAGAAATAACTTCTGAGCACTTCTAGTATGGCTCCAAAACAAATACAAACAAATATGAATCCTAAAGAACTTGATGGAAAATTGATAATTGAAAAAATTCTCTCCTTTTCAGCTCAAAAGAAAAAGATTAGTAGTTGTCCCCATTGAAAGGTCCAGATGTAGTTGTCCCACATTGAAAGGTCTCACATTGAAAGGTCCAGATGTCATCCAGTGGTAGAGGTATGCTTTTCATGATTGAGGCCATGAGATAAATCATGGTTAACACATACCATACATGTACTCTTTTATCTTCACTCTTGCCTAAAGTTATACACAAACAAGGAGTCTCAGAAGAAGAGCTGATAGTCCCAGTCTCCAAAGTAGAGAAAGATATTCAATGTATGACTTCTCTTATTTTTAGGAAATTGCTCAGAAGACATTTTGTGTATCCTGAGAAGGGCTCCATTCAAGAAGTCATGTGCTTACCTTCAAGGTAAGTAAATAAATTCAAAAAGTCCTTACCACAGAAAAACCACCTGCTACGGCCTTTCTGAATCTCCTAAGCCAGAGGTCACATACAGGCCCAAGTTCTATGGGACCCATGGATGTGTTCTACTTAACCCACATACTGTTTTTGATCATTTGACTTCAAATGCCCTAAGAGAGAAAAGGGGAGCATGGTACTCCCTAAAATCTCTGATCTTCTCCCTTATATTACCAGCATCAGGTGTTTGTGTCCCTCTTCTAGTGGTACAGTATCTATTCTATCACATACAAATGATAGCCAAATACACAGAGTTTCTCCTAATACAAGTCAGAGGCCTTTCATGTCTGCCTTTAATGTGGCAATCATCTGGGGATCACAAAAGTGCCCTGCCCTAGACAGTTTAATAAACATGTTGTCACAATCTGTCTACATATTGCATCATGATTCTGAAAAGATTTCCCTTATAAATGAAATAATGAAAAGCATTTACATACACTAGAAAAGACTGAAATGCAGAGGAAATGGCCAAGATTCTGTGAATAGCCATTCTGCCCATTTCAGAAATTCTATTTTGCACTTAGATTAGTTCTCCCTCATCAATTGAATTGCAAAGAGCTCTAAAAGGGAAAACACAGAGGCAATTAAAATGAACAAACCAGCTTTCCTCTTTGCAAAGACACCCTGACCAATCAATGACTATTTCAGTATTAGAACTCAAACAGATGGCTTCCAGGATGAACAGAGTTGCTAAAAGATTCTGATGATTCTCTGCTTCTACAAAAATTCCAGATGGGAAGAGTCTCTTAGTGTGGATGTGAGGAAATTACACAATCATGTGCAGGCATCTTTTTAAATGGAGAAAGATGTTTAAAAATTTAGGTAATGAATGATTAGAGGGTGCATTTTTGTGAAGCAATCTTGATGTATGCATTAGTTATCAGTTGAACAAAATTGAATGTCATAGCTCTGATATTTTGTGCAATGTCTATTAAGTAGTACTGCCTTGTGTATTAAATTTTTATTGATTGATTAAATTAATATGGTAGTTCATAATTTGTGGAGAATATTAACTAGGAGCTTAAACCAGAAAAGAAAAAAATAGCAAGTATGAGAATAACAGGTCAATAAAGAAAACAAATCTATCGAAGGTGAAAGCACAATAGCATGTGTTTCCTGGTTTGGGGAATTAGGGGAAAAAAGAAAGTACTTATTGGAGCCTTTGATAGCTAAGTTGGTGAAGTGAAGGGCTTAGTGCTAAAGAGCAGCATCTAGGAAGATTAAAACAAATATTACTCCAGATTGCCAGAACAGCAAGCAATATTATGAAAAATATAGGTCTTGAAAAGGGAACTACTGACAAAAAGTTTTTGAACTTTTCAATATGCCCCAGAAACTCTTCTAATAATTACATTTTTTACTCCCAGTGTCAAAGCACATAAACACAAGCAAGTTGTCTTGGAACAAACATGGCATTATTCATGGAGTCAAGTATCAGAATGGGAGTCTGGTGATTGAGTCTCCAGGTTTGTACTTCATCATCTGCCAACTACAATTTCTAGTGAAATTCCCAGGACAACCCGTTGACCTAAAGATGGAACTTCTCATCAACAATGAAGTCAAAAGGCAGGCACTGGTAACAGTGTATGAGTCTGGAACACAAACCAAAAACATATACCAAAACCTCTCTCTGTTCTTGCTGGAGAACCTTCAGATCAATAATACCATATCAATCCAGGTGAATAATTTCCAGTACGTGGATACAGACACCTTTCCTCTTGATAGCGTGTTGTCCATCTTCTCCTACAGTAGTTCAGACTGAGTCATTGCTCTGGCCTCCAGGAAAAAGAAAATCTACTTAGTAGTGCATTTCTTTTCACACCCTTGGGCAAAAAAAAAAAAAAATAGTGAACCAAGACTGAAATCACAAAGAGTATTGAATTAGTACATGTCTTTTTCTTTCTTTGGGGAAGATACAGCTCTCGAATAAAATGAGAATTTTGAGTAAAGTATCTTTCAAACAGAAAGCAGACAAGAATTCTAGCATGCTGGATTAAGCGCCATATTGGAATCACAAAAGACTGGATTCAAGCCATAGTCTAACCACTTACTCAGAGTTTGACCTTTACCCTTACTGGAACTAAAAAGCCATGTAGATCAAAAAA
Organism: Suncus etruscus; assembly: GCF_024139225.1. Lineage (NCBI taxonomy): Eukaryota > Metazoa > Chordata > Mammalia > Eulipotyphla > Soricidae > Suncus > Suncus etruscus. Next base: position 9,194,858 of record NC_064852.1, read on the forward strand.
GGGACTGATTTTGAGTCTATCCAAAGACTTACATCTCATCATACTTGTTTCTCTGTTCACAGATTGTGAACTGAAATTCCAAGCCTCCAGCAAAAAGAAAGACCCCACATGAGTAAAAAATTGTTGGTATAAAAGCATCTGCCTGCATGTTTCTTCAATAGAGTCTGAATTTGGAGTTAAGATCTAGGGCACCTTATGGAAGGATGTGATTAGATATGAAGTATCTAAAAGGTATAAAAGAAAGGACTTTTAATACCTCACTGAGAGACTTCTGGGTGCTTAAAAACCCATCTGAGAGGCCTACTCTAGTCTATTAAAATTATGTTTTCATAATGGACAGACTTTTTGTCAGAAAATTAATACCATTCAATAAATACTTAACCAAGATGCCATGGTCAAAGGAGTGATAAAAAAGTAGTCATAAAATCATCACATTATGAATCCTTCATAATTTCTTTCAGTTGCCTGCTGCAAACATTTCACAGGAAAGTACTTATGTAAAGGATATTTTAAGGCCCCCAAAGGTGTTGGAAGACAGCGATGATCCTAAAAGTACTTTGGAGTACTGGTATCCATCTCTCCTGATTTGTACATGGGAGATTTCTCTGACTACATTATCTCTTATATTTGTTTTTCACCTTCAAAGGAATATCTTATTTGTTTGCAAGAAGGATTTGAAATATATGCCCTTCAGGAGAAAAGTGACTTATCATTGCTATATAAAAATTTTATTTACAATAATTACATTATTTTGTAATCCACCTGTGTCACATAATTTGACTTAGAAAGGAATCAGAACTCCCAAGAGGGTTGCTAGAACCAACTCTTAGATATAATCGAAGTAAAAATGCTGAGGAAACCTGGGAAGCATTTTCCAAGCAAGAGAACTTTCTAGAGTTTACCATGCCACTGACTATTCTGGCACACAAATTGAATAAGCTCTTAATAGGGTACATTAGTTCGTGAGCAGTATCTCTGGGTAGATTTTAAGAGATATGTTAAGCTGTTAGAATGAAAGGCCAGTATAGTACATGGATTTCTAAAGTCACATGTGATAACAGTTCAATTTCCTGACTTTCTCCCTACAGCTACCCATCAGGCATTAATGGTCTCCCCTTAAAGCCTTTCTGTTTATCCTAGACCCAATATCTTTCCAACCTTGCACCAAAACAATTCCCAACATCCAGAGGTTTCCTCTACTCTTACTTGCCATCTCCCCCACTGCTTCAGTCTCTTCATTCTAATGTAAGATACAAGTAAAACCTATATTATGTGCCTATTACTTTTAGTACCTATATGACTATATAATACCTGAATATATCTGTATATTCAAAAAAAGGATAAATCACACAGTCAAAAGAATTATTAGGGCCTCATGAAATCAAAGTTCTGCCTCTCAGAAATGGAAGGAATTTATCTGAAGGTCACATTTTCTTGAATAAAAATTTTTATTTTAATTTGAATTTATTCATGTATAGGTGTATCTATACATGCATTTAAGTATGTGTAGATCTGTACATATGTGTCTTTAATTATGTGTGCATGTATGATTATAATATGTACATATATGTATGTGAATATAGCAACTGTTTCATAGATCATGTGTTTAGCCTAAGGTCAAGTGGGAAAGCCTAATTATTGTTCTAAGCTTTGCAAAATTACTATGTACTTATATTTATTTTTAAGTATGAAAACTACAGAAAATAATGTTTCTTCTATGTCTTAGCAGCTTATTTAATAATTATTAATATTTTTCTATATTACCTTCATCCTCTATTTTTAAAAATTAAAGAATACAAATAGAGCTAACATCTTCTCTATACATGGCCTCACACTCTTCCCAGAGATAAACATTGCATGGAAGTTTGTGTCCCTTTCCCTTGCTCCATTTTATTTGTGTTTTCTTGAAAGAATATATAGTGTAATATTGTGTGATTTTAATTTTTTTCAATAAAAAATTCATACTTTATATAAATTTGTTACTTGAGTATTTTATGGGTCATTACATTTTTAATATTTATCTTAAATAGATATGTAGATCTTGTTCCTTCATTTAACTACAGAAATTTCTTTTACAGTGGTGAAAACTAGGTTTTATTAATTTTTTAAATTTTACTTTTTTTAAATAATATTGTATTTAAAAACCTTGGTTACAAACATGATTGTGATTGGGTTTCAGTCATATAAGAGGACACCCCCCATCACCAGTGCAACATTCCCACCAAATATCCCTCCTCCCCACCCCCCCCACCTGTACTCTAGACAGGCTTTCTATTTCCTTCACACATTCTCATTGTTAGGATAGTTTGCAATGTAGTTATTTCTTTAACTAAACTCATCACTCTTTGTGGTGAGGTTCATGAAGTGGGCTGTAACTTCCAGACCTCCTCTTTTTGTCTCTGAAAATTATTGCAAGAATGTCTTTCATTTTTCTTAAAACCCATAGATGAGTGAGACCATTCTACATCTTTCTCTATGTCTTTCTCTCTGACTTATTTCACTCAGCATAATAGATTCCATGTACATCTATGTATAGGAAAATTTCATGACTTCATCTCTCCTGATGGCTGCATAATATTTCTTTGTGTATATGTACCACTGTTTCTTTAGCCATTCATCGGTTGAAGGGCATCTTGGTTGTTTCCAGCATCTTGCTATGATAAATAGTGCTGCAATGAATATAGGTGTAAGGAAGGAATTTTTGTGTTGTATTTTTGTGTTCCTAAGGTATATCCCTAGGAGTGGTATAGCTGAATTATATGGGAGCCCAATTTCCAGTTTTTGGAGGAATCTCCATATCGCTTTTCATAAAGGTTGGACTAGACGGCATTCCCACCAGCAGTGGATAAGAGTTCCTTTCTCTCCACATCCCCGCCAACACTGCTTGTTCTCATTCTTTGTGATGCATGCCAATCTCTGTGGTGTGAGGTGGTACCTCATAGTTGTTTAGATTTGCATCTCCCTGATGATTAGTGATGTGGAGCATTTTTTCATGTGCCTTTTGGCCATTTGTATTTCTTCTTTATCAAAGTGTCTGTCCATTTCTTCTCCTCATTTTTGTTGGGATTAGATGTTTTTTTCTTGTAAAGTTCTGTCAGTGCCTTGTATATTTTGGAGATTAGCCCCTTATCTGATGGGTATTGGGTGAATAGTTTCTCCCACTCAGTGCGGGGCTCATGTATCCTGGGCACTATTTCCTTCGAGGTGCAGAAGCTTCTCAGCTTCTGTATTCCCATCTGTTTATCTCTGCTTTCACTTGTTTGGAGAGTGCAGTTTCCTCCCTGAAGATGCCTTTAGACTCAATGTCATGGAGTGTTTTGCCTACGTGTTGTTCTATATACCATATGGTATTATGTCTGATATCGAGGTCATTAATCCATTTGGATTTTACCTTTGTACATGATGTTAGCGGGGGGTCTAAGTTCGCTTTTTTGCAAGTGGCTAGCCAGTTAATTACAGAAAATTTTCTTGTGGGTCTATTTCACCTCTTATTGTCATTTCTTACTACCACAAAAATACTCTTTGAGAAGCATAGAGTGTTGTATAACTACTGAGTAAATCTTATTTGGAGATGTGATATCTTGCTGGGATCTTTACGGAGCTGAAGTTTTAGAATTTGAAGAAGTATTTCCACATTTCCTTAGAATTATCCACTCCACACATCCCTTCCACACACTCATCCTGAATGTTACATGGAATCAGTCCCATACCAATAGTCACCATGACTCAGCATGGTGTGTGCCCCAGGTTAGGCCTACTCCAGTGTTCTATTTAGTGCTTGACCACAAATTTTCTGCTTAGGGGGCATCCCTGTCTCCAGCACTCATTCTATGGAGAGTAAATTAAAATATTAGATTGCAAGCACAACCTAGTAGAAAATTTTTACCACAAGAACAAATATTTGTGTTCCTTGATGTATAATATCTCTTCACATTCTGTACTCTCTCCCTGGATGACTTCACCCCTGACTTCAAGTAGCATCTTCTTGTAAATGGCTATAAAACTCTGTTTTCAGGGGCCAGAGAGATAGCATGGAGGTAGGGTGTTTGCCTTGCATGCAGAAGGATGGTGGTTCAAATCCCGGCATCCCATATGGTCCCCTGAGTCTGCCAGAAACAATTTCTGAGCGTAGAGCCAGGAGTAGCCCTGAGTGCTGCCGGGTGAGACCCAAATGCCCCTATCCACTGAAATATCCCCTCAGCTCCAGACGATTATATTTTACTTTACAAATATGTATTTTCACTCATGCATGCACACACACACACACACAGACACAAGCACACAGACACACACTTCACACAAGACAAAATTTTCTTTTCTTGGGAAAAAACATATTTTATTTTGACCATCATGACTCACAATACTGTTTATAGTAGGGTTTCATGCATAAAACATTCCACACCCTCCATAAAGCAACCACACCTTCCACTAGAAAAACTGCCTCTATCACTGTCCCATCTTCTTCCCCCACCCCATTCTATTCTCCTCTCACCCTTCTCTCATGGTACACATCATACAAAATTCCAGTTTTCGGCTACTGTTGCCTTTGAGCAAATGTTTTCATGCTATCTCTTTATATCCTAGTAGGAGGTATATCTTTAATTAATTAATTAATTAATTACAAATTAATATTTGTGACTCAGAAAAACTTAATCTGGTGACCCCCTTAATTATTTAGAGTGTTGTCAGAAATTACAAACACAGTTTAAAATACTGCGCCAGTGTGCCTTTCCAAATGTTCTATAAATTGTAAATCACAGTTCCACACTCCCTTTTAGCAGGGATTTAGATTAGTTTGATTCACAGTGAGCAGAATTCTACCAGTTCTTATCTATCTAGTTAGTAGGCAGAGCTGGGAGCAACTGATTTTCTGCAGCCCATATGTGCAAGGTTCAGGATTTTGATGCTAGCTTAGCTCATGTAGCAAGACAGATGGAAGTGAGAGAACCAACCATTCTGCTGACCTGATGGGTAGATGTGCTTGGCTCTTAGAATTGGAAGAAGCAGTAGCTTCCTGATTGTGGTGGTTTCTTGTTCAAAATATTGTATTGTGGTACAGGAGTAGGCAACTTCAAAATTATTATTTCCAATTGGTAAAGAAACTACCATTCAACCTACTTATCTGGAGTAGCAGTAAAGGCTATTCCTGAATGTTCTGCCAGGAAACTGTCTTCTCAGCCCTATTGACACTTTGATAAGCCACTTAATTTCCCATAATAAAAAAATCCTTTTCTGGTAAAACAATCAAAAGTTATGTCTGTTCTCTGAAAATGGGGCTCTCTCCACAAGTACGAAATCCACCTGACAATAACCCCAACTCTATTATAAAAGTCAAGGTCTCAGCCTCTTGTGAGTTCACTTTTCTATTCCCCAGGCAATCACTAGTCTCATCATCTAACTCAAATCCTTGGCACCATGTAACTCCCATCTCCACAAAAAACAGGTCCTTGCTGTTCTTGGGACTCATAAATAATAATTAACAGATTTTTAAACTTCATTGATTGATAGATTGATTGATTGGCTTTGGAGCCAAACCCAGTGGAGCTCAGGGGTTACTACTAGCTCTGCACTCAGAAATCGCCCCCTGGCAGGCTGGGGGACCAGATGGGATGTTGAGAACAGAACCAAACCAGTCCCTCCCGGGTCTGTGACATGCAAGGCAAATGCCCCACTACAATGCTATCTCTCCAGTCCCTGATTAACCATTAAAGCCCTACCATTATGCACTTTTATGCATCCATTTAATATTCCCAATATCCCTTAAAAGATAGTCAGTACCATCCCCAATTGCAGAAGACATTGAGACTCAGAGACACTGAGTAGCATAACCAACATCCCCAAACCAGCTGGTAAAATTGTTATTGAAGCTCTGATTTGTTGACATTCACTAGACCACACTCTATGTTTAAGAACTATGAACACAGCCTTTGCCACTAAAATCTGAGCTCTCTAAATCAGCTCCATTTCTCACTTGTCTTGATCTATCTAGCTTTATGCTCCTTGTTCTGCCCCCCTCTACTGCATTTGCTGTATGCTCAAATCTCATTGAACTTCTATTTCCTCAGACCTTCTGGGATCACTCTTGCCATCAAGTGTATGCAGATTCCTTTGCTTCTACCTCAAATGCTTGTTTCATGCTCTTTTGCCCAATTAACTTCCATCATCATTCTAATCTCAGAGTTCTTCAACTCTCTGACATCACTTAATAGCCTGCTGTGTTCTACATTTCCCCTTTTCTTAAATGCAGGATACCTCCCTGCTCACTTCTAGTCTCTCTTTAGTTCCTCTCCAATACCCAAACTCTTGGAAAGCAGAAATTCTATCCTTGTTATTTGCCATTGGTTCCTTACAGTTCATCCCAGTTCTAGGGGTCTGAGGATAGTATAGCAGGTAGAGCATTTGCCTTATGGATGGGTATCATACTTGGCAACCCAAACTATTTCTCCAGCACCACCAGAATTAATCCTGGGTACAGAGATGAAAGTAATTCCCGAGCATTTCTGGGTATGCCCCCAAAAGAAGAAAATCTCTTAATACGCAGGCTCCATCTTTATAAAAGATATCAAATAAGCCATCATTAAGAGTCCCAACTAAATAAAGCAAGTGACTTAAAAATTACTTTTTCTGGGCCAGAGCAATAGTAGAGCAAGAGGACACTTGTCTTGCATGCAGTCAACCAGGTTTGATTTTTGGAATCCCATATGGTCCCCCCAAGTACTGTTAGGCATGATTCCTGGTGAAGAGTTAAGAGTGCAGAGCCACCCCTATGCATTACTAGATATGGCCCCAAACAAAAATAAATAAATTAATATAAGTCACTCACCTTAAAAAATGTTTTCAGAATCAGGAGAATAAGAATGATGGTTAAAAACAGGAAATTTTTATACATAGAAATCAACATAAAAAGGGAGGTGAATTTGTGTAGGGTTTAGTTACAGCTTATTTCTGTTCCACATAGCATTAGCTGTGTGGTTAACTAAAATTAAAATTATCTCTTTCTAAAATGCTTCACTCACATGGTCTGAAAAGCTCTCTGCTAGGTTGTGAGCTAGGGCTGTTGGATAGAAACCTCCTTTAGATCTCAATAGAATAGCTGGTATTCAATAAAACAAGTGAAGTTGATTCCAGGTAGAAATGTTCCAGATACAAGTGTTCCAGGTACAATAGAGATCTGAACTGAAAACTATTGGTCATCTACAACTAAACCCTACACAAATTGCAGATTAACATAAAATTATTGTGTTGCTTTAACTAGTTTTGAGAATAATTTTGTTATATAGCAGAAAAGGGGTCAAAATCTGAACAAAATCTGATCTGCCTTCCTATGTTCATCACAGCACTATTTACAACAGTCAGAATCTAGAAACATGCCAAGTGCCCAAGAATAGGTGGCTACAGTGGCTAAAGAAACTGTGGTACATCTGCACAATGGAATACTATTACATCTATTAGGAAAAAATGTTATGAAAATTTCTTAGATGAATGGATATGGTGATTATTATGCTGACGGAAATGAGTCATAAGGAGAGGAATAGGCATAGAATAACCTTACTCATTCGTGAGAGATAAGACAAATAAAAGATAGTATAGCAATAATATCCAGAAACAATAGAGATGAGGGCCAGGGGGACCAGTCCATGCTAGGAATCTTGCCTAGTAGTGGAACAGTGCAATTATGTAGAGAAGAATTTGTTATGATAATGGTAGCTGGAACTTAGCCCTGGGACATGAACTGAGTTCTGAAAGGGGATAAAGTGATTTGCCTAGTACTCCTTCATTAGCAACAGTGCAAACCAAAGTACGAAAAAGGAAAAACAAAGTGGGAGAGAGAGTGTGTATGAAAGAAGTAAAATATCTGCAACTGAGTTAGAGCGAGGGTAGAGTGGGATAGAAACTGGGGCATTGGTAGTGGGAAATGTGTACTGGTGAAAAATTGTATACACTGTATTATTGAAACTCAATCAAAAACAATTTTGTAGCCGTGATGCTTAACTAAATTCATTAATTAAAGAGTTTTACTGGAAAATATAAATGTCTAAGATTTCTTAAAGTACAAAGCAATTAAAGAAATCAAAGAGAAGGTCAATATTTTCAATAAAGAGCAAATAAAATCCCCCCCAAAAAAGGAGGTGAATTACTATATTGTAAAAACTATAAAGCACTGCTAAGAGAAATAGAAGAGGATGCCAGAAAATGGAAAAATAAATATTGTCAAAATGACCAGCTTCCCAAAGTCTTTTTTTTTTATTTAAGCACTGTGGTAATAAAATTGTTCATGACCGAGTTTTAGTCATATGTGGGTATCCCCTCATTCAACTTCCTGTTTATTCCACCTGGATGGTCAGACCCACTCACACCTGGGAGGAGTCTGTGACTTGGAATAAAAAAATATAAAAAGGTGTGGCTGGGAAGAAAGGGAACAAGGAAGCAAGGAGAGCAGCTGAAAGGGAGTCAGAGACAGAGAGAGGCAGAGAAGGAGCAGAGAAGGGGCTGCTTAGAAAAGACTTCACATAGAAGCCATGTGAGGAAATGCACATGGCGGATAGAGCAGTGAATAAAGCTGTCTGAGTCCTTTGATACTTAAATTGAGTGCCTGTGAAATTATTTCACCATTACACCCTTCTCCAGACCGGCCGGCAAAAGCGGTAAAGGTGCCGTGCCAAGAAAGGCCTTACCCCAACACTAAGACATTAGAATTTATATTTTATAATTAAAACACCAACCATAGAATGTACACCACCCTTCACCAGCCACCAATGTCTCCAGTGTACTTCCCACTCCATTCTGCCTGCCTCTGGGACAGGTATTTTACTTTCTTCTTTCTCTTTCTCTGTATCTCTCTCTCTCTCTTTTCCTTTTTGACACTGTGGTTTGCATTATAGTTAATAAAGGAGTACCAGACATATCATTTTACCCACTTTCAGCACCCAGTTGTTGTCTAGGATCATTCGTTCCAACTACTATTGTCATAGTGGATCCTTCTCTACCCCGATTGCACCCAAACTCCCCCCCCACACACACACTCTTTGTTGCAAGCTTCCTACCATGGATTGGCCCTTGTGGCCCTCTTCTTTATTATCTCTGGATATTATTGCCATATTATCTTTCATTTTTCTAATATCCTACAAATAAATGAGATTATTCTCTGTTTATTTCTATGACTCAGTTCACTCAGCATAATACTCTCCATTTTCATCCACGTATAAACAAATTTCATGACTTCATTTTTTCTAACAGCTGCATTGTATTACATTGTGTAGATGCACCACCGAATCTTAACTCACTCATCTGTTCTCAGGCAACTGGGTTGTTTCCAGATTCTGGCTATTGTAAATAGTGCTGCAATGAACGTAGGAATGCAGAGATTTTCTGCATGCTGTTTTTGGATTTCTAGAGTATATTCCTAGGAGTGATATTGCTGGATCATATGGAAACCCGATTTCTAGTTTTCAAGGACTATCCATATCATTTTCCAAAAAGGCTGGCTCAGTCTACGTTCCCACCAGCAATGAATGAGAGTTTCTTTCTCTTCACATTCATACCAGCACTGGTTGTTCTTGTTCTTTAGAGTGCCAGTCTCTATGGTGTGAGATGATCTCTCATTATTTTGATTTGCATCTCCCTGATGATTTGTGATGTGGAGCATTTTTTTCCATATGTCATTTGGCCATCTGTATTTCTTCTTTGAGGAAACGTCTGTTAATTTCTTCTCTCCATTTTTAAATGAGGTTGGATTTTTTTCTTGCAAGTTCTATCAGTGCCTTGTATATCTACCAAAGTCTTATACAGAGTCAGTGCAATAACCATTTCTATTGATGTTTGTCAAAGATATAAAAAAAAACTACAAAAATTTGTGTAGAACTATAAAGCTTTACAAATATCCAAAGAGATGCTTAAAAGAAAATTCACTGCATTTCCCAACTTGAACAATACTAGAAAGCTATACTAATCGAAACCATATGGCATGTTCTGATAAATGAAGAGCAATGGAATAGAATAGAGTTCTGAGTTAAATCCCAAGATTTCTGAACAGTTAATCTACTACAAAAGAGCTAAGTATGTCAAGTGAAGTATGTAAAAATCTCTCCAACAAATGGTGTGGAAAAACTGAACAGTCACACATTAAAAAAAAAAGAAGAAGAAATTATAACCGTACTTCATATATTAACAAAAATAAATTCAAAGTGGGTCAATGATTCTGATATTAGACCAGAATCTATTAAATACATTGAAAAAAATCATCAGCAGAATTTTTCAGGAAATCGGTTACAGATTTGTCTTCACAAGAGAACCACAGAAGGTAAAAGTGATCAAATGCCTGCCTTGCATGTGGCAGACCCAGGTTCAAACCTTGGCACCACATAACCACACTCTACCAGGAGTGGTCACTGAGCACAGAGCCAGGAGTTAGCCTTTACCAGATGTGGCCCCCGAAGCACAAAAAAAAAAAAAAAAAAAAAAACTAAATAAATTAAAGCAAATGAAGAAAAATGTAATATCAAATAAAAAGGCAAAACTCTAAATATTACTCCCAAATTATTATTATTATTATTATTATTACTTTAGGTACTCGAAAGTATGGCAAAGGTATTTTTGTAAACCTGCAAAATGGGGTCAGAGAGGTGGTACATTGGTTAGGTTGATTGCTTCGCACACAGGTGTGGTAGGTTCTATACCTGGCATATCATGTGATATTCCAACTCCTCTAGGACTTGAAATTTCTGAGACCAGAGCCATGAGTAAGCCCTGAGCACACTGCCAAGAATGGTTCCCTTAAAGCAGTGCTTCTCAATTATTTTCTGTCATGCCCCCTAGGAAGAAAACATTTTTGTGCTGACCCTCCACCCCGGAGTGACTGTAAATAGTAGCATCATTAAAAATAAAACTTTAACCTGCAAAACAAAAATATATAAAATATTTTGAGCTGATTTTTTAATCAGAGGTGATGTCTGCATGAATGGCTACGATGAGCATGTTTTGCAATGCATAGCTTTTCGAAGAGGGGTTTGAAGTAGGACACAGCAACTCTCAGCTCCCGAGACATACAGAGACATAAATATGGGGCTTAGCTTGTTATGACAGTTTGCCGAGGTCAAACGCTCTCCCCTTTAAGGAGCCTCGCATCCCCCTGGGGGGGGCAGCCCCCCACTATTTGAGAAGCACTGCCTTAAAGAGAGAGAAGCATTTTGTATGAATGAATGGAGTTATACAGACAAACATGTTTTCAAGGATCAACTATATTTACTTTCCCAAATATACTGATCCTAAAGTTCAAATGCCCATTTTCTTAGTGATGTTCCTTCTCTACAAATATATCGTTTGTTAAGATACTGTATTGGTCCAAATTCTACAAATTGTTCCACATGTATGTGTGATGAACATGTTAATGTTGTTGTTAAATAAATAATTTGGAACAACCAAATTATACCTATACTATCTGACAATTTGGAAAAGAAAAAAGCAAAGTTTCACTTGGTTTATGGAGCTATTTCTATGAGTGAAGTGGAATTTACTCACTGGCTCATTCATATCTCTTCTAATCTCTTGTAAGAGCTACCTGCCTTTCTAATCATATTGTTTGTAGTGATACACTTGAGAGTTTAAATAAACCTTTTGTGTGTGTTAAAATCAGCTGCAGAAATTTTTAATGTGTGTAAATTATATCCCAAAAGAATTCAATCAGACTCTCTGGAGTAAGAACACAGACATTACAATTATTTTAAGCCCCAAGATTTATGCTAAGTTAGAGAAACATTTTTTTTTCTTTCTGTTTACTGGGAAGCTGCTTCAGCCTCACACTGACATGACACAGAATTGAGAGGTATTAAGCCTTAGACCTTGTGAGGTCAGATTCTATTTGTCTCTGGGATAAAACAACTGTGGGCCCCAGAAAGGTGTCTGTGAAGCAAAGGCCAAATATGAAAGATCTTGATTAAAAAAATATAGAACCTTACAGACATCCAGTGTTACTGAAGTAGAATCTGCATTTTATTATAAAATTTAAGATTCAGTATTTGTAATACTGTTTATTTATAATAGTGTAAATGAGGGTTTTAGGCAAGTGATGTTCCAATACCACACCCTCAAGTATCTCTTCATCAGTATTCAATGTCTCCTCCCACATACCCTTTCTGGGCAATTACTTTAGGCCAGTAGCCAGTGTCTGCTTCTATTGGCCATTTTCTATTCTTACTGTTTTTCTATATGCCTCATATTAAAGAGAAACTCTGCTTATGTCCCTTTCCTGACTTCACTCAGAAAATACTTTTAGATCCATCTATGTGGTGACAATTTAGATCCTAGTATTCCACTGGGTATACGCAACATGGATTTTTAGCCACTCATCTGTTCTTGAGCACAAATCTTGGCTACTGTGAGTATTACTGCCTAGGAGTACAAATATATTTCCAAAATATTGTTTTCATGCTCTAGGGAAAGATCCCAAGTAGAATAGTTGAATCAGTTCTCAGTTGTTGAGATGTGTCAATATTTTTAATAAAGAATAACCCAGATAAAATTCTCTTTTCCCCACATTTCCACCAGCACTGGTTGTTTCTATTTTTTTTTTTTTTTTGGTGTGTGTCATCTTTGCTAGTGTGAGGTAATGCCTCATTGTTTCCATTTGCAATTTAACTGGATTTAAGAGAGAATGGGGGTTCCCAGTCCTCTGAAGACTCTGGTTTTCATGATATTCCATCGTGACTATATTTTGGTCCCCTGATTATCCCAAGATAACTTCCAGAAGTAGATTCTCATTTACATCAGTTGCTGATGTAAACATGAGTGTTCATAACACTGAAAATTATTAAGAAAATATTTAATTTTAATTATTAGAAAATTATTAAGTTGGCCACTGTGATAGTGTTTGGTTGATTGTAATTACGTTTTCAAAAACTACTTCTCATTCAGTTTCCACTTGGACTCTTGGACAAGAGCCAGGAAAAGTTCTGGCCAATGTAATTAAGGCCTGGGCATTAATCCAGAGACTAGGGTGAAGGGTAAGGTGTTTTCCCTATGGCCTAACAAAGAAATCAAGTCTGGGCTGGCAGAGATGAATGACAATTTGAAAATCAAATTCAGCTACTAAAAGCATTAGGATCTGAGAGAACTACCTTCCTAAAATGAAATGTCTTCATTTAATGAGAAGTGGTATAAGAAGTATAAACCTTCCTAAATCTATGGACAGAACAAATATGCATTAATCTTAAAAAGGATTCTATTGAGAATTCATTATGACTACATTCAATATGCACAAAGGAGTCTGTGTATTGAGGAGCAGGAAGGGGAAAAATTGTCAACTTGGAGATAAATTATTCCACAGAATCATAGAAGCCAGCTTCCATTAGCATCTAGGAGAACTAGTCATTTTCCCCTTAAAGGTTGCTGTCCTAGCCTCACTCAGACACGACACAGAATTGAGAGGTCTGGAAATGCCAACTAAACAAGAGGGTTATGGAATTTCAGGGCGCTCATCCTTCATCTCCCTCATGGAAGCACCACTTACAATGGAGTATTGTTTCCATATCTTAAAATAAAACAGCTCAAAGATAAGAGTTTGCTTCTGAATCTCACTCACAGAAACACCTCTTTGAGGTTGGAGCCAGGACAATAGCACAGCGGCCAGTCCGGGACCTACCTAGGTTTGATTCCTGCCATTTCATATGGTCCTGAGCCTATCAGGAGCAATTTCTGAGTGCAGAGCCAAGAAAGGGAAGAAAAGAAAGAAGAAAAGAAAGAAAGAAAGAAAGAAAGAAAGAAAGAAAGAAAGAAAGAAAGAAAGAAAGAAAGAAAGAAAGAAAGAAAGAAAGAAAGAAAGAAAGAAAGAAAGAAAGAAAGAAAGAAAGAAAGAGAAAGAAGAAAGAAAGAAAGAAAGAAAGAAAGAAAGAAAGAAAGAAAGAAAGAAAGAGACAGAAAGAAAGAAAGAAAGAAAGAAAGAAAGAAAGAAAGAAAGAAAGAAAGAAAGAAAGAAAGAAAGAAAGAAAGAAAGAAAGAAAGAAAGAAAGAAAAAAGAAAAAGAAAGAAAGAAAGACCAGATTTAGGGTTTAATAACCGATCTGAAAAGAGTCAAATTGTAGTTTTTGTTCCTCATGTACTTAATACTTTTCTTAAGGAATATTTTGTCCAGATGTATTGTTGATCTAAATCACCTCCACATAAGTGAACCGTAAAAGTTAGGATTATAGACATGTTGCTAACCAGGTAATTAAGAGCCAGGACTTCTGAGTGACCACTATGGCAACTGAGTAAAGACGAGTGGGCCATAAATAATAAGTTATGCTTTGGACAAAACAGAAGGACCCAATCTGGTTACCTAGGCAGGACAGTGACAGGGCCACTGAAACTCTTAGCAAATTAATTGATCTCCTTAGGAAACCTTTAAAAAAGCAATACTAAACACAATGATTTCAGCCCACAAGGGCTCCCTCTAGGTACACTTCCAGCAAGGTAAATTGTGGTGAAACATCCAACCAAAAACTTGCATTCTTGGGGCCAGCGTGATAGCACAGCAGAAGGAAGTTCACCTTTCATACCGACACAGGACGAACTCAGGACTGGGTTCGATCCCGGACATCCCATATGGTCCCGGTCCCCTGAGCCTGCCAGGACCAATTTCTGAGCATAGAGCCAGGAGTAACTCTTGAATGCTGCCAGGTGTGGCCCCAAAACCAAAAACAAACAAACAAACATTGCAATCTAATGCCCTTCTTTTCTTTGTCTCAATATTTGATGTGATTGCCAGAAAAACTCCTAGCAAAAGTCCTCTTTTGCCTAGCTGTGGTTCACTTAGAAGTTAAATAAATCTCCTTGCTTTTTCAATTAATAATATCATAGTGGTGGCCCAAGCAGTAGGGGGTCTGCCTTGTACACGCTAACCTAGGACAGACAGTGGTTCGATCCCCTGGTGCCCCATATGGTCCCCCGAGCCAGGAGTGATTTCTGAGTGCATAATCAGGTAACCCCTGAGCATCACCGGGTGTGGCCCAAAAATTCACACACCCCCCAAAAGATAGTATCAATGTGACTTAGTAAGTGTGGTAACAGCAGAACCATTAGCACTCTGATCTACTTTTAACACCCAAAGGCTCCCAATGAAAACAACTAAAGGATTTCATCATTGCACTCCAAATGCCATGGGCACAGATGACATAACCACTATAACCTTCCTAATTGACCTTCTGCACTCATACCACGCTCATTTTACTGACTCATTTGAGGCATTTGGCATCTTGCAAAGTGGTTAAGAGGAAAAGACTCATGGATCGATATTTCAAGATGAAGTAGGTCGTGAGTCTAGAAAACACTTCAAAAGGCCAAATCCCTACAGCCACTGTTATGGATGATCCCTGTTCTCAAGTACACAGCTCCCTGTCGAATCAGATCTTTTCACATTACTTTGCTAATGATAGTGTGTTGGTAGAGGCCTTTGGATTGGTCTTCATATTGCCTTCTAAATCGATGTATCTCAATTGGTTCCTTTGGTTTACATGTTAAAAAGATGTTTCCCCATCCCCAGATGCCTCCTCATTTGGCTTTTTTCCTATCCCTGATGAGGAAAAATTTCTTAAATGTTTTTAGGTCATATATATTTTAACCTTTTCTTTTCCAAAAGACTGCCCCATTTCAGAACTCTAGCCTGCAAACAGAAACCCTTGCCAGAAGAGCGGGGAGCCACAGAGACAAGAGGCCTCAGACCATTAGAAAGAGGCCTCAGACAGTTAGCCCGAGTTAAGCAAGTTCTGCTCTCACGGCTTCCAAGGACAGCAAGCCTGGGAGATAAAGACTTGGGCATGTGGGATCAAGGTCCGTTTATACTTACTATTATGTTATAGCTGCCACTTTAAGTAAGTTTTAAGTTTTATAGGATATATCAATAAGTTAAGTTAGTTGTTAAGTACTCTTACATTATTGCTAATTATCATGAACCTAGAGTGATTTCATCAGTACCAACCAGAGGGGGCACTCGCGCCAGAAAGCCCAACTCCCATGCTTCTGAGGCTGACGTATGTGCCACTCTGTGCCAAGGAATCTAACCATTAGCTACATCTGAACCTTGAGTTTCAGTGATCCCCTTTCTTCTCTGTGGCTAACAAGGCCAGGTTGTTCCCATCCTGGCCCACTGTGATAAGCTGACACCTGGGGTTGATAAGTTTTAATGACCATCTCTTTGTTCACTGAATATGTTTCTTTCTTCTGGCTAAGTTATGATGTAAAAATGCACAAACTGTGCCTGCGCCGTTTGATGACACTGTTCCTTTCAGAAATGATCTATATAAACCTTGCTCAAACAAAGCTTGAGGTCTTTGCTTTGGGATCTGTCCCAGGACACTGATCCTGGATCCAGAATAAAATCTTACCTGTGCTCTTGCATGGTCTCTAAGTCATTCCTTGGAACACTCGGGGCGCCCTGAGGATGGGGATTTTTCCCAGACCCAAACACCCCCTGGGGGGGTGGGATTTGTTTTTCCCAATAAAAGCTGCCTTGGAGGCTTGGAGGAAAAGCAGCCATCTTGACTCATGGTTCCTCGTGGTGAAGCAACGGGTTTGTGGGAGACAAGCTTGAAGTGGGAGCTTCTGGCCTTCTATTCCTTCCCAACTGTGTGTGAATTATTTCCTACATCAGAGTAGCTGCTGGACCTGCGTCTCTTATTCTACCTGGACTTGGGGCATGGGGATCCCTCTCCCTCTCTAGGGATTGTGGAGCACACAACCCACCATTTCACAAAAGTGTGCTTATTTAAGCACTCTGTATGCACTCTGTATGCACAGGGCTAGAGTTGGAATTGATAGAGATGAAATATAAAGAGCTAATTAACACCTATTGAATCCTTTAGGTATCACAATAAGGCCAAGTACAATAGTCTATTTTATTCTAAAGTACCTTAGGAAATAGAGATGGCCATTTCCATGTTACAGTTGAAGAAGCAGAGAAAGAAAGAAATAATAATACATCCACATGTCTCAATTCAAACAGATCATTAGGTAGATTCTCAAAATATGAGACCTAGGCTCTACAGACATTGTAGCGCTCTCCTAGGAAGTCTCCAACAGTACACATGTCCATTTCTTTGTTTATAAAATCCTTGTCTCCATAGCCCTCCCCTTGCCTCTACTCTTCTTGGCTTTCTTTTCTGATGTCAATCATTACTTTGAAGTTGGACATATATCATGATAACCATTCTCAGGTTACATGAGACCTGGGAATTGTGTTGTGTTGTGTTGCATTGCTTTGTTATGTTGTGATGTTGTGTTATATTCTATTGTATTTTTATTTTTATCTTATGTATTATAGTTTCTAATACAGTTAATAAGACTTTCAGGAATACAATGTTTTATACCACACCCACCAAAAACACATCAGTGCTCTTCCACCTATGTCTCACTGTTTCCTCTGGTCTCCCACCACCCATCCTACTTCCTACATACTCATGGGAGTATGATTCAGAATGGAGTATTTTGTCTTCTTCACTTGCTGTGCACATGGCCCACTAAGGTTCAATTCCCAGCTTCCCATATCGTTCCCCTAGCCCACAATGAGTGATTCCTGTGCACAGGACCAGGAGTAACTCCTAACCACTGAGTATAAGCCAAAACACAAATAAAGAGCAAAAGGGAAAAAGAAATAACTCAAAAGTAAGAATATGCATCTAAATCCCAAGTCCTTGATTCTTGTATGGGGACAATTTGTCTATAACAGACATTAGCTATATGTTTCCCCTTACTTTGTTTCTTTCTTTCTTTATTTTTTTTTCGGTTTTGGGGACACACCCGAGGTGTTCAGGGGTTACTCCTGGCTATCTGCTCAGAAATAGCTCCTGGCTGGCAGGCTCGGGAGACCATATGGGACGCCGGGATTTGAACCAACCACCTTAAGTCCTGAGTCGGCTGCTTGCAAGGCAAACACAGCTTTGCTATATCTCCGGCCCCACATTATTCCTATCTGACTGATTTACAACAGCATGATGCCCTTCCCAGTTATATACACAAAGTGATGAATTGCATAATTTCATTTCCTGAAAGATAAGTATAATTTTATTGTGTATTTATACCACACACAATGTGTGGTATGGTATAAATCTGTTCTTGGACACAGGTATTATTTTTAGATCTTGGCTATCATAAATAGTGCTATAATAACTACAGGCAAATATATTTTTGAAATGTCATTTTGAACTCTTGGGGTAGATGCCAAGGAATTAAGTTGTTGGTTATATATAAGTGTTGAAGAAGATAAACTTCTTGTTTATCCCACCTGAATGATCAGAACCCCACACACATGAAATGGGTGGGGAGAGGAGTCTTCTTAGGGGGAGAAAAGGGATAAGAAAAGGAGTTAGAGAGAGAAGAGAAAGGCAGCAAGAAAACATAGAAAGCAGCTGAAAGGGAGGCAGAGGCAGAGAAAGTCAGAGAAGAGGCAAAGAATTGGCTGCTTGGAAAAGGCTTAGCATGGAAGCCATGTGAGAAAATGTACATGGCAGATAGGGCCAGAGTAAACTGAGCTGACTCCTATGAAACTTAAAGTGACTGCTTGTGAGTTACTCTCTCTGCTGTTATCCTGCAAAGTCAGACCTGCCGGCCAAGGGACTATAGGCACATACCAATCTCCCAACACTAGGACTTTAAACTTTATATTTTATACTAAAACAGTGAAGAGCATTTTTTCATATACCTACTGGCCATCTATCTACTTTGAGAAACATACATTCATCTCTTTATTTCTGACTGACCTACATCTGCCTAACCACTTGTCACCCTTTAAGTGTATGAATTTGGTATGAACATATTTAAATGCCATACCATTTCTTCTCCAAAGTCTATAAAATATGATTTCTTTTTCCAAATTATTTCTGATGATTTACACACTATCTTTAACTCTGAACAGGATATTGCTACCTGGAGATAAGTTTCATTAAGTTTTCAAGCTAACTGCTTGGTTATCATCTCTATTTAGTAAAAAAAAAAAATAATCAGAAAATTAATGTTGTTAGTCTCTAGGTCTAATTCCAAATTACCACGAATTATCTCATTCCCTGCAACCAAAATTCCCTGTGTCTTCCCATGACTTTGAATCTAATCCCGACTCTCACCAGCCCCAGAGAGAGAAAGAAATGTGATCATCCCTCAAAGCCAACTCATTTCCTGCCTACTTTCCAAACCACTTTCCAAAATTAGTAACTGTGTAATATATAGACTCCCTTCAGGGGAAAACCCCAACCCCCTGCCCAGGCTTCTTATCCTATGACCCCAACCTGACCATCACCCCACACTCTGATATCATGGCCTTCCTAAAGTTCACATGACTCATCCTTATCTTCCACAAACACTACCACCACTACCGCCAGAACCACTGTTTCACTGTTCCAAGACAATTATTGACACACAAAGTGTATATCATAAATATTTATAGAATATGTAGTTTAGTGAAAGATTGACTTACATATCTTCATAGTACCTTAGCTTACCAAACATTCTTTTAAGTGGCAGATAAGACAAACTTCCCTCAACTGAGTTAGAACTAGAAATCTTTGCTATTTTTAAGTTCTGGTCAAGAGTTTTCTGTATCCTTGTGGCATTAAACCATGACCACAATCTTGTAAACAGACTTTATTGGAACACATCGCTTGCCTCTCATTTATGACTAGATGACTAAATGATTAAATGACTAAAAATTGAGTATCACAGTGTAGAACCTGATTCCCAAAGACTACAATTTCTAAAATGTCTTCTATTTGCTTTTTTAAAGAAAATCTTTGTTTGCACTGTCAATATTTAATGCTAGTTATTCCATATATATTCAGAGACACGTGTTTTTATACTACACACACATACACACATCTTCTAAACTCACACTCATTGGTCATTACCTCAAGCTGAACTACTCAATATTGTTAGTTGTGAAAGGGAACTGTTAAATCTGCTGTAATCATGTTAAGAATACATCTCTGAGGGGTATAGTGGGCAAGGTGCTTTTCTTGCACATGGAAGACCAGGGTTATATTCCTGTTACCACATATAATCACTACAATCTCAAAAGAGTTATTCCTGAGCATAGAGTCAGGAGTAAACCCTGAACACTACTGGGTGTGTCCCAATGAAAAACAAACAAAACAGAATAAATTTGAGTGCTAAGTAAGCGGTTCTACAGGAGCATGACTATAGAAAGAAGAAAGGGTCTTAGAAGCAAGTGAGTTAGAAAGGATAAAATTCCAAGGAGATAGAAGAACAGTGAAAAACAGTTAATTGAAAAATCACAACTTGGGGCCCGGAGAGATAGCACAGCAGCATTTGCCTTGCAAGCAGCCGATCCAGGACCAAAGGTGGTTGGTTCGAATCCCTGTGTCCCATATGGTCCCCTGTGCCTGCCAGGAGCTATTTCTGAGCAGACATCCAGGAGTAACCCCTGAGCACCACCAGGTGTGACCCAAAAACCAAAAAAAAAAAAAAAAAATCACAACTTGGATCCATTAAGTAGAGGGAAAAATTCTGTATAATCCCTTTTAAATGACACAATTCGATGCAGTCATGAAATAGTGGTTTATATGGAAATACTTTCTTTGTAATAGCAATTAATTGATTATTCTTTATGATGAGAACAGTTATCAGGAGGTCTCTAACATCAGAAACTTTTTTTTTTTTTTTGATTTTTGGGCCACACCCGTTTGACGCTCAGGGGTTACTCCTGGCTATGCGCTCAGAAATCGCTCCTGGCTTGGGGGGACCATATGGGACACCGGGGGATCGAACCGCGGTCCGTCCTACGCTAGCGCTTGCAAGGCAGACACCTTATCTCTAGCGCCACCTTCCCGGCCCCTAACATCAGAAACTTAAATTAGCTTCTGATTATTTTTTGTTTGGAGGAAAGCATATTACTCTAATTCTTCATAATGCAAAGCCAAAAAAATAGTTCCAAATGAAAGGAGTTTGAGATGTATAAGTATTAACACTTCTTTGTAATATGAAAAGTGGAAATACCTTTTCTTGTAAAATATGGGTTCAAATATACTGTTCCAATACAATCATTTTATTCATATATATGTATTTTTCTTAACAATGAAGATAATTTGGAAGACAAGATCAGATGACAATGGGTAAAATATAAAAATATGGTTTCCTCTGATAGGAAAGGGAGTTTCTATGACTTCTTCATAAATTATGAACCCCCTTAAATATATATTTTCTAGAAAAAATTATCCAGAGCTCTAGAAATAGACAATCATATATGGAGCCTACTCAGAGAGTAAAAAATCAAGACTGTGGGTTGTGAAAAATTATAGGTCCTTAATAAATATAATTATTAATTACTATTTTTCCTTGAATAGTGGAAGATACTGAAAAAATATTGATTTAAACAGAACCTAAGTATAAGAGTATTAATACAGTAGTTAGGGTATTTGCCTTGAATACATCCAGTTAAAATTTGATCCCTGGAACTCCATATAATTTAGGAGTAATCCCTACACACCATTGTGTGTGGCTCCAAAACACACAAAAGTAAATAAAATTTATTAAAAAAAAGAAAAAAGAAACAAAATCTGAAAACATATTTTTAAAACTTCCTATTGCATATTTTCTCTTCTTTAATGTCTTCTTTAACAAAAAAATCATGAAAAAATCATTGAAGATTCCAAATTGTGTATATTCTTGTAATAATGAACTCAGTCACTTATATAAAAATTAGCAAAAATACCATTCTATTTGCAAAGTCACGCAGTAAAAATGACAGAAGACTGAGATTCACTGAGGACCTTGACTACCTCATGAATCAGATTATTTTAAATTTTATTTAACTCATGGACTAGTACAGCATTAAAAGTTACAGAAAATTGATAGTAATGCAAATAATTTATGTCCATAAAAATTCAAATTGTGCCTCATGCACTACAACTGATTATCGTCATGCGGCTATTCATCAGATTTCCTTAGTTTAGTTTAGTTTAGTTTAGTTTAGTTTTTCTATCCATTTCCATCTCCAATTCTTCCCAGGAGCACTTATTAGCATCTGTAGAAAAATTTCATAGTAAACATTGATGTATAGTCTCTTCTCTAGGTTTTAGCCCAAAAGTTCACATAATATGAGAAGGTATATACTGTTATATATGTGGATAAATACATTTACATATGTCATACACACATATACACTACCTATTAGAATGCATAGTTGTAGTAATCAAATGTTCCAGCTACTTTTATGTAGTAATTTATAATTACTTTAACATTTCTTTCTTTTTTATTTATTTATTTATTTATTTATTTATTTATTTATTTATTTATTTATTTATTTATTTGGTTTGTGGATCACACCTGGCAGTGCTCAGGGGTTACTCTTGGCTCTACGCTCAGAAATCGCTCCTGGCAGGCTCTGGGGACCATATGGGATGCCGGGATTCCAACCACCATCCTTTTGCCTGCAAGGCAAATGCTTTGCCTCCATGCTATCTCCCCAGCCCTACTTTAACATTTCTAATATGAATATTTACATATTGAAAAGGCAAAATAATGCATTACAAAAGAGAGTTAGGAGGTACAGACTGTGATTGGAAGCCATGGACTCCCACTACAGTGCTCACTGTACATAGTTTAGTGTCTTAATTTTAACATATCTATAATAACTTTTTAATATTTTTGTACACAATTTCTTGGAGATATAGGATGGTCAATCTAGTTTCGCATTGCAGCGCTATATTATATTTAACTCAAAATACAGTGCTCCTTAAAATGCCTTAACAATATTCTAATATATTTATTTTCCATTTGATTATGCCTGCTAATATGATCTAATATTTATGTACACAAATCGCATTGGAATAGGCAACTACATGCTATAGACACTTACTGCATTGAGTATGGTATTGCAATTTATTTTCAATTCATGCTAGTTTCCTATTATGCCCTTGACTACAGTTTGCTTTCGGGAAAGGAACCTGGATACTCAAGACCCATTATACAATACCTCATAGTGTAGACTCCTTTTCCAGTGCTCAATACCATATTGCTTAATATTCTAGACTTGAAAAATACGATTGTTTTAAGAATGGCCTATGCAAAGATATATAGAGGTTTTCTTAGAACTCAAAGAAAGCATGGAGTGAACTGAACATGCCACAAATAAGAATCAAGAAGATCAGAGGGTAGAAATAAGAAAAAACTTCAAACTGAAATACAGGGCTGTAAAATTTGGTAGGCAAAACAAAAACCTCACTGGAGCATCTCTTCTACAGAGTAACAGCAGCAGAGGAGTAAATCAGTTAGCTGGAAGATGAGATGCGTAGCAACTTCATTCAACAAAAGAGGTTGAAAAAGAGTCTCAAAACCATGAACAGACCATGGAAAAAGTCCTCCAAGAATGTGGCTAGATGAAAATAGAAGTCTTTGATAAACTCAACAGAAACAACATAAGAATCATTGTAGTCCCAGAGACACAGGAAACAACCACCAAGGACATCATTGCAGAGAAACTCTCAGAGCTCAGTGCATACAGCCAAATACTACATGCCCAAAGAGTACCAGCCAAAAGAGATCCAAAGTAAAGCACCCCAAGACTTATCTTAGTCACAATGATGTACCCTCCCATAGGTGGGAATGGAATACTGAAAGCAGCAAGATCCCAAAGGAGCATGCAGAGGAGCATGCCTACGATTTACCACAGACTTTTCACAAGAAACCCTCCAGGCCCAAAGGCAGTGGTGGGCTATAGTAACAAAACTCAGGAAATTAATGTATCACCAAGAGTACTTCACCCAGCCAGACTTACATTCAGATTTGGAGGAAGAATACACAGCTTAACAGATAAACATCAGCTTAGAAATTTTATAGACAAAAATTAGCCTTAAAGGATGAAGGAATATCTACTATGAGACAGTTGACAAGACACACCAAGCTCCTATTATAGGTGACACTGAATCCCATCGCAATCGGCAATCATCTCTCTCAATGTCAATGGACTAAATGCACCAGGTAAGAAGCACAGAGTGGCAAAATAGATTAAAAAAAATTAATCCAATGTTTTGCTGCCTACAAGAAACAAATCTGAATTGTCATAACAAACACAGACTCATATTCAAAGGTTGGAGGACAATCATTGAAGCAAGCAACTCCCTTAAAAAGGTCAAAGTGGCCATACTAATTTCAGATAGCACAGACTTTAGTCCTTTTCTTTTTTTTCTTTTTTTTCTTTTTTTTTTTTTTTTTTTTTGGTTTTGGGGTCACACCGGGCAGTGCTCAGGGGTTACTCCTGGCTCCACTCTCAGAAATCGCTCCTGGCAGGCTCAGGGGACCATATGGGATGCCAGGATTCGAACCACCAACGTTCTGCATGCAAGGCAAATGTCTTACCTCCATGTTATCTCTCTGGTCCCACAGTCTTTAGTCTTAAAAATATCATAAGGGACACAGAGGACATTTTATAATAATCAAGAAATATGTACAACAGGAAGAAGTCACACACTTAAAGCAATTGCTGACAAACTTGAAGGAAGATATCAATAATAATGCAATAATAATGAGAGACTTCTTCAATGCTTTGTCACCACTTTATAGGTCAACCAGGATAAAACCTAACAAGACTATATTAAAACTCAGAGGAGCAATGAAAGAAATTGGCCTAGTAGATATATATATATATAGGCTCTCATCCCCAGAAAACTGGATACACATTCTTCTCCAATGCACATGGGTCATTCTTCAAAATAGACCACATACCATAAAACATATCTGCAGAAAATAAAGATGATAAAAAATTTACATACTACCTTCTCAGATCATAATGCAGTAAAATTAGAAGTGAATAACAATCAGACACAGAGGAAATTTTTTAATATCTTCAAATTAAACAGCTCACTACTGAACAACCAATGGGTCACAGAAAAATCAAAAAGAAAATTAAAAGATTCCTAGAAACAAATGAGAATGAAGAAACAAATTATCAGAATCTCTGGGACATAGTTATAGCAATACTAAGATAAAAATTTCTAGCTTTTCAAGCATTCATCAGAAAGGAAGAAGGGGCCTACATAAATGACTTAATGATTAATAACACAGCTCATAAAATTAGAAAGCGATCAACAAAAGGAACAAAAATAGGTAGACAAAAGCAAATAAAAAGGCTTATATCAGAAAGTCATGCAGTGGAAATCATAAAAAATACAAAAGATCAATGAAAGCAAATGTTGGTTATTTGAAAAATAAACAAGATCTATAAATCACTTGCAAATCTCAAAAAAGAAAAAGAAACTTAATAAACTGGATTAGAAATGAAAAGAGGGAGATCACTACAGATATTACAGAGATTCAAAGGGTAATCAGAGATTAATTTTATGCCAAAAATATGAGAACCTGAAAGAAATGTATAAATTCTTGGACTCATAATCTTCCACTGCTGAATCAAGATGATCCAGCATATCTAAACAGACCCATCACCAAAGATGAAATTAAGATGGTAATCAAAAGTCTTCTCAAAAATAAAAGCCCACTTCCAGAAGGATTCTTTAATGAATTCTTGTAAATCTTACAAGAGGAACTACTACCAATCCTTTTCAGGCTCTTTCAGAAAATTGAAAACAAAAACACACTCAGATAGTTTTTATAAAGCTAACATCACCCTGATAACAAAAGCAGATAGAGATGCAGCATAAAAAGAGAACTACAGATCTATATCTCTGATGAACACAGATGCAAAGATCCTCAACAGAAGATCCTCAACAAAATCCTATCAAACGCCTAGCAACGCCTCAGCAAGAAAATCATACACCATGACCAACATACGCAGATAAACCAACGTAATGCACTATATCACCAAAAAAAAAAAATAAATATAATAAAAAACACAAAATCATATCAATAGATGCAGAGAAAACATTTGATAATGTCCAACACCCATTCATGATAAAAACTCTCAACAAGATAGGAATAGAAGAAACTTTTCTCAATATAGTTAAAACCATTTACCACAAGCCCCAGGCAAATATTATACTGAATGGAGAAAAACCTGGAAGCCTTTCCCATAAGATCTGGCACAAGGATACAAAAGGCACCCACAGAACGGGAGAAACTATTCACTTGATACCATTCAGACAAGGGGCTAATATCAAAAATATACAACGTACTGATAGAACTCAAGAAGAAAACATATAGTTCCATAAAAAAATGAGGAGAAAAAATAAACAGACACTTCCTCAAAGAAGAAATACTAATGACCAAAAGACACATGAAAATAAAATGTTCCACATCACTAATCATCAGGGAGATGCAAATCAAAACAACAATGAGGTACCATCTCAAGCCACAGAGACTGGCACACATCACAAAGAACAAAAACCATTAGTGCTGGTGGGGATGTGGAGAGAAAGGAATTCTTATTTACTGCTAATGGGAATGCTGTCTACTCCAGCCTTTATGGAAAAAATCGGGAGATTCTTCAAAAAACTGGAAATTAAGCTCCCATACGATCCAACTATACCACTCCTAAGGATATACCCTATAAACACAAAAATACAATTTAAAAATCCCTTCCTCACACCTATAGTTATTGCAAAGCTATTTACAATAGGCAGACCCTGGAAACAACCAAGATGCCCTTCAATAGATGAATGGCTAAAGAAACTGTGGTACATATACACAATGGAATATTATGCAGCCATCAGGAGAGATGAAGTCATGAAATTTTCCTATACATGGATGTACATGGAATCTATAATGCTGAGTGAAATTAGTCAGAAGGAGAGAGACATAAAATATGTCTAAGTTCCATATATATTCTATATTATATATCTATAATCCACTCATCAATGGATTTTAAGAAAAATTAAAAATATTATTGCAATAAGGCCCAGAGATAATAGAGTTAAGACCTGGAAGGACCAGAAGGACCTACTCACAATTTGAAGCTCATTACCAAGAGTGGTGAATGCTGTTAGGGAAATAAGTACACTAACAACTAACATTACAATGTTAAAAAATGAGAGAAGTAATATGCCTGTCTCAAATACGGGCAGAGATAAGGGAGGGGAACATTGATGGTGGGAATGTTGCACTGGTGAAGGGAGGTATTCTGTTTATGTCTGAAACCTAACTACAATCATGCTTGTAATCATGCTGCTTAAATAAAGATTTTATATATTTAAAAAAAGATCTGGCACAATGTAAGGCTTTTCCCTCTCACCATTCCTGTTCAACATAGTACTGGAAATACTTGCCATAGCAATTAAGCAAGAAATAGATATCAATGTCATCCGGATAGGAAAGGAAGAAGTCAAGCTCTCACTTGTTTGCTGATGTTTGCTGATGACATGATACTATACTTAGAAAATCTTAAAGAATCTATCAAAAAGCTCCTATAAACAATAGCTTCATATAACAAAGTGGCAGCTACAAAACTATCACATAAAAAATATCAATGGTCTTCTCATCACAAATAATGATAGAAAAGAAATAAAAAGTAAAAGACAATCTCATTCACAATAGTACCACATAAATTCAAATACCTTGGAATCAACTAAAACAGCAAAGGTCCTATGCAAAAACTATAAAATAAATATAAAAATATTATATAAATTTATTATATAAATTTCAATAAATAAAAGAGAACACAAGGAAATGGAGTCACCTACGCTGTTCATGGATTGGAGGATTAAATTCATTAAAATGGCAAGACTTGGGGCCAGAACAATAGCACAGTGGTAAGGAGTTTGCTTTGCTATTGGTCGATCTAGGAGAGACCTTCGTTTGATCCCCTGGAGTCTCATATGATCCCCTGAGTCAGGAGTTATTTCTTAGCGCATAGCCAGGAGTAGAAACCCCTGAGAATCACAAGGTATGGCCCAAAAAGAAAAAAAAATTGGCAATATTTCCCAAAGCACTATACAGATATAATAAAATCCCTCTAAAAATATCCAGGATGTTCTTCAAAAAAGTGGATCAAACATTCCTGAAATTCTTTGACTGAAAGTTCAGAATTAAGGTGTCAGCAAGGGGATTTCTTCTGAGAATTCTGTTTATGGTTGATTGTCTTCCCATTGTAACTTTATCTTGTCCCCTTTATTTGCATATTTGTTCTCATAATAAAAAATGTAGATTTAAAAAAAAAAAAACAAGAGGTGCTGGAACAACTAGTTAGCCACATGCAAAAAGCAAACTCAAACCTCTACCTAATACCATGCACAAAGGTCAAATTCAAATGGACTAAAAACCATGGTGGGCCCGGAGAGATAGCACAGCGGTGTTTGCCTTACAAGCAGCCAATCCGGGACCAAAGGTTGGTTCAAATCCCGGTGTCCCATATGGTCCCCCGTGCCTGCCAGGAGCTATTTCTGAGCAGACAACCAGGAGTATCCCCTGAGCACCGCCTGGTGTGGCCCAAAAACCAAAAAAAAAAAAAAAAAAAAACCCATGGTATTAAACCTAAAACTATAAGGTCTATAGAAGAAAACAGGCAAAGCATTTCATAACACTACAACTAAGAGCATCTTCAAGGAGGAAATACCATTGTCCAAACTAGTGAAAGCAGAGATAAACAAATAATATATCAAACGGAGAAACCTCTTCACTTCAAACAAAACAGTGACTGAAGTCATTTCTGAAACTCTACAAGACCATGTTACAAGCTGAAGCTATGCTCTGGATTTTATTTTTCCCCCAGACTTTTTTAAAAAACTTAATAGGGATATGTATATTTTACTTCAATATTTTAGATGTATTTCCTTAATAAGATAATTTTTATGTATTTCTTATCCTATGACCCCAACCTGACCAGCACCCCACACTCTGATATCATGGCCTTCCCAAAGTTCACATGACTCATCCTTATCTTCCACAAACACTACCACCACTACCACCAGAACCACTGTTTCACTGTTCCAAGACAATTATTAACTCACAAAGTGTATATCATAAGTATTTATAGAATATGTAGTATAGTGAAAGATTGACTTACATATCTTCATAGTACTTTAGCATACCGAACATTCCTTTAAGTGGCAGATAAGACAAACTTCCCTCAACTGAGATAGAACTAGAAATCTTTGCTATCTTTAAGTTCTGGTCAAGAATTTTCTTTATTGTGGCATAAAACCATGACCACAATCTTGTAAACAGACTTTATTGGAACACATCGCTTGCCTCTCATTTATATATACTCAATGACTAAAAATTGAGTACTAGTATCACAGTGTAGAACCTGATTCCCAGAGACTACAATTTCTAAAATGTCTTCTATTTGCTTTTTTAAAGAAAATCTTTGTTTGCACTGTCAATATTTAATGCTAGTTAATCCATATATATTCAGAGACATGTGTTTTTATACTACACACACATACACACATCTTCTAAACTCACACTCATTGGTCATTACCTCAAGCTGAACTATTCAATATTGTTAGTTGTGAAAGGGAAGTGTTAAATCTGCTGTAATCATGTTAAGAATACATCTCTGGGGGTCCGGAGAGATAGCACAGCGGCGTTTGCCTTGCAAGCAGCCGATCCAGGACCAAAGGTGGTTGGTTCGAATCCCGGTGTCCCATATGGTCCCCCATGCCTGCCAGGAGCTATTTCTGAGCAGACAGTCAGGAGTAACCCCTGAGCACCGCCGGGTGTGGCCCAAAAACCAAAAAAAAAAAAAGAAAAAAGAAAAGAATACATCTCTGAGGAGTTGAATCAATAGCAAGGTGCTTTTCTTGCACATGGAAGACTAGGGTTATATTCCTGTTACCACATATGGTCAGTACAATCTCAAAAGAGTTATTCCTGACCATAGAGTCAGGAGTAAACCCTGAACACTACTGGGCGTGTCCCAATGAAAAACAAACAAAACAGAATAAATTTGAGTGCTAAGTAAGAGGTTCTACAGGAGCATGACTATAGAAAGAAGAAAGGGTCTTAGAAGCAAGTGAGTTAGAAAGGATAAAATTCCAAGGAGATAGAAGAACAGTGAAAAACAGTTAATTGAAAAATCACAACTTGGACCCATTAAGTAGAGGGGAAAGTTCTATCTAATCCCTTTTAAATGACACAATTCGATGCAGTCATGAAATAGTGGTTTATATGGAAATACTTTCTTTGTAATAGCAATTAATTGATTATTCTTTATGACGAGAACAAGTTGTCAGGAGGTCTCTAACATCAGAAACTTAAATTAGCTTCTGATTATTTTTTGTTTGGAGGAAAGCATATTATTGTAATTCTTCATAATGCAAAGCCAAAATAATAGTTCCAAATGAAAGGAGTTTGAGATGTATAAGTATTAACACTTCTTTGTAATATGAAAAGTGGAAATACCTTTTCTTGTAAAATATGGGTTCAAATATACTATTCCAATACAATCATTTTATTCATATATATGTATTTTTCTTAACAATGAAGATAATTTGAAAGACAAGATCAGATGACAACAGGTAAAATATGAAAATGTGGTTTCCTTTGATAGTAAAGGGAGTTTCTATGACTTCTTCATAAATTATTAACCCCCTTGAATATATATTTTCTAGAAAAAATTATCTAGAGCTATAGAAATAGACCATCATATATGGAGCCTACTCAGAGAGTAAAAAATCAAGACTGTGGGTTGTGAAAAATTATAGATCCTTAATAAATATAACTATTAATTACTATTTTTCTTTGAATAGTGTAAGATACTGAAAAAAATGTTGATTTAAACAGAACCTAAGTATCAGAGTATTAATACAGTAGTTAGGGTATTTGCCTTCAAAACATCCAGTTAAAATTTGATCCCTGGAACTCCATATGATCCTCAAAGCAAAGCCAGGAGTGAGTGATCCAAGAGTAATCCCTACATACCATTGTGTGTGGCTCCAAAACCCACAAAAGTAAATAAAATCTATAATCTGCCCAAAGGTCCGGCAGAGACAATTGTAACGGAATGGGGCTTCTGGAAGCACAAAGAAAGACGCTATCCTAGGTGCCACCCTAGGGTCAGTGCAAAGACCAAGATCACCAACCACAGAAGATGGATTAAAATGACACTGAGGTAACAGAACCTCTAGAACCACAAAGACTGACTTCATCATAAGTCCCACCTCAGGATCTGTGCAGATACTGAGACCTCTAAACACAGAGCAGAAGTCTTCCACACACCAAAAAAAAAACACCACCGGGAGAGTAAATGATCCTGAGCAAAGTCTAGAGTTGATCCCATGACAGTATGCTCCAAAGACGGAGAAACCCCATATTTCTTAGGCCAAGTGAATTCCTTTTCGAATGACCCCAATATTTACTGTGCCAGGGCAGGAGGGAAAAAACAAAAATACAAAAAGCACAAAACCTTGGTTATTTTATATATATATACATATATATTTTTTTTACCTTCATTTATTATTGTTAGTATTATTTTTATTTACCTATCTATTTTGGTCGATTTCTCTGTTTGGGTGTGATTATTGAAATTGTTGTCCCCAATTATACTTATTTTTTTCTCTTCCTTTCTTTTCTTTCGTTATGTGCTATGCCATGTTTCTCATTTCAAGACCATGGCGTGTTTTTTGTTTGTTTGTTTTTTGTTTGTTTTGTTTTTTTAGTCTGTTTTTTGTGGTGCTTATCGATATAGCTGGAGCCCTCACTGGATATTTGACACTTCTTTTGGTACTGGCGGAGTGTTTCACCTTCTTTTTCTCCTTCATCTC
Source organism: Suncus etruscus (assembly GCF_024139225.1). Lineage (NCBI taxonomy): Eukaryota > Metazoa > Chordata > Mammalia > Eulipotyphla > Soricidae > Suncus > Suncus etruscus. The sequence goes on from NC_064852.1 coordinate 9,226,483, forward strand.
TCAAATCGATGATGAGAGCCTCTAGAAGGATTCCGCCCATTTTCGGGGTATTAGACTCTTACCCCAGTTTATTTATTTTCTCTTTTTCAGATAAAACCACGCAACTTGAACTAGCTAGTCCTGCCTCCAGTTAGAGGGGGAAATAAGGGAGGCATCAAGACCAAACAGGTGCAAGACTACTAAGTAGTAGGTTAGATACAGAGGGGACCACATATTCTAGCCGCCCTGGGGTAATGGAAGAGGAAATGGAAGGTAGGACAAAAACGGAGGTGTAGGGAGGACAATTTGGTGATGGGAATCCCCCCTGATTTTATGTAAATATGTACCTAAAATATTATTGTCAACAATATGTAAGCCACTATGATCAAAATAAAAATTATAAAAAAAAGAAAAAAAAGAAAAAATAAGCATAATCTGAAAACATATTTTTAAAACTTCCTATTGCATATTTTTCTTCTTTAATGTCTTCTTTAACAACAAATTATGCAAAAATCATTGAAGATTCTATATTGTGTATATTCTTGTAATAATTCTGTCACTGTTATATAAAAATTAGCAAAAATACCATTCTATTTGCAAAGTCACGCAGTAAAAATGACAGAAGACTGAGATTCACTGAGGACCTTGACTACCTCATGAATCAGATTATTTTAAATTTTATTTATCTCACGGACTAGTACAGCATTGAAAGTTACAGAACATTGATAGTAATGCAAATAATTTATGTCCATAAAAATTCAAATTGTGCCTCATGCACTACAACTGATTAGCATCATGAGGCTATTCATCAGATTTGCTTAGTTTAGTTTTTACTTTTGTTTTGTTTTTCTATCCATTTCCATCTCCAATTCTTCCCAGGAGCACTTATTAGCATCTGTAGAAAAATTTCATAGTAAACATTGATGTATAGTCTCTTCTCTAGATTTTAGCCCAAAATTTCACATAATAGGAGAAGGTATATAATGTTATATATGTGGATAAATACATTTACATATCTCATACACACATATACACTTACCTATTAGAATGCATAGTTGTAGTAATCAAATGTCCCAGCTACTTTTATGTAGTAATTTGTAATTAACATTTCTTTTTATTTATTTATTTATTTATTTATTTATTTATTTATTTATTTATTGGTTTTTGGATCACACCTGGCAGTGCTCAGGGGTTACTCTTGGCTCTACGCTCAGAAATCACTCCTGGCAGGCTCCGGGGACCATATGGGATGCCGGGATTCAAACCACCATCCTTTTGCCTGCAAGGCAAATGCTTTGCCTCCATGCTATCTCCCCAGCCCTATTTTAACATTTCTAATATGAATATTTACATATTGAAAAGGCAAAATAATGCATTACAAAAGAGAGTTAGGAGGTGCAGAATGTGTTTGGAAGCCATGAACTCTCACTAGAGTGTCACTGTACATATTTTAGTGTCTTAATTTTAATATATCTATAACAACTCTTTAATATTTTTGTACACAGTTTCTTGGAGATATAGGATGGTCACTCTAGTTTCGCATTGCAGTGCTATATTATATTTAACTCAAAATACAGTGCTCCTTAAAATGTCTTGAAAAATATTCTAATATATTTATTTTCCATTTGATTATGCCTGCTAATATGATCTAATATGTATGTATGTATGTACACAAATCGCATTGGAATAGGCAACTGCATGCTATAGACACTGCATTGAGTATGGTATTGCAATTTATTTTCAATTCATGCTAGTTTCCTATTATGCCCTTGACTACAGTTTGCTTTCGGGAAAGGAACCTGGATACTCAAGACCCATTATACAATACCTCATAGTGTAGACTGCTTTTCCAGAGCTCAATACCGCATTACTTAATATTCTAGACTTGAAAAATATGATTGTTTTCAGAATGGCCTTTGCAAAGATATATAGAGGTTTTCTTAGAACTCAAAGAAAGCATGGAGTGAACTGAACATGCCACAAATAAGAATCAAGAGGATCTGAGAGTAGAAAATAAGAGAAAACTTCAAACTGAAATACAGGGCTGTAAAATTTGGTAGGCAAAATGAAAACCTCACTAGAGCATCTCTTCTACAGAGTAACAGCAGCAGAGGAGTAAATCAGTTAGCTGGAAGATGAGATGCGTAGCAACTTCATTCAACGAAAAGAGGTTGAAAAAGAGTCTCAATACCATGAACAGACCATGGAAAAAGTCCTCCAAGAATGTGGCAAGATGAAAATAGAAGTCTTTGATAAACTCAACAGAAACAACATAAGAATCATTGTAGTCCCAGAGACACAGGAAACAACCACCAAGGACATCATTGCAGAGAAACTCTCAGAGCTCAGTGCATACAGCCAAATACTACATGCCCAAAGAGTACCAGCCAAAAGAGATCCAAAGTAAAGCACCCCAAGACTTATCTTAGTCACAATGATGTACCCTCCCATAGGTGGGAATGGAATACTGAAAGCAGCAAGATCCCAAAGGAGCAGGCAAAGGAGCATGCCTACGATTTACCACAGACTTTTCACAAGAAACCCTCCAGGCCCAAAGGCAGTGGTGGGCTATAGTAACAAAACTCAGGAAATTAATGTATCACCAAGAGTACTTCACCCAGCCAGACTTACATTTAGGTTTGGAGGAAGAATACACAGCTTAACAGATAAACATCAGCTTAGAAATTTTATAGACAAAAATTAGCCTTAAAGGATGAAGAAATATCTACTATGAGACAGTTGACAAGACACACCAAGCTCCTATTATAGGTGACACTGAATCGCATGGCAATCGGCAATCATCTCTCTCAATGTCAATGGACTAAATGCACCAGGTAAGAAGTACAGAGTGGCAAAATAGATTAAAAAAAAACTTAATCCAATGTTTTGCTGCCTACAAGAAACAAATCTGAATTGTCAGAACAAACACACACTCATATTCAAAGGTTGGAGGACAATCATTGAAGCAAACAACTCCCTTAAGAAGGCCAAAGTGGGGGCCGGGCGGTGGCGCTGGAGGTAAGGTGCCTGCCTTGCCTGCGCTAGCCAAGGACAGACCGTGGTTCGATCCCCCGGCGTCCCATATGGTCCCCCAAGAAGCCAGGAGCAACTTCTGAGCGTATAGCCAGGAGTAACCCCTGAGTGTCACAGGATGTGGCCCAAAAACCAAAAAAAAAAAAAAAAAAAAAAAAAGAAGGCCAAAGTGGCCATACTAATTTCAGATAACACAGACTTTAGTCCTTTTTTTGGTTTTGGGGTCACACTCGGCAGTGCTCAGGGGTTACTCCTGGCTCCACTCTCAGAAATCGCTCCTGGCAGGCTCAGGGGACCATATGGGATGCCAGGATTCGAACCACCAACGTTCTGCATGCAAGGCAAATGTCTTACCTCCATGTTATCTCTCTGGTCCCACAGTCTTTAGTCTTAAAAATATCATAAGGGACAGAGAGGACATTTTATAATAATCAAGAAATATGTACAACAGGAAGAAGTCACACACTTAAAGCAATTGCTGACAAACTTGAAGGAAGATATCAATAATAATGCAATAATAATGAGAGACTTCTTCAATGCTTTGTCACCACTTTATAGGTCAACCAGGATAAAACCTAACAAGACTATATTAAAACTCAGAGGAGCAATGAAAGAAATTGGCCTAGTAGATATATATATATAGGCTCTCATCCCCAGAAAACTGGATACACATTCTTCTCCAATGCACATGGGTCATTCTTCAAAATAGACCACATACCATAAAACATATCTGCAGAAAATAAAGATGATAAAATTAATTTACATACTACCTTCTCAGATCATAATGCAGTAAAATTAGAAGTGAATAACAATCAGACACAGAGGAAATTTTTTAACATCTTCAAATTAAACAGCTCACTACTGAACAACCAATGGGTCACAGATAAAAATCAAAAAGAAAATTTAAAGATTCCTAGAAACAAATGAGAATGAAGAAACAAATTATCAGAATCTCTGGGACATAGTTATAGCAATACTAAGATAAAAATTTCTAGCTTTGGGGCCGGGCGGTGGCGCTAAAGGTAAGGTGCCTGCCTTGCCTGCGCTAGCCTTGGATGGACCGCGGTTCGATCCCCTGGTGTTCCATATGGTCCCCCAAGCCAGGAGCAACTTCTGAGCACATAGCCAGGAGTAACCCTTGAGCATTACTGGGTGTGACCCAAAAATAAAAAAAAAAAATTTCTAGCTTTGCAAGCATTCATCAGAAAGGAAGAAGGGGCCTACATAAATGACTTAATGATTAATAACACAGCTCATAAAATTAGAAAGCGATCAACAAAAGGAACAAAAATAGGAAGATAAAAGCAAATAAAAAGGCTTATATCAGAAAGTCATGCAGTGGAAATCATAAAAAATACAAAAGATCAATGAAAGCAAATGTTGGTTATTTGAAAAATAAACAAGATCTATAAATCACTTGCAAATCTCAAAAAGAAAAAGAAAAAGAAACTTAATAAACTGGATTAGAAATGAAAAGCGGGAGATCACTACAGATATTACAGAGATTCAAAGGGTAATCAGAGATTAATTTTATGCCAAAAATATGAGAACCTGAAAGAAATGTATAAATTCTTGGACTCATAATCTTCCACTGCTGAATCAAGATGATCCAGCATATCTAAACAGACCCATCACTAAAGATGAAATTAAGATGGTAATCAAAAGGCTTCCCAAAAATAAAAGCCCACTTCCAGAAGGATTCTTTAATAAATTCTTGTAAATCTTACAAGAGGAACTACTACCAATCCTTTTCAGGCTCTTTCAGAAAACTGAAAACAGAAACACACTCAAATAGTTTTTATAAAGCTAACATCACCCTGTTAACAAAAGCAGACAGAGATGCAGCGTAAAAAGAGAACTACAGATCTATATCCCTGATGAACACAGATGCAAAGATCCTCAACAGAAGATCCTCAACAAAATCCTAGCAAACACCTAGCAACGCCTCAGCAAGAAAATCATACACCATGACCAACATACACAGATAAACCAACGTAATGCACTATGTCACCAAAAAAAAATATATATATAATAAAAAAACCACAAAATCATATCAATAGATGCAGAGAAAACATTTGATAATGTCCAACACTCATTCATGATAAAAACTCTCAACAAGATAGGAATAGAAGAAACTTTTCTCAATATAGTTAAAGCCATTTACCACAAGCCCAAGGCAAATATTATACTGAATGGAGAAAAACCTGAAAGCCTTTCCCATAAGATCTGGCACAAGGATACAAAAGGCACCCACAAAATGGGAGAAACTATTCACTTGATACCATTCAGACAAGGGGCTAATATCAAAAATATACAACGTACTGATAGAACTCAAGAAGAAAACATATAGTTCCATAAAAAAAATGGGGAGAAAAAAAGAAACAGACACTTTCTCAAAGAAGAAATACTAATGGCCAAAAGACACATGAAAATAAAATGTTCTACATCACTAATCATCAGGGAGATGCAAATCAAAACAACAATAAGGTACCATCTCACACCACAGAGACTGGCACACATCACAAAGAACAAAAACCATTAGTGCTGGTGGGGATGTGGAGACAAAGAAATTCTTATTTACTGCTAATGGGAATGCTGTCTAGTCCAGCCTTTATGGAAAAAAAATAGGGAGATTCTTAAAAAACTGGAAATTAAGCTCCCATATGATTCAACTATACCACTCCTAAGGATATACCCTATAAACACAAAAATATAATTTAAAAATCCCTTCCTCACACCTATAGTTATTGCAAAGCTATTTACAATAGGCAGACCCTGGAAACAACCAAGATGCCCTTCAATAGATGAATGGCTAAAGAAACTGTGGTACATATACACAATGGAATATTATGCAGCCATCAGGAGAGATGAAGTCATGAAATTTTCCTATACATGGATGTACATGGAATCTATAATGCTGAGTGAAATTAGTCAGAAGGAGAGAGACATAAAATATGTCTAAGTTCCATATATATTCTATATTATATATCTATAATCCACTCATCAATGGATTTTAAGAAAAATTAAAAATATTATTGCAATAAGGCCCAGAGATAATAGAGTTAAGACCTGGAAGGACCAGAAGGACCTACTCACAATTTGAAGCTCATCACCAAGAGTGGTGAATGCTGTTAAGGAAATAAGTACACTAACAACTAACATGACAATGTTAAAGAATGAGAGAAATAATATGCCTGTCTCGAATATGGGCAGAGATAGGGGAGGGGAGCATTGATGGTGGGAATGTTGCACTGGTGAAGGGAGGTATTCTGTTTATGCCTGAAACCTAACTACAATCATGCTTGTAATCATGGTGCTTAAATAAAGATTTTATATATTAAAAAAAAGCACAATGTAAGGCTTTTCCCTCTCACCACTCCTGTTCAACATAGTACAGAAAATAATTGCCATAGCAATTAAGCAAGAAATAGATATCAATGGCATCCGGATAGAAAAGGAAGAAGTTAAGCTCTCATTGTTTGCTGATGACATGATACTATATTTAGAAAATCTTAAGGAATCTATCAAAAAGCTCCTATAAACAATAGCTTCATATAACAAAGTGGCAGCTACAAAACTATCACATGAAAAATATCAATGGCCTTCTCATCACAAATAATGATAGAAAAGAAATAAAAAGTAAAAGACAATCTCATTCACAATAGTACCACATAAATTCAAATACCTTGGAGTCAACTAAAACAGCAAAGGTCCTATACAAAAACTATAAAATAAATATAAAATTTATTATATAAATTTCAATAAATAAAAGAGAACACAAGGAAATGGAGTCACCTACGCTGTTCGTGGATTGGGAGGATTAACTTCATTAAAATGGCAAGACTTGGGGCCAGAACAATAGCACAGTGGTAGGGAGTTTGCCTTGCTATTGGTCGATCTAGGAGAGACCTTGGTTTGATCCCCTGGAGTCCCATATGATCCCCTGAGTCAGGAATTATTTCTTAGTGCATAGCCAGGAGTAGAAACCCCTGAGAATCACAGGGTGTGGCCCAAAAAGCAAAAAAAAAAAAAAAAGAAAGAAAGAAAAAAAAATATGGCAATACTTCCCAAATATCCAGGATGTTCTTCAAAAAAGTGGATCAAACATTCCTGAAATTCTTTGGCTGAAAGTTCAGAAGTAAGGTTTCATCAAGGGGATTTCTTCTGAGAATTCTGTTTATGGTTGATTGTCTTCCCATTGTAACTTTATCTTGTCCCCTTTATTTGCATCTTTGTTCTCATAATAAAAAAATGTAGATTAAAAAAAAAGAGGTGCTGGAAGAACTAGTCAGCCATATGCAAAAAAGCAAACTCAAACCTCTACCTAATACCATGCACAAAGGGTCAAATCCAAATGGATTAAAAACCATGGTATTAAACCTAAAACCATAAGGTCTATAAAAGAAAACAGGCAAAGCACTTCATAACACTACAACTAAGAGCATCTTCAAGGAGGAAACACCATTGTCCAAACTAGTGAAAGCAGAGATAAACAAATAATATGTCAAACTGAGAAACTTCTTCGCTTCAAACGAAACAGTGACTGATGTCATTTCTGAGACTCTACAAGAGAGAGAGAGAGAGAGAGAGAGAGAGAGAGAGAGAGAGAGGGAGGGAGGGAGAGAGAGGGAGGGAGGGAGAGAGAGGGAAAGAGGGAGAGAGAGGGAGAGAGGGAGAGAGGGAGAGAAAGGGAGAGAGGGGGAGAGAGAGAGAGAGAGAGAGAGAGAGAGAGAGAGAGAGAGAGAGAGAGAGACTATTGTACTCATTTTTAGGACCTAGAGAAATTGGAATTCAAAATGAAGATAAACTAAAAACAAGCAAATGAAAAAAAGGACTCCAACCTAAAAATTCAGCCACAAAAATTAGTTTTGTGGGGCTGGCGAGGTGGCGCTAGAGGTAAGGTGTCTGCCTTGCAAGCGCTAGCCAAGGAAGGACCGCGGTTCGATCCCCCGGTGTCCCATATGGTCCCCCCCAAGCCAGGGGTAATTTCTGAGCACTTAGCCAGGAGTAACCCCTGAGCATCAAAAGGGTGTGGCCCGAAAAACAAAAAAAATTAGTTTTGTTTATTCTTATGGTTTGTTTATAGACCACACCCAGCTGTACTCAGCTTACTCTTAGCTCTGATCACGAATCACTTCTAGTATGCTTCTTATGACCATATGTGGTGCCAAGGATCTAATCTGGTTCTTCCATGTGCAAAGCAAATCTTGCTGTACTATCTATGTAGCACTCAAATTAATGTTTATTTTGTTTAAGAGCTTTCCTCATTGCATACAATTATTCTCCTTAAATTTCATCACTTCAAAAGGAATCAACTTAATATTATTTTCAAGACTGCAGGTTTAATTAAGCCTGAAATTACATTGCTAGCATTTTTCTAATCTTTTAGAGAAAGTAAATTTGACTAGCAAAAATGAGACATGCAAGAAAAGTGAGACTCAGAGTGTCTGTATCACACACGAAACTGATTTGTAATAATAAGTTATACAGGGCCATTAGATAATACATAAAGTTTTGCGCTTGCTTTACACATTACCAACCTGGATTTGAATCCTAGCACTCCAGAGGTCTTCAGAGCTCCACTAGGAGTATCTCTGAAGTAAGGTCTAAAGATTGCCAGGCACGGATGACCCAAAAATAAATTTAAAAAATAAGTTACACATACAAAAAACATACTTAAAAATATTTTTAAAAGTTCAACTAATATAAGCATGTCAGCTAACAATAGTAGCTGAATGTCAAGTTATATAGATGAATCACATTTTTATAAAACAGTTGGATAACAAATTAAGAAAAATATGCCATGTAAAGTAGGGTTCCCCAAATTAAATAACTAGGAAAAAGCTTAACAAAAGGTACAAAAGACCACTAGAATGAAAATGGGAAACTATGACTAAGAGAGAAAAATTAAGTGCCTTCATAGAGCCTTGCTAGCTACTTAACTTTGAAGAATAAAATCAAAATATTTAAATACTTAAAATTTAAATATTTAAATACATTTAAATAAACGTTATTTAAATACTCCTTACATTGACCCATTGAATAAGTGCTGTCTTAATTATAGCCCTATAAGTATTTTATGTGCATCAATTAGCAAAAAGAGAGTGAAATCTCTTTTAAAATGTAAAGAATAAAAACTAGATACCACATGCTGACCCTGGTTTGATCCCCACAACCATATATGACCCTCCTCAAACAACACCAGGTATGATTCCTGAACAAAATGTCAGGAGCAAGCCCTAAGCATTGTTGAGTGTGTCTTCCTACAAACCCCAAAAACCCAAATAAATAAATAAATAAATAAAAGAATTATATTTTCATATTCATTTAAATTAAGAACTTCTGGAACTTTGGCTCAAGTGTTAGAGCATGTGCTTTGCCTGGGAAAGACCCTAGGTTCAATCTCTGGTATCACATGACCTTTAGAGCACTACTGGGAAAGGCCCTGATGCCCCAGAACAGTGGCCTAAGACAACAGCAATAGAATTAAAAACATTGTCAAGAGACATCAGAGAAACTTTTGTTATGTATATATGACAAATTATTCCCATTCCACAATATATTAAATATTCTATGAATTCATAGTAAATATAAAACACTTTGATTTTTAAAAGAATAAAGAGAAAGATCCATATTTCAGTAAGGATAGGAAAAGGACTTTGCTCTCATTAGTTGTCAGGAAATGAAAAGTAAAATTGCAATTAAGTACCATTGCCCATGTACCAGAATTGCTAGAATTGAGACGAAAACATTATCAAGTGGAAGTGGGAGTGTGAAACAACTCTCAATCTCATAAATTCCTTAGGGAAGTGAGAAAGTTGCAAACACTTTGGAAAACTATTTGGCAATCACTATGAAGGCAAACCATATGCCTGACCTATGACTCAACCGTTCTACTCCTAGGTATATTTCTAGAGTTGAAGGCATAAATACACCAAAAATACAAGTAGAAGAATGTATTTACTTTATTTTTAATATCAGTGAGAAAAGTCTCAAATGTGCCTGACTCATCTGAACAAATAAATAGGAATATAAAATAAGCCATTAGGCTACATATGAAAGAAAGACAGCACTACAGCTATACACAATGATGTGAAGAAATATCAAACACTTTTAGCCAAGGAAACAAAACATGAGTACATCCTAATGTATCCCCATTGAAAGAATAAAATACAATCACTTTTCATGATTGTTTACATACACAACAGTTACAAATGTTCATAATATACCAAACAATATGTATTGGTGAAAGTCAAAATATATTGGACTGGAAAAAATACTGAATATAAAGAAAGCATCTAGAATTATGAGAATAATCCAGATTTGTACTGGATCATGGTTATGTATATATATTAAAATGCTGACCAGGGGCTGAGTGATAGCACAGCAGATAGGGCCTTTGCCTTGCAAGCTGCCGACTTGTGCTGGATTTCCTACATCCCTTATGGTCCCCCAAACTTGCCAGGACTAATTTCTCAGCACAGAACTCCTCAGAGCCACTAGGCATGACCCAAAAGACAACAACAACAACAACAACAACAACAACAACTCTGACCCAACTACTTGCCTAAGATATAGAATTTTACCCTTATTAAAAAATGTAAATTGGGGGGCCGGAGAGATAGCATAGAGGTAAGACATTTGCCTTGCATGCAGAAGGACGGTGGTTCGAATCCCGGCATCCCATATGGTCCCCGGTGCCTGCAGGGGTGATTTATGAGCATAAAGCCAGGGATAACCCCTGAGCACTGACGCTTGTGACCCCAAAACCAAAAAAATGTAAATTAGACTTGCTAAATTCTTGTGTTGCATGTGACGGACCCCTAGTTTGATCACCAGCACCCCATGTGGTCCTCTACAGCCCACAATGAATGATCCCTGAGTGCAGAGCAGAAGGAAGCATCTGCTCTGTGCCCCCCTAAAATAAGAGAAAGTTAAATTCAGAATCTTGGAGGGTCAAACTCAGTGGGGGCCAAGGGTTACTCCTGCTTCTGCACTCAGAAATTACTCCTGGCAGGCTCAGGGATCCTATGGGTTGCCAGGAATTGAATAAGGATATGCTACTTGCAAGGCAAATGCCCTAGCCACTGTACTATTGCTCCGGCTCCAAATTCAAAAATATTTTAATGAGAAAAATTATCTCGTATCATTTAAATCAAGACACCTTTAATAACTGTTTTTCCTGTGCAATACAATATTGTTCTACTCATCTTTTTTAGCATATTGCATTTCATCTAAATATCTATAAATTTAAAAAAATGGACCATTAGTTCCTGTACCACAAGCAAGAAGAAAATACTTTCATCAATAAGCTCTAACAAATTATATCTTCACATTATATGAAACATTAAATTAAGAAACATAAAATACATATGTCTGTGGTTTAATTGATGAATTATTATATATACTTACACAAATATATATATGAAGAATTCACTTTTTGTAAAAGGTAACACCATGGATTTATAAAAGTGTAAATATGTTTATATAGAGGTACAAATTTACCATAACATACCTGCCACCAAAGTCTTAATATTCCATCACCATAGTCCAATAGACTCTATCCACCCTCTTACCATAATAATATTAAAAATACTATAAATTACTTATAAAGATAAATCATACCTCTATTCCCATAAAATTGGGGGAACTTTAGTTCTGTGGTCAGAGCTAAGATATCTGTTTTATTGATCTTTGATCCCTTGACCTGTTTCTTTATAACCACATTTGAGTAAGGACATCTATTATTTGTCTTTCTCCTGTGAATTGTTTTGCTTAGCTAAAACTCTTCCAGTTCTGTCTATAATGCCCAAAAGTAAAAATTTACCTTTTTAAAGGCTTAGTAATATTCTACTGTTTATATTATACCACATCTTCTTTACCCACCCATCTCTTTTTTAACTAGTTGATTCATTTTTTTATTGACTCTGTGGTTTGCAAATCTGTTAATAATGGTTTGTCATGACATACTCAACACCACACCATCAACTCTTTTGAGTACTAGGATTTTTACCACATATGGAATATTATACATAGCACTGTAATCAGATAGCCATGTATTTACACCTATTCAGATTAATGTGTTGGTATTCTTTGAATATATACCTGTAACTAAAATTTCTATTTTTTAATGTGGTACATCACTATTTATTTGCATAATGTAACCATCCTGGAAATCTTGGGACTAAATTACATGTATCATGATTGTATGATCCTTTTAACATATTGTCAAATTCTATTTTCTGAGACTTTGCTAAGTATCTTTAAAGTTTATTCCATCAGGAATATTGGTCTTCAATTTTCTTTGTGACCTCCCTTCTTTTTTCATTTTCCTGGTAATGCTGGCCTCATCATATATGCTTGGAAGAATTCCCTTTTCTTCAATTTTTCAGAGCTTGAAAATGATAGGTACTAGATTATCTCTGAAATTACTATCAATCAATCTAGACCTGCTCTTCTGTTTGAAATTTTGTTTTAGTTTCCTTTGCTTATAATCAGTTTTGTTCAAGTTTTCTATTTTCTCCAGATTCAGTCTTCAGAGGGCTGTATGATTCTAATAATTCATTCATTTCTATTAGGTTCTCAAGAAGTTATTTGTAGTTTGTGACAAAAGTTATTTGTAGTTTGTAACCTTTTGCATTCCTTGTATTTCAGTGGTAGTCATTGTAGCATTCCCTGTCATTTCTCATAGTATTTACTACATATAATTTTCTTTTATATTTTTGTGAACCTACATAATAGTTTGTCAATCTTCTTTATTCTAAGAGTCAGCCTTTGATTTCAATTATATTTTGTACTGTTTTTTCTTTTTCATTTCTAATATATTCACTTAGCCATTTATTACTTTTTTCTTCTACTAACTTAGAGATTTACTTGTTCTTTATCTGTTTCTCTTCAATGTGAGATTAGATTATTTTATTTGAGATTTTTATTTCATGATATGAACCTATCTATATTCATATGAAATTTTCTCTTAATACTACTTTGTTATACCCATATATTGTGATAATTTATGTCTTTGGTTTCATTTCCTTCCAGAAATTTTTCATTTCCTCTTTTATTTTCCTGTAAGCCCTATACTTATAAACAATGCATGCTATTTTGTTTCTAGATCTTAGTATTTTCCATCTTCTTTTGGTGATTCATTGATAATTTTATTTCACTGTGATCCAAATTGATGCTTAAAATGATTTTGATTTTCATGACCATTGAAAGTCAATTGTTGTATTTCAAAATATGGTCTATTCTTGAGAAAGTTCCATCTGCAACTCTTTTCTTAAATGAGATGTAAACTGAGATGTGAAAGATTATGGCTACATTGACCCATGCAGCACAACATTGGCCATCTCAGGAGGAGAGGGTGGGCCAAGACCCACGCTGTCAAAGACACATTTGCTGTCTCCATCAGCCAGAATCACCATTTTCCTAATGGCCTGCCTCATCATTGCCTCTCTGTGATTCCCTGTGGGGATACCAATCTGACCATACTTCACATATGTCATGTTTTGAACTGATATTACCAGGACTTTTTTGGAGCAAGAGCAGGCACCTTCTCCCATATCTTTCTTCTTCCAGAAAAGTCTGGCAGCTATAACCATGCCCACAAAAGCGTGACTGCACCATGCTTTGAAAAACCATGTTCGAACCAAGCCTTTTTTCCAGGAGGCCCTACAGCTGAATATATGTCTCTAAACGTCATAATATCTTAGCTTTGAATTTCTGGACTTCATTTGTTTGACATAGTCATCTCAATAGGAACATCCCAATTTAACAGACTGGATATCAAGAACTTACTAAACCTTCTGCCCGTGTATTAATGACTTCATTTGTGATACAATAATTTGCATGAATGAGTTTGCTACTGTATTTTTTCTTTTTCTTTCTTTTATCTTTTTTTTCCATTTTATGTTTCCTTTCCATTTTTTCCAATAACTTCATTTTCACTCACCTAGAAATAAATGTAATATGATCAATTATGTGATACATTTTCTTTAAATAAATAAAAAAGAAAGTTCCATCAGTTCAGAGAATTCTAGTTAGAGGATAGTGGAGAGTTCTGAAAACATCATTAAACCTAATTTATGCAAGTTCTCATTTAAAGTCTTCATTTTAATGTTAATTTTCTGTCTAATTAATCTGCTTGTTGGTAAGACTGGACTGTTAAAAACTCACTACTATTGTTGTGTTTTTGTGTGTGTATCTTCAGGACTAGTTAGAATGGGTTTATATTTTTTTATATTCCTTCTTTGGGTCCATATATGTTAAAAAGTTCTATGAACTATTTACAATCAATTCCTTACCCATTGAATACTGTCTCATATTATCTTTTTGAGGTTGAAGTCTATTTTGTATGAGTATTACTGTCCCTATCTTTTTTTCAGAATAGTGTTTTTTCAGACCCAGTAACTATTTGTACTTTTAGCCTATATTTATCATTAGACTTCAAGGGGTATCTTCGATAAGCAACAGAAAGTTATAATTAGTTTTCTGATGCATTTTGGTCATTATATACCTTTCAATTGATTGACTGAGGCCATTAACAATTAGTGAAATTATTAACATGAAAGAACCAGTTGTTATTTTAATATGTGGATCCTTGCTGTTATTGCAGTCTGTCTCTGTTCCTTTATTCTTTTATTTTCCCATTTATGTATTAATAAAGTTCAGTTTGCCTTTATTTTGTTTCTTCTAAGTGTTACTGTTTTGGGAGCTTAATAAGTTTATTTGGAATTCTAAGCATATAGACTAATTTTCAATTGAAAACAAGTAAATTATCTGTTTGTTCTAAAAGTCTCCAATATTACTTATGTCACAAATTACTTAAATCACAAATAGTTTTTAACTATTTTACACTTAACCTGTGTTTTCTCTTTTAAAAGGGATGTTTTAGTATTTTGTGTAGATGAAATGTTTAGTGACACTGCTTTCCTTTAATTCATTTGTTTGAAAAACTTTATATCAGTCCTTCACATTTGGATCATGACCTGAGTAAAGTGCTTTTTATACATCTATTTTCTATTTAGCATTTTCACTATATTATGTCACTGTCTTTT
Source organism: Suncus etruscus (assembly GCF_024139225.1). Taxonomy (NCBI): domain Eukaryota; kingdom Metazoa; phylum Chordata; class Mammalia; order Eulipotyphla; family Soricidae; genus Suncus; species Suncus etruscus. The sequence continues at coordinate 9,241,548 of NC_064852.1, forward strand.
CTTTATGGCCTGTGGAATCTCTATTGAGAAATACTTTGATAGTCTTCTGTAGTGTGATGAAGCATTTATGTGACTTTATTTTATTGCTATTTTTCATATTTTTATTTGTTTTAATAATTATTATTAATTAATTAATTGGCATATATATGCTTGGGTTTCTTTTTTAATTTTGGTTTTGAAGCCACATCCATCAGTGCTCAGGAAATTCCTACTGGCTCTGTACTTAGGAAATACTCCATATGGTAGAGCCATATGGGATACTGGGGATCAAATCTTAGTCTACCATGTTCAAGACAATTATTCTACAAAATGGTTAGGCCCTGTTTTTTTGTTTTTTTTTTTTTAAGTATTAGATTCCTAAATTTTCTTCTTCCATTGGGAATTTTCTATCACATCTAGCATTTATTTAAATAAGAATTCAGCCCCTTTCACTTTACCTTCTCCTAATGGAAGTCTTGTGTTATAAATTTTGCTATTTTTATGTTTTAATTGCTAAAATAATTGTTGACTAATTTTGCTGTTTTTCTATTCCTTAGCCTTAAATTAATTGATTTTATTTTTGACTTGACATTCTACAGCTGAGCCCTTTTATTATATTTAAGTTGCTCTACATATTATGTCACTATAATTTTTGCTTGAACTTTTTTCATCATTTCAATTCTTTCCTCATCAACCTCATTTCATTAAGAAAATTAGGACTATTGATTTGAGATCTTCTACTAAAGACTTTACATAACTCTAATATACTTGGATTCTTCCCCACATTTTGTTTCATCTATCATCCTGAGTAAGTTAATCTGTCTCATTGTCACTACTGTTACAAGAAAATGTGGGCCAAGTGTCTTTGCTCAAGTGGCCATAGGTGAAGACTAGAAGTCACAGTCACTAGTAACCATCAGTGGCAATTGCATTGATATTAAGTGGGACTAAACCTTGAGTGGGAGTTGGTTGTTACAAGTGCTTGTCAAAGTCTACCTTTCAAATAGCTTTACAGATATAATTTTGGACTATTTATTCATCAACAAATAAATACTTATTTCTCATATTTTTGCTATTTCATTTATATTTTATTCACTCTTGAAAAATAAATCTCTTTGTACCTAAAATATAAAGATCATTCTTTGTATATTAAATTCTAGAAGTTAATTATGCTTATGGGTATAGGCAAAGTCAATTCAGAATGGATTAAAGGGCTCAATAGCAGACCTGAAATCATAAACTTAATTAAGGAAAACATAAGTATAATTCTTCAGGCCAGAGATAACTTCAATGATTCAATGACATCAGTCAAGCGAATGGAAGCAAAGATAAAAAATGAAACCACATCAAATTAGAAGTTTCTTCACTACAAAAGAAACAATAACCAGAATATAAATGCAACCCATAGAGTGGGAGAAAATATTTTCCCACATTCTGCCTGGTAAAAAGTTATTTTTCAAGATAAATAAAGCCCAGGTAAACTTCAACAACAACAACAAAATAAACATCAAGAGTTGTCGAGAAGAAATAATCTTCCTTAAAGACATATAGATGGTTAATACATTCATGGAAAAAAATGCTCTGCATCACTAATCAGCATGGAAATGCAATCAAAACAGTACAAAACAATAATGAAAAATCACTTCACACCAATGAGTCCAAAAGACATCATAAGGAAACCAACATGACTGTAAGGTAGAGAAATTATCATTCACTACTGATTGGAAATGTTAACTGGTTGAACCCTTCTAGAAAATAGACACTCAATAAACTAAGAATTGAACTTCCATATGATTCAGTAAATCTATTTCTGGGTATCAACCCCAAAGGCCCGAAACTCTACTCAAAAAAAAAAAAGACATCAGCACTTATATGTTCATTGGAGCACTATTTATAATAACCAAAATCTGAAAAAAAAATACTCAAGAATAGATGACTGAATTAAAATTTTAGTGCTAATGAATGAAACTGGAAGATATCATGCTGAGTGAAGTAAATCAGGAGAGGAACATAAATAATTATCTCTCTCATATGTAGAATTTTTAAAAAATATATAGTATAATTTTTAACAATATAGTATATTTTATATATAAAACAATATATATAAAAGAATATATAGTATATAGTATATTTTTTTAATTTTTATTTTGATCATAGTGGCTTACATATCTTTCACATTAGTATTTTAGGTACATATTGACATTGAATCAGGGGAATACCCACCACCAAATTTGTCCTCCCCCTTCCTCGTTCCCTTTCTGCAACCCATATCCCCCACCGTCACCCCCCAGGCTGCTAGAGTAGGGGGTCCCCTCTTTGTCTAGCTTACTATCAGTGATCATACATCTGTTTGGTCCTGGTGCCCTCCCTTGTTTCTCCCTCTATTTGAGAGGCTAACCTAGATAAATCGAGTTATGTGGTTTTGTTTGAGGAAAAGAAAGGCAATAGAATGGGGTAAAGATTAAACAAAAACAAAAATTAAAATTAATTAATTAATTAAATATGCTGAAAATGGGCAGAGTCCTTCTAGAGGCTATCAGCCTCAGTTTGAGAGAGGACATGAAAAAGGTAATTGAAACACCATAACAATACAAAAATAAATGTCAAATTAAATATCCAGTGAGCCCTACAGCAATAAAGAGAAGCACCACACAATAGTCTCGGTTCTGAAATCAAATCATGCCGGAATGCAAAAAGAAAGAGAAAGATAAGAAAAAATAATATAAAATATAAAAGGAGACATCAACTTCAATATCTACACCAAAATAAGGACATCAAAAAAACAATTGATCAATCGATAAATATGTATGTGGAAAATGATTAATTTGTGCCATTTTTTTTTCTTTTTCTCCCTGCATAGGCACAGTAACTATTGGGGATATTATAGAGGGAATTCCCTTGACCTAGGAGATACAGGTTTTCTCCACCCCTGAAGTATACTGTCATGGGATTAACTCTAGACTCCTTGCATGATCATTTACTCTCCCCTCGGTGCTTTTGTGGTGTATGGAAGACTTCTGCTTCGTCATGGATGGTAAATTCAGTCCTCTGTATCTAGAGATCTTGGTGACTGTGCAGCTCAAGGAATGGAACTTATGATGAAGGCTTTCTTTGTGGTTCTAGCAGTTCTGCTTCTTCAGTGTCGTTTTAATTCATCTTCTGTAGTTGGTGGTCTTGGTCATTATGTTGCTTCTAGGATGGAGCCTGGGGACAGATATGTTTCGTTATGTTTCTGGAAGACTCGTTCACTTGTGGTTGTCTCAGTCAGACCTCTGGAATTGGAAATCTTGTTTGTTGAACAGATTGTAGACCAAAAGCTAGGTTAGAGCTTTTTTGTTGTTGTTGTTGTTGTTGTTGTTGTTGGTCCCGGGATGCGTACTGTCCAGTCCTGGTTGTAACAACCAGTCATCAGTATAAAGAGATCTTGGCTTTTGCACAGATCAAAAAGTGACATGTCTCCTGATTTTGTCTTATCATTGGCTGATGAGGAAGGACAACTTGCTCTTAGATCTAGTTGTCCCATTTCCTCGTTGTTGGGTTATCAAATTAGAACTGGCATACGTTGGCGTCAGAGCAGTATTATGAATGCCCTGGAGGGGACTTGGTTCCTGGAGCTGTTGTGGAGAACTCTGTCATTTCTATGTCTGGGATCCAGGAGTCAAGGCTGGATGGTCGGTGCCTATTTCCCTGGAGTCTAGGTTGGTTCCCCATGACATACATTCAGGGTGGGAGATGTCTCTGTGTTGTAAAAAAGTATAAATTCTTATCCCTAGTAGATAAGAGCTTGTTTTTACAGGTAAAATTTCCCGTATTTTTAATATGCCTTTACAGGAAGAAGTGGTGCTACATTATATTGCTGGTGGATTTGGGGGTGAAGAGAGAAGAAAACAGATCCATGACAAAAACTAAAAATATATATGCTCAGACATATCTAAAGAAAAAAGTGTTTCTTAAAAGAAAAAAAAAGGATTAAATAAAAGACATAATTAAAGGAATAAAGTGAGGCCGGGAGGGATAACATGGAGGCAAGGCATCCTTCCTGCAGAAGGACAGTGGCTCACATCCCGGCATCCCACATGGTCCCCCATGCCCACCGGGGGCAACCTCTGAGCATAGAACCAGGAGCACCCTCCTAGCACCGACAGCTGTGACCCAAAAGAAGCACAAAACAAATCAAATAAAAAAGAAAAGTAAAAGGGAGAAAGTGATACAGAAGATTACATTTGGGGAGAAACAGTATAAGAGGTAGTGTTATATAGGTCTATACTTATGATGACAGTATAGGCTTCCCCATTGTCTTTTGAGATTTCCTCGTGAGGTGTGGGCTCCACGCAGGGAGGTGTTGGGTAGAGTTCTTTTTTTAAACAAATATAGTATAAAAACAATAGATTGCACAAAGCAACAGAATCTAAGAATTACTCTGCAGAATGAAGTTGACCGGGTCAGTGAAACTGGTTGAATGGGTTGGAGATGGCAAGTCAGGGGGAAGGAAACCTAAAGAAAAGAGTGGAGGGAAATGGACACTGGTGGTGGGTGGATGGAATATTGTATGCATAAATCCCTACTATTGACCTCATTGTAAAAGCATAATTCACAGTAAATAAAAATATTTTAATGTATAAAAAGATTAACTTATCTAAAAGTAATTATAATAAGTATTTAAATATCACTATAAATTTTGGGTGAAATTACTATCCATCGAATTGTGTATAGCAGTGCTCTTTTTGTAACAACCACAAGTTACCAGAAGCTACCAATCTTCATTATTTTTGCATTTTAATTGGTATTTTAAAGATAACCATATCAATGCCAGATACTTCCATCACTAACTAGAAAGAACGTTATTTAAATATATTTAAACATAAGCTTTTCATTTTGCTATAGAGAAATTGTCTTATAAGCAGTTAGGTTTGATTATGATTTTACATAGAAATCCATTGCTCTGAGAGTATCCCCTATCATTAGTCTTTGTTGGTGAAATTAATTCTAGAATTTCTAAGTAATAAATACCACATTCAGTACGCAAGTCATCACTATTTACTTTTAAGGCATTTCACTTGAATAAGTTACCTCTGACTGGTCTAACAATATGGCCAATTACTTATGAATGAGAATAAAGTTTTGTATGTCTCTCAGTTTCTATGTTCCACCCCTTTCCCTCAGGCTTATATGAACATCCTCACCTAATTGCAATTATCTACAAACCTTGGTTTCACTCCTTTCATACTAAATGACCTGAGCCTTTGGCACAACATGTTTATTTTCACTCCAACTACTGAATCCTTCTCAAGGACACGAAACTTCATGGAATGAGTCATCCAGGTTACTGGTCTCTCAACTGCTCTGTCTTTGCTGTTTCTCTATCTTGGATGCCTACTCCCATAATCATAGCAAGTACCTATCCATCAATAGAACTTATAGCATCAATGAAATAAAAACATCAATACTCCAAACTCAACCTCTACTCATGACATTGTAAAACATATGCTACGGAACAGTCTCCACCACTCCCATTACCATAATTCTTTGCCTTAATTCTTATAAACCTATATTATATTAATTTATTATTAGATATTTATAGATCCCATATATTTATTCTAATATACCAACATTTTCTTAACACCCCTAAGTCACCATCTACATTCCTTTTTGCCCATTATAAAGTTAATATTCATTTTAATGACTTTCTAGAAAAATCTCTAGTCTGCACCTCTTAAATATTTCTACCTGTACGTACCAGCCATGCCCCCCTTTCTAAGGCTTTCCATAAGAATCTGTGTGTTGGAGAAAATAATTATACCACTGGATTGATTGGGCTAACATTAACCCAATAAATAAATACATAATAAATGATAAGTTTCAATAAACTCTCACAATTGCACATGTTCATTACCAACTTTCAGAGGGCTGCTGTCCAACTCATTAACTAATGACTTCTCTCTCCCCATGCTTCCCACACCTCTTTCCCCACCTGCAGTTTCAGCTTGCTTCATGTTTAATTTAGAAAAAATACAAGTCACCAGATGCAAATTCTCCCCCTCAGCTTCTCACCACCCATGCTCAAGTTTATGATTTCGATACTCATTTCTTCTTTTAATCGGTCCCAGTCACCATAGATCAATAAGACTAACCTTCCTCTTGGATTCTGAAACCTGTACGAAGGATGTCTTTGTCTTCTGAAAAATTTACTTCTTTAGCTATACCTTTTCAAATAAAGTATAGCTTTAGATAGAAAGAAGGAAAAAAAAACTTTTTTTTTTTTTTTGGTCTTTTGAGACACACCTGGTGACACTCAGGGGTTACTCCTGGCTATGCGCTCAGAAATCGCTTCTGGCATGGGGAACCATATGGGACGCTGGGGGATCAAACTGTGATCCTTTCTAGGTCAGACACATGCAAGGCAAACGTCCCACTGCTTCACCACAACTCCTACCCCTCATATTAATATGAAAATTGCTGGTCTGTTGGAGATAGAATGAAACTAAAACTATTGAAGACAGGAGTTTAGCTTTAATCTTTTACTCAGTACTGTCTTATCCTACCATACAACATAAATTGCTCTTATTACTAACATTATTAATCAATAGTTTTCTTGTTTCTAATCCAGTATATATCTCTATGTGTTTCACGTGATCACACTCTCAGTATTTGTCCAAAACCAACCACTTCCTCCTTACACTTGCTTTTCTCTCAGTTTCTGTAACACCATACTATCTGGCTTTCTTTCGCACCTCACTATAATAGTTTTCTTAATGACCTATCCATCTCCTTCTCATCTCTCTAAAACTGAGGTTCCTTAGAGAATCTTCCTCAACTTTTTTTATACTCTGGCCTTCTAGTATCTTCTTTGATCATAACTGCAAATGCCACATATATGCTATGACCACTAAATTGAGGCCCCCAGATAATTATCTTGAAATTCACTTTTTGAAATCCAAGCTATGTGACATCTCTTTCTGGTATTTCAAGTGAAAAATGTCCAAAACTCCTTATCATAACACCTTCTGCTCTCTGTCCCACCTACCGTTCTGAAGACTTATTCAAAGCTACTCCCATCAGCTCCATAATTAAAATCTAAAATCACCTTTTCAATAATATGTAACATTTTATAACCAAGCAAACAAAGATTTTTATTATACCTTACAAAACTCCCAAGTTTTTATTTTTTATCTGTACTATCAGCATTGAAACACAATTTACATTAAGTGACTATCAAAAAAAAAAAAAGGAAAAGAAAATGGAAATATCCCCGATTACTGGATTTTTTTTCAATTTATTTTTTATTTAACCAACTTTATTACATACATGATTGTGTTTGGGTTTCAATGTCCCAAATCTCCCTCCTCCCCACCCAACCCCTGCCTGTACTCTAGACAGGCTTTCTATTTCCCTCGTACATTCTCATTATTAGGATAGTTCAAAATGTAGTTATTTCTCTAACTAAACTCATCCCTGTTTTTGGTGAGCTTCATAAGGTGAGCTGTAACTTCCAGCTCTTTTCTCTTTTGTGTCTGAAAATTATTATTGCAAGAATATCTTTCATTTTTCTTAAAACCCATAGATGAGTTAGACCATTCTGCGTCTTTCTGTCTCTCTCTCTCTCTCTGACTTATTTCACTCAGCATAATAGATTCCATATACATTACCTATTACTGGATTTGGTGGATTAAAGGAAAATAATAGTTTTATCTAAAGCATTATATAGATTCAATGCAGTCCCTATAAAACATTCATTACAAAATCTGTCTTAAATACAGGAGGGGGGAGGAGAGGAGGAGCATTGGTGATGGGAATGTGGCAACAGTGAATGGGGGTATTCTCTTTATGACTAAAACCCAACTGCAATCATGTTTGTAATCATGGTATTTAAATAAAGATATTATTAAAAATAAAATTTCAGAATATGGACAAGAAAAAAAAGTAAATTATTCATACTTGCCAGAGAACAAGCTTGAGGAAAGGTGAGTAACTGGTGACAATGGTGGAGGGAATATTACACTGGTGGTGGGATTGGTGTTGAAATAAATTAATTTATTTAAAAATATTCATTACAGGTTATTAGAGTGATTATATGGTTGGCAGGGCACTTACCTCACACATGGTCAATAGTTTCTGTTGGGTTCAATGCCTTGGTTCAATGCCTGACACCCTATTTGGCTCTACAAGTCTTTGTAGAATGATAACAATGCATAGCCAGTAATAAGCATGAGCACTGCTAAATCTAGCCACCAAAAATAAAATTTTAATTAAAATATGTCCATTACATTTCTAAAGACTTATAGAGTAAATGGTGTTAAAATTTATGAGGAATTAAAACCAAATAGCCAAGAAGCTCTAGGGAAAAAAGGATGAAAAAATACTGGAATAAAGACAGCTCTAAGACTAATGAAATTGAACTAAGAACTAGAGGCAAATTTTCAAGTATATGTTTTTGACCAAGAGGCAAAAAATTATGAACTGGAACAAGAAACTGTTGGGAGGACATCTGTTCTTGTTCACTGTTCCAGGTAAGATTAAACTCCAGATGGTGAAACTGGCCCTATTTAACACTTGGATGTAACAGAAGGTCAAAAATATTGTTATTAAGTTAATAGAGTTACCAATAAGTGCATTCTATGATCATTCTAAATCCAGTCACAAAAATCTTAAAATATTGTTTGACTCCTGGGATAATTACTATTAAAGATAAATTTGCTAACTCAGAGTCGACTCAATCAATATTCTGGAATGAACCTGAAATTTCCAGAACTCCCATCACAAATCAGTTTTTTGTTTTGTTTATTTGCTTGTTTTTCTGAGCCACATCCACCTGTGCTCAGGGTTTTCTCCTGGCTCTGCCCTCACTCCTGTCTCACTCCTGGTAGGACTCAGGAGATTGTACTGGGATCGAAAACTGGGATCAAATACTGATTAGTTGGATGCAAGACAAATGCTCTGCCCATGTCCTATCTCTCTGGCACCCTCGCCAGACTTGAGGAGTTGAGGTTTCTATTTTTTCTTGTAACTATTATATCTCTACAATAGGCTAAAATGTGCTGAATTATCTGGAGTTTGGTTTAGAATTTTGGTTAGAATAAATAGTATATTCATGTTGAGAATATTCTCTTCTAGGGATATACCCTAGGAACTCAAAAATACAATTTAAAAATCTCTTCCTCACACCTATATTTATTGCAGCACTTTTTACAATAGCCAGACTCTGGAAACAACCAAGATGCCCTGAACAGTTGAATGGCTAAAGCAACTGTGGTACATATACACAATGGAGTATTATGCAGCCATCAGGAAAGATGAAATCATGAATGTATATATGTACATGGAATCTATTATGCTGAGTAAAATAAGTCAGAGGGAGATAGACTGATGCAGAATAGTCTCACTCATCTATGGGTTTTAAGAAAACTAAAAGACGTTATTGTAATAATACCCAGAGACAATAGAGATGAGACTGGAAAGACTGGCTCATGATATGAAGCTCACCACAAAGAGTGGTGAGTGCAGTTAGAGAAATAACTACATTGACAACTATGTTGACAATATCAATGAGTAAGAGAAGTAGAATACCTTTCTCAAATATAGTAGGGGGAGGACTCTTAGGGTGACTCTTAGGGGTTACTCCTGGCTAATGCACTCAGAAATAACTTTATCAAGAAAAAGGGAGAGTAAAGTAGTCCACGAATTATCTAAATTCCAATTGCACATCTGCCTGGTTCACCATGCCACCACTGAATTAGATTAAATTAGTTTGTTTCTTCTTCTTCTTCTTCTTCTTCTTCTTCTTCTTCTTCTTCTTCTTCTTCTTCTTCTTCTTCTTCTTCTTCTTCTTCTTCTTCTTCTTCTTCTTCTTGTTCCTTCATTTCTTTGGGGCCACACCTGGTGACATTCAGGGGTTACTCCTAGCTATGCGCTCAGAAATCGCTCTTGGCTTGGAGGACCATATGGGACACTGGGGGATTGAACCGAGGTCTGTCCTAACTTAGCATGTGCGAGGCAGATGCCTTTTCGCTCTGTGCCACTGCTCCGGCCCCCCAAATTGAAATATTTTTAAAGGTACTCATGGAAGATTGTATTTTAAGCCTAAAATGCCCTACTATGTTCTATAATGAAAAATAGCACTGACCCAGACATTCAATGTGGCAGTCATAATCCATATTTGGCTACTGAGCATTTAAAATGTAGAAAGGAAAGAATTAAAATTAGAACACTATATTATATGAAAAATATTAGAATCAAGTTAGAGAAATAACTATCAGTATTCTTAGTTTGAGAAGCTACCAACAAACAGTACTCACCCACAGCACCGATACTCCTTTTAAATAAACCAAATTATCACAATCGTTTCCATTTCTAAAATGATTAAATAAATTCAGCAATGTTAAGTAACTTGATCAAAACCTAAAAAGAGAAAAGAAAGCAATGTGGACTGTTTCCAGTTCATGACACCAAATCCATGAAATATTTAATTAAACAATTTGTGGACAGTTCTTGATATAATTTTAGAAACAAGGTTTCCACCATTATAAGACAAGAAATCTAAAAATAAGTCTTTAAGGAATTTAGAAGGTGGCCATCAACGATACTTTGGGTAATCAGCTTTCTTGGTCTGTTCTGAATATTACTGATTCTGTCTTATAAGATACCTCGATCAGGGCCTGAGAGATAGTATAGTGTGTAAGGTGCTTGCCTGACCTGGGCTCAATCTCTAGCAGTCCATATGGTTTCCCAAGCTTGCCAGGAATGATCCCTGAGCACAAAGCTAGGAGTAAACTTTGAATACTTCTGGTGTGGCCCCTAAACAAAGAAAAACAAACAAGCAAACAAACAAACAAAAAAAAGTTCTCCATCAGGCTAGATTCAATGGGCTAGAGAAAATGCAGATTTCACATGTCAGAATGGTTCCCCCACTCTGACAGTGCCACAAATCCACAACCCCAAGCATTGAGTTGGGGATAGTCCTTAGGACTATACCTTAGGGTATGGCCTCCAAAATTTAAAGAGTGAAAGAAATCAGACAACAATGGTTTCCACTCAATAAAGCAACATTCAGCACCATCATGGTTTATTATTTTAAATGCATGTATAAGGATGCTTTCTCAACATAATAGTCTTATAAACCTGGATTAGTATTTCTAAGATTATTAATATAAAATATCAAAGAACAATAGACTAGAAAGACCAATACTTTTCTTTGAGTACTATTCATAGTCTCTATATGGGATGCTTTTTCATAAAAATATAATTTTATTGATACTCATGCAAATTACAAGTCTTACATGTCTTGCACAGTTATATTTAAAGTACATGTGACAGTGAATTAAGGCAATGGCCCACCACCAGTGTTGATCTCTCTTTGTCTCTGTTCCCAGCATGCATCCCATACTTTCCCCCTTTGTATGGGGCACTTTTAACATGTCTCAAAAGTCCCCTAAAGTTTGGTTTATCTTCCCAAATCATACTATTCATATTGACTTCTTATTCTGCTTTTTTTTTTTTTTTTTTGGTTTTTGGGCCACACCCGGTGACGCTCAGGGGTTACTCCTGGCTATGTGCTCAGAAATCGCTCCTGGCTTGGGGGACCATATGGGAAACCGGGGGATCAAACCACGGTCCATCCAAGGCTAGTGCAGGCAAGGCAGGCACCTTACCTTTAGCGCCACCGCCCAGCCCAATTCATATTGACTTCTTATTCTGACATATGAAAGCTAAAAGCTCTATTAACTGCAAGATTGATTGATTTTATTTTATTTTTTTATTTCAAGAGAAAGGAGAAAAACTCATTATGATACTCCATTCCTTGGAGTATTCCATTTAGTGAATTCATCTCATATTCTTTGCACTTTCCTTTTATTACATATTGGCACCAGGGATACAGTTACAATTATGACAGAACACTCACTCTGAGAAGTCCATATAGACTTTCCCATTACATAACTATTCTAGTTATAATAACAAAGCCCCTACTAGGTGAACTCAGAATATTCTTTTTTAATTTTTAAAATATTATATATATATATACATAATCCATATTTGGCTACTGAGCATTTAAAATGTAGAAAGGAAAGAATTAAAATTAGAATACTATATTATATGAAAAATATTAGAATCAAATTAGAGAAATAACTATCAGTATTCTTAGTTTGAGAGGCTACTATGGACCAACAAACAGTACTATATATAAGTATATAGTATATATATATAAGTATATATATTATATATAAGTATATATATGTTATATATACTTATAAGTATATATATATACTTATATATATATTATATATATAATATCCCATCACAGGTGCCGGAGTGATAGCTCAGCCTGGAGGGCATTTGCCTTGCATGCAGCTGACCCACGACAGACTGAGGTTCGATCCCCCAGTGTCCCATATGGTCATCCAAGCCAAGAGCAATTTCTGAGCACATAGCCAGGAGTAACCCCTGAATGTCACCAGGTGTGGCCCCCAAAAAATGAAGGAAAAAGAAGAAGAAAGAAGAAGAAGAAGAAGAAGAAGAAGAAGAAGAAGAAGAAGAAGAAGAAGAAGAAGAAGAAGAAGAAGAAGAAGAAGAAGAAACAAACTAATTCAATCTAATTCAGTGGTGGCATGGTGAACCAGGCAGGTGTGCAATTGGAGTTTAGATAATTTGTGGAATACTTTACTCTCCCTTTTTCTTGATAAGTAGAGAGTAGGCATTTTATCCTAAATCAAAAAGCATTTATGACTACATAGTATGGTAGGAACTCTGTTAAGCAATGAGGAATACAAATTAGAATAAGACATAGCCCTTGTTGAAAGGAACTCTTGATAAAATTTTGTCACTTAAACTATTAAAGGTGTACTTCCTGTTTGGTGACCCTGACCATACAGTTAAATGATTCTAAATTTTAAGCATCTAAGTTTAAAAATATTTTAATGGAATATTATGGTCTTCCTCTGGGCATACTTAACAATTATAAGACAGCACCAATAATTACATGTGTATCCTTTAATGTTTCATGGTCGCAGATAAAGTTGAAATCATTGTATGACAGCAAAATAAGCCATGGACATATTCTCTCACTAGTTTTGTTTATACTATTGTACTTGTGTATCAGTGCAACTGCGAGACAAAAAGTCGTTTTATATATATATATATATATATATATATATATATATATATATATATATATATATATATATATATATATATGTACATATAGCAGTTTGTCGAAAAAGATATTAAAAATCAAAGTGGTTTTTCAAACTCATGGTCCATGACTGAGATTTATTTCTTCTGTTTCAACTTTACCCACCATTCACACTTTATGAAATCAAAAGAAAGAAAGAAATATGCGTGGTGGTAGAGGGTGGCGAAACTGGGGAATCTAGCAAAGTCAATAAATGGTTTTCAGTATAAATTGAACTGACATAAAGCTCTAGTGCCTTTTACCAATGAGAAATTGCCAAGTTATTCCAAGTGCTACAATTTCCAGGCCAGTCCCCAAGACCTAGCATGAAAATAATCAGCCAGTGCTTATCAGATGTGCAGTACTATACATGTGTTAAATATTTTTTCAAAGAAAATTCATATTTAACGGGGGACGTTATAATACACAGAAAATGCCAAACTCTAGACTCTTCAAAGAAACAGGGTCCAGCAGAAATTCAAGTTTTTAAACAAAGCCCTTCCCAAGTGTACATTTTTACAATCATGGTAGTACTTTAATTTACATACTGTTAATAATGGTTTTATGCATAGTTCCTTCCCACACCATACCCATTACCTGTGTGTCCCCTTCCTTCCAACAAGATGCCAAAGTCTCCATGCAAACTCCTCCACTACCACCACCGAAATAAACAGTTGTTTTTACTTTTGGGGTCACACCTGGAGGCACTCAGGGGTTCGTGTGTTAAATATTTTAAAAGTTTCTTATTGGATATATTACTATAAAATATGTAAATGCATCGCTTAGAATTATGATATTTGAATTATTAGTTATATAATTTATTTACACTTGCAACTCAATCTTTATGACAACCTTATGAGGTGAGAACTATTACTAACTCCATTTTCAAGGTGAAAGAACTGAGAGCCAAGAAGTTTATGGATCACATCCTTGGTCACAAAGATAATTAGTGTTGGAGGCAGGATCAGAAGGCAGCTTCTCATGAAAGAAACCTCTTTTATTTTGTTCGTTTGTTTGTTTGCATATTTGTTTTAACCCTAAAACCACTCTATACCGCAGTAGTATGTCCAGTTTCTTCCCTGGTAAGAATTATATTATGACAACTTTTGGCCTGGTACATTTTTTTTTTTAGTTTTTGTTAGTTGTACCATACTTTCCATAGTTTCACCCACTCAACTTACAAAATCACACCGGTCACAACATCCCCTATCCTTCGTCTGATTATAGTACATGCCAGATTATTTCATAAATGTGACCAGTAGTATCTTTCCAACAGTTGTCATAGTTTCTCTGCCTTTCAGGGGATTTCAGGGGCTTCTCAAAACCACAGAGGTTTACTTGGCCTTACTTCAAGGACAACCTAGTGGGTTGAAGCTATTTCATTTCTCAATCGCATATACTCATAGAGACATGGAATTTGATAAATAAACAATTAAGGAGAAGGAACAATTTTGAGGCATATTTTTCAAATATTAGCACCCTTTATATTTGGGTATGGAAAACCCTTTGATGTAGGAGGAAGGATGCCTCTTATAGATCTATCATAAGATGTTTAACATAATTCCTGAATGTACATGGCATCACCAAATTGTGATTACTGATAATGGGTGCATTGAAAAATGTTTGAGATAAAAATACATCTCTGTTCAACAGAACCATTGAACAAATAGATTGGCAGAATGTCCCCAAATGAATTAAACTCAACGCCCCACAATACCGACAAATTCATTGACAGGCTTTCTTTGGTTTCCATATTCCTTTCCTTTTCCTTCAGTTCCAAATAGATTTTTCACCTAAATCATTGCCTTAGGGTTTGTTTTCAAAGAAACTCAAACTCAGGTACTAGATTATTAGAAATAACACTTAATAATATATTAAAATACCTGCCTATGGAAATGTGAATAAATTACCTCCCAACTGGACTCAAACTTGATTCCATCTAAGATCTGCAGAAAGATTCACACTTTCAGAGCTATCTTCTGGACAGTCCTATGCAAGCAGAAACTTGTTACTCTCTCTCAGATTCAAATAAGTGGGTGAGTCATTTATCACAGAGTACAAATAGGAGCTATATAGAATTTTATGTGCAGGTGCCATAGGCCAGGATTAGTGACTCACACTCAGTTTTCACTTGTCCTACCCCGAATCTTTGAGAGTGATATCTAGACCTCTATTTCTTTAGTAAAGTACCTGAGTGATTCCTGAGGTTTAGGCTTGCATATTCAGGTTTGGAGGTTGTGGCTTGTCAGAATATAAGTTTGAGGTCCTGGATTCTATTCTTGGCACCACAGGAAAAACAAAAAGCACAACAGAATAAAGAATTGCATGTTTATTTCAATCTGCCTTTTTACATATGAAGATTCTGAGTGAAGATACTGGAGCAAAAAGACCTGTGGAGAATAAGAAGCTGAAGAATCAGGACTGAACCTCAAGTCTGGACTTCAAATCTAATCCATAACAGTATGATGTAACTATAAACTCACCAATACTTATCCATTCCAGGGGTCTGGAGCTGGGAAAGCAGGAGCTAGACGAAGAGAAGAAAGACGATTGTGGCTGTTTTCTCTGCTTTGTAAAGTCACACTTAGAGAAAAACCTATATTTCCTTTGATTCATGCCAATGATTTGCACAGAAAGTTCTTGCTCAGGAAAATAAAGGCATAAAAGCAGAGTACTAGGAGTCTCCTAGGGAAACCTGTTCTCTTTCCAAAATCTAATCTAAATCCCACATCTAAGATTTGAGTCTTTAATTGACATCATGGAATGCTAGTCATATTTTATCTGCTTTGAATCTTTGCATCCAGATATGCTACTTTAAAACATGAAATAAATAATAAAAGTGTCTGCCATAGAAAAGGCTTGGAGACCAGGTTGGGAAATGGCACATTGGTAAAGAGAAGTAGACATTGGTGAAGAGATGGATGGTCAAACATTATACTACTGAGACTCAATCATGAACAACTTTGCTACTTTGCATCTTATGGTGATTTAATAAATTTTTAAAAATTGAAAGGAAATGTTTACTGGTGGGGGTGTTTTGATTGTATGACTAAACTCAAATATTAACAAATTTGTAACTGTAAGAAATGTATTATGAAAAATGTTGTGAATCATAGTGTTTAAATGAAGCAATTTTAAAAATTCTTAAAATTTTGTTTTTGAACTTGATTCCAAAAAGCCTTCTTTCTTTGATTTTAATGGGCCAGCCCAAAAGAACTAACAAATAGAAAGGACTTAAAGATGTAGTAACAAAACAAAACTAGGACAGTTAAAGGGACATGACAAAGAAAAGACAAAACACCCATTGTCAATTAAGTTTTGAGAAAAAAAGTGACATCTAATTTTATTGACATCCTATGCATAATTTGTCTACTTGTCAGTACAACTTCATATGACAGATATTATAACTTTATTTTAGAAATAAAGAAAATAAACTACATAAAGAAAATTACAAGTTTAATGCTATATATATTAGCATAAGAAAGATGTTACAGGCCCGGAGAGATAGCACAGCGGCGTTTGCCTTGCAAGCAGCCGATCCAGGACCAAAGGTCGTTGGTTCGAATCCCGGTGTCCCATATGGTCCCCCTTGCCTGCCAGGAGCTATTTCTGAGCAGACAGCCAGGAATAACCCCTGAGCACTGCCGGGTGTGGCCCAAAAAAAAACCAAAAAAAAAAAAAAAAAAAAAAAGAAAGATGTTACATATCAGTATACACCAAAATTTATACAGTATTTAAAACCAATAGCCAATCAATACATTCTTTTTTTTTTTGGTTTTTGAGTCATATCCGGTGACTCTCAAGGGTTAACCTGACTATGCACTCAGAAATCACTGCTGGCTTGGGGGACCATATGGGATGCAGGGGGATGGAACCACAGTCCATCCTAGGTTAGTGCTTGCAAGGCAAATGCCCTACCGCTTGCACCATCACTCTGGCCCCACAACGTACCTTTTTATGAATTTACTATACCATGGAATTTCAGGGAAATTTCAAGGAAACAACCACAACTAAAATTCCAAAGTCATCTCATCATTCTCACTTATTCTACTTTCCCTCCACCATTTCTATCAATAGCATGTTAATACATTTAAAATAGTGAAGTTTATAAAGCAAAGTTCAAAACTTAAACATCTCTAATTCTCTTTTTATTTTGTAAAAATAATTTTTATTGTGGCCATAGTAAATTAAAAATCTTTCACGGGGTAATATTTTATTTATTTATTTATTTTTGGGTTTTGGGTCACACCTGGCGATGTTCAGGGGATACTCCTGGCTATCTGCTCAGAAACAGCTCCTGGCAGGCATGGGGGACCATATGGGACACCGGGATTCAAACCAACCACCTTAGGTCCTGAATCAGTCGCTTGCAAGGCAAACACCGTTGTGCTATCTCTCCGGCCCCACGGGGTAATAAATAAGGTACATAGTGACAATGAATTAAGGCCATTCCCACCTCCAGGGTTGTCCTCCCTCCACCCTGTCTCTAATTCTCTTTTTGAAAACCAGAACTGCTTTCTTAAATGTTGACTTTTTTTTAAGTCCTTGAGCACGTCTTACACAATCTGACCATGTAACAAAAATAGTTCCTTCTAGATATAGAGCAAATTTTACCTTTTTTTGGGGGGGGGGTTGGTTTTTGGTTTTTGGGTCACACCCAGTGAAGCTCATTGATTACTCCTGGTTCTGCACTTAGAAATAGATCCTGGCAGGCACAGGGGACCATATGGGATGCTGAGAATCGAACCACTGTCTATCCTGGGTTGGCCGAGTTCAAGGCAAACGCCCTACTGCTGTGCTATCTCTCCAGCCCCAAATTTTACCTATTAAAAATTTATTAAAATTCCATGATTTGCAGAACTACATATAATGGAATTTCAAACATATAATGTTTCAACACCAGCCCCACCATTGTTGGAAGAGGCCTTTGGATTGGTCATCAAATTGCCTTCTAATTAGTTGTTGGAGGGGCCGGGTGGTGGCGCTAAAGGTAAAGGTGTCTGCCTTGCCAGCACTAGCCTAGGACGGACCGCGGTTCGATCCCCCGGTGTCCCATATGGTCCCCCAAGCCAGGAGCGACTTCTGAGCGCATAGCCAGGAGTAACCCCTGAGCGTCAAATGGGTGTGGCCCAAAAACCAAAAAAAAAAAAAAGAAAAGAAAAAAAAAAAGTAATTAGTTGTTGGTTCCTTTGGTTTACATGTCATGTTAAAAACTTGTCTCCCTATTGCCTCCTATTCTGGTTTTTGCCCTTTCCTTGGGGGTGGGCTTTGCTTTTTCTCGATAAAGGCTACTCAGGAAGCCTGGGGGGGAAGCTGCCATCTTGGCTCATGGTTTCATGTGGTGGAGCAACTGGCTCATGGGTGAACAGCTTGTGGTGTGAGTTTCTGGCCCATTATTCCTTTCCAACTGTGTGGATGATCCTGTGTCAGAATTGCTGCTGAACCCGCATTGAGTCTAAATCAAACCTGGAGGATAAGGATGTACCTCCCTCTCTGGGGACTGTGGAACATACAACCCACCATTTCACACACCATAATTTTTTACCCTTTTAAACTGCAGTGTTTCTTTGTCTAAGAAGGTGATGTGATTGAGTCCTATTTATTTTGTAGTTACATTTGGAAAACTTTAACCATTCAGTGCACAACTTTCTTCAAATAGATAAGAAAACTAAGGCTCTTGCACACTAGTTAATAGATGGATACTCAAACACTGTATCTCATGTTATTTAATAAATTCTTTAAAAAATAATGAATGATATTGGGAAAACTGGGAGAAATGATGAGTGGCAAACGAGAAAAAAACTAAAGCATTGAAAGACAAGGGACACTGCCAAGGACACACAGGAAGTTATCAGTAGTGCAATGTTTATTATCAAGTTCCTGTCTCTTGATACCTAGTCTGAGTAATGTAGAAAGTTCAGATATATCCTGGTTATGTGATTTCCCATATCATAGAATCCAAAATTTTATAAATAAAAACTACAAATGCTTTTCACAGAAAAAAACGTTGTTTGTTCTGTGTGATCAAGCAATGACACATGCTGAATACCTAATTTTATTGCTCTCAGGAACAATAAAAGCTCTAGTATGATTTTATTGATGATTCCTTCCTAAGTTTCTGCTGAGAGAATTCAGGACGATTCTTTTCCACTTAGGCCTCAATGGAATAATGTTCTTTTCTTTGTCTTCAAAACAAGCTGCCTCACTCTCTTGGTTTCACTACTACCAATTCAAACCATGAATTCAACTCTAGTTTTCAGATACCAAGAATACATGGCGAACCATATTCTTGTCAGATTAGTACTGGGGGGAAACACTATAAAACACTATGAATGGAGCCATATCTGATATTTTTTCTGTTTAACCTGGAGCTAGTGAAGATGATCAACAACTAAAGGAACAGTTATGGACCAGAAACTCATAATTTTTACCCTCCCTGTTTATAATTGCTTTTTTAAATAATATTTTTACTTAAACACCATGATTACAAACATGAGTATAGTTGGGTTTCAGTCATAAATAGAACGCCCCTTTCACCTGTGTCACATTTCCGTCACCAATGCTCCCTGTTTCCCTCCTCTCCCCAACCCCCGACCTGTATTCGAGACAGGCATTCTACTTCCCTCACTCATTGACATTCTGTTTATAATTGTGCTGTTAATAGGCTAACCGCAGAAAAAGAATGGCCAGTAGATTTATTAAAATTTTCCTATGTGTAACTTCAGAGTTGGGACTACTTTGAAATAGTTAAATTCTATTTCCCAAATTTGCCTACTGTTAAAAAGAAAAAAGCAAAAGAAATAAATTACCTAACATGCCTGAGAAAGACACACAACTACAAGTCCTTCCCCATGTGTACAGTCCTGGAATCTTTCCAATATAAAATCCTGGAATTGGTGTTCTTAACAAATGCTTCCGGATAATTCTTATTATTTGGGAAAGTTTCTGATCTGGCAAGTTTGGGAAACACTGAATGATGGCATAACCTTTTAATCACACTTCATGGAGAAATCTGCTGAAAACATAAAAAATAAAGTTGCCATGAACATCAGAAGAAAATTAAGTCTAGAGATAGGAGTTTCCCTTCATCTGCTTCTCTGCCCATTCATACAAGCCTTTCCCTCACTCTAACCCTGTCCGTTAGTCAGCTTGGTTATTTCCATTCTACTCAGCCTTTTTATGTCTGCCTATCCTTTGGGTTGAGTTCCAGCTCCAAGAAACGCTTATCACTCCAGAACACACTGTTTCCTTCTTTTCTGTATATAACACTGATGTCTTCAATTCATGCATCCTGTTTTGCTTAATAATCACACACAGGTGGCTGGCACCAATGATCAGGTTAGATCCTGTGCATCATTGCTGGTGGGAAAGCTGCATGAATGGATGACGTCAAGTTGGAGAGCATCCTGTCTTCCTGCCCTGTGTACCCCTAAAGAGTCACCATCTGGCACTTATTCAATAAAAACTCATTGGATATATGAATCAGTGAATCAGAAACATTTCAGGCTATAAAAACTAAACACTTGTACACTTGAAATTACAAATTAAGAAAGTAATCTACATATTACTTGTGACTTCCATCAGTCCTAGTTTCTCTACATCTGTTATGCTCGGGACCTGAGCATAGCATGCAGCCAATCTGTATTCAATCTCTGGTATCCATTAAAGTCTCCCGAGCACCAACAGAAATGATCCCTGAGCACAAAGCCAGGAGTAACCCTTGAGCATCGCCAAGTGTGGCCCAAAACCAAAACAATAAAATATAAAATCTGTTATTCTGAAACTTTTTGAACTCAGATCTATTTTTTTCACATTACCTGTAAATAATTTTTTAATACTCATAACACTTCTAAGAGTTTGGCAGACTAATAACTTCCATCTTGGTCATAGGGAAAATGAAATTACTTTAGTTAATGTGTCTCAATTCATATTAGCTAGTAGATAAGAGTGGGAAAAAACTGTATTTTAATCTGGGCAGCTGAATATCTGAATTTACACACAGAATGGTCATTAGCCCTCCCCTCTCTCTCTCTCTCTCTCTCCTGACCACCAAAAAGATAAGTTCAAAACCATTCAACAGCAATTACTTTTTCAACAATCTTACATTGTAAGGCATAGAAGTACAAAAAGAAAGACTATGTGGTGAAATTGTGTGCTAAATTGATTAGTTTGAGTTTAAAGGTACATTAAAGAAAGGGCCGAAGCAATAGCATACCGGGTAAGATGCTTGTCTTTACATGGCTTACCTGAGTTCAATCCCCAGTACCCCATGTTGTCCCCCAAGCACCACAAGGAGTGATTCTTGCATGCAGAGCTAGGAGTAAACCCCGAGCACTGCTGGGTGTGGCCCCAAAGAAAAAAATATGTTAAAGACAGTTTATTTATTTATCTTAAATTAGTCATGAAAGGAATCTTTAAAGCTGCAAACTACAAGGCTAAATGTGTGCAACCCCAGCATCACATAAACAAAATATGGGAAGGAGAAGGGAATATGAATAAAAGGCAAATGAACTAGAAAGGTAAATTTCTACAACAGAGACTGTATTCCCTACATCTTAGCAATGCAAAAAGTTTATTTGTAAAAAAAAAGAAAAGAAAAGAAAAAAATTTTTTTAAAAAAGACAAATTTTATTTTCAGTATTGTTGAAACAGCATTATTGAGTTGTTCTCTAACAACTAAAAATGGTTTTCCACATTTTTTAATAATATCTTTATTTAAGCACAATGGTTGCAAACATGTTTGCAGTTGGATTTCAGTCACTAGCAAATCATACAACAAATATAGTGTGAAATATCTTCTTTCCCAAAACTATCTGTGTATACTATCACAATCAGTCTTACTTTAGCAAAAGCTAAATGATAATTAAATTTAAGTTCATTCTGGGTTAACTGAATGCAAATAGAGCTGCTTATATAAAACATTTACTGAGTATTAACAGAATCAATAAGCACACACAGCATTATTCCATAAAAGCCTTAGTTGATGAAGAGGATCAGAGCCTTCTTCGTAGGGACTTATGGAGAGCTCAATACTCAAACAGAGAGAATAAAAATGCCTGTAGAATAAAAAGAGATCAAGCTGACCTGAAGAATCTGGAAGAATTCGCCAAAATGTTAACTTTGAGTTGAGCATTTAAAAACAAATGCATATTCATCAAGAGGATATGAGAGAAAGGGAAACAGTACTAGGCAGGACGTTTTCAGCAAAGTTAAATTGATATCATGAGATATAAGCCTATGGTCAAAAGGACTATTCTTATTTGAATGTATCAGGTCTTACCTGCTAGGCTAAGAAGTAGATACGTTACCAAAACCAGCGTTAGCAATAATGAGTTTAAAGTTTTTGCATGAGCTGGAGTAATAATATTGTGAGTAGAGCGCTTGCCTTGCCCCCACCTGATTCAGGCTTAATCCCCAGCATCTCATATGGTGGTTCAAGTAGTTCCAGCAGTAAATTCAGAGTGCTGAGTCAGGAGTACTCCCTGATCTGAACTTCTCTGGATGTGGAGACCAAAATTATAAAACAAAAACAAAAAACTGTATAATTCATATTTTGTTATTTTATTTCTGATGCAATACAGGACAGATGGAAAGAGTGATGAGACAAATAATGGGCTTTGCATGAGGGAAGCCAGTTGAACTATTTCCTAAATCAAGATGTGTGTCTTATAAGAAAAATAATGTTGAGACAACTTCAAGAGGGTAATTTGAAAGGCGTCTGGACTGAAATAGACAAAGAATTCGAACTTAACTTAGAACAAAATAATTAGAATGGAAATAGTCCATTTGACAAATGCAAGAGCAAAAAATTCTCACTAATCAGTAAGAACAAATGAATGTACCAACAGTAAAAAAATATATGGATTTTAATAGATTAAGAAATATGGAAGAAAATATAGAAGAAAAGATGGAAGAAATATGGAAAAATATTTAGCTGAATAAAGTACACATTAACAAAAATATAAGCTAAAATTTTTTTGCCTTTAAGATTAGCAAAACATATAAAGATTAATGAGACAAACACTTTATTTAAGTTTTCTACACAACAGATTTATGCCTTGGCAACATAATCACAGGCTTAATTTGAGGCCTCAGAACAATTTCATTCCATTAAGATAATTCTTCATTCATCTGAATCAAATTGTGACTATATTTTTCTATCTCTATGAAAGAAGAAGAAGAGATATATACTATCACTTATGCATAAGTGTACACAGAAAGCTTAAAAATTGATAAAGGAAACCTGTTTTAGGGACAGTTTCTTAGAAAAATCTTAAAAAAATTATTTTAAAAAAATCCATCAGTATCAACTCTTTATTTGCTCCTAAATGCATGAGTGTAATGTTTGGAGCTTATGTACCTGTACTTTAAATACCCAACTCATGTCCTCCTCTATTTTGTCTCTGAGAATCATTACACTAATGTTTTTCATTTTTCTCAACATTTCTCAACATTCAATATTTCTCAACTGTCTAGAGTACAGGCCAGTGTGGGATGGGGAGGAAGGACACTTGGGATATTGGTGATGGTAATGTGGCACTGGTGAAGTGTTTTATATATATAAATATATGTGTGTGTGTGTGTGTGTGTAATCAAAACAATAAAGAAAAGATAAGGCCTCCCAATGCTTACCACAGGGTGTGTTCTTTGCACTGACTGTTAGAAAGAGGAAGTACAGTAAATGCTCCCCATATACACCTCAAACCACGCGCTTTGCCTGGTCTGTATTGTAAAAAAAAAAACTTCAATTTACTAAAGATGTTAAGATCTTGTATGGGTTTGAGTATGTTGACATTCAAGCAAGAAATAACAAGTAAAATGAAAACTGGAATAAGTTTTAGGCTTCTCCCAACCAGCCTCCATGTAAATTTACCACTTTCCTGCAAAATATTACTCATTTCTGTCTGGCACTCAGGCAAATATTGTAGCAGAAACATGACCTTTTCTTGTGGATCCCAAGAAGCCTATTCACCACAGGCCCCAAAGACACTGATACTAAAAGAGGAAGAATATCTACCCAGAAAAATTGAGAAAGGACCAAATCTAAGAATAGGACTCGTCCACCTAATCTTGTCTCTATTGCCACAAATTGCAGGGCAGTGCAGTCAAGGCAGAGAAGACCACGATGGCACTGATAGTTGGAAATGATTGCTCTGGCAAGAACTGGGTGCAAAAAGGAGATAAACTAATATGAATTGTACCGCTTTGGCAATAATATTGAAAACTACAGTAAGTAAAAAAGAAAAAGGAAGTGAGAGAAGAAAAATGCCATCCACAGAGGCAGGCAGGAGAAAGGGCAGGTAGGAGAGGGGAGGGAAACTAGAGACATCGACAACATCAGTTTTGTTGATGGGAAATATACACTAGTGAAGAGGGTTATACATTGAATAACTGAAATTACATGTACAATTTTTTACAAATTGTGTGTTGCAAAATGTAGAATTGTATGTTGTATATTGTATTACTGAAATTCAATCATGAACAACTTTTCGTGTATCTCATGGTGATTCAATTGAATTTATATAAAAAATAAAACCCAGAGGCTGGGCAGATATCTGGCTTTGGGTCCCTTGATCCTGGAGGCCAGCTCTTCCAGGTATGGGGTTAGGGGACACCCCATGCCACAGGTCTACTCCCTAGCTTGGGGGGTGCTGGGAAGCTTGGCAGGCCCCCAGCCATTCCCCTATATCTCCCCTGAACTCTAGGCCTTTCCTGGGTGCCAGCTCAGGTGGCCTGAAGTGGGTTCCAGGTGGACTCTTTTAGGGGTCCTCAGGCTTCCTCCCCTCCCTACTCTAGTGGGGAGGAGCATGGGGAGGAGGTCGGGCAGATATCTGGCTTTGGGTCCCTTGATCCTGGAGGCCAGCTCTTCTCAGGTATGGGGATAGGGGACACCCCATGCCCCATGCCTACTCCCTAAAAAATATCTCCCCTGGACTCCAGGCCCTCCCTGGGTGCCTGCTCATGTGGACTCTATAATGGTCCTCAGGCTTTTCCCCTTTCTCTCCCTACACTAATGGGGGGATGCATGTGGTAGAGGGTGGGCCGATGCAGCATTGGTGTATTTCGGGACATTTCAATGGTAATTTTTTTTCTCATTGTACTGCTTTGGCAATAATATTGAAAACTATAGTAAGTAAAAAAGAAAAAGGAAGTGAGAGAAGAAAAATGCCATCCACAGAGGCAGGCAGGAGAAAGGGCAGGTAGGAGAGGGGAGGGAAACTAGAGACATCGACAACATCAGTTTTGTTGATGGGAAATATACACTAATATATTGGTCTCCATTTTAAAAACCTCACGGGGGCTAGTGCCCTGTGTGTACCATATACATTCAAAATAAAAATAAGAGGATAGACTCTCAGGCTGGGAAGAGACCAGTACTCTTTTCCTACTTGTTTACACTCAGTGGCCTCTTGGCTTCTTTCTTTCTTCATTGTGTAACTGTGTTGCTCCCATACTAGGTTTCTGATTAGTTCCCACTCTTTATCTTTTCTTCTCTTTGTGAACTGTTCAATAAGGAATTTTGGTGAAAGAGTCCCTCAGTTTAATGCTTATGTTTGAACCAAATCAAGGGAATTGTTGGACTTGTTATTGCGACCCCCTTATATGCTGATAATGCCATGTGGCATTATTCCTTGTTTGCATAGGCACATTAAAATAAAAAAATATTATACATGCAAATAAGTTCTTATCTAATAGAGATGGGAACACACAAATCTTGTAGTGCAATGGTACCTTACACACTGAACATTGACATAATGATCGGGCATAGACCTCAGAAGAATGGGCATTCTCCATTCACCCCTGAACCAGGGAAGCCATCTCTGAAACATCCAAAGTTGTCTATAACATCACCTGGAAGCGATTCTCTACCAGGGAAGACCCTACTGCTGCTCTGACATCGATCTACTCAAAAGAGTCTTCCCTTAACACTGAGAAGACTTAAACAACAACAATGACCTGCTTACTTGTCAGGGCTTTCTGCATTACCCTATAATTGTGAGTTGAAATTAGAGGACGCTCCGCACCATCTTGACTTCAATGTAAGATATACAGATTCCAGGATCTTCAATACAAAAACATGATACCAACAATAGAGACTGTGTGAAAAATAAAACTGTATTGGCACTACAGACTGTGACCTAGATTGGACAGGCTAGTTTGCCTGGAGCCTAGAGTTGGTCTTGTGTCAGGAAACTTCAGGGGTAGGGTTTCCTTGTATTTAAGCCAAGGCTTTTCCTTTCTATGTCCCCCATACTTTGGTGGGCCTATGCAAACAATGATTGCAACTCTAACACTTTTTTTGTTGTGCTCCTTTGGCTCTAAACCTTAAAAAAAATCCACTTAAACTTTAGAGGTTGAGTTAAACTAATATGCATGTGCATGGAAATGTAAAAAAACTACTATGCCTTCAAGTTTAAGGAGTTACATAAATTTTATGGCTTTAGATTGCTTTGTGTACTGCTAAGAAATTTTGTAATGTACTACAATCTGGAGTCTTGAGGAACAAATTAATTTTACATGGGTTCTGTTTTGTTTTTCTTGATGTTCTTTGACTAATAAAAATTAAAAAAAGAAAGAAGAAAAGAAAAACAAATAAATTAAACCCAGCATATTAAAAATAAAAAAGATAAAGAAGAAATAAATAAAGAGAGAAATAAAGAAAGAAAGAAAGAAAGAAAGAAAGAAAGAAAGAAAGAAAGAAAGAAAGAAAGAAAGAGAGAGAGAGAGAGAGAGAAAGAAAGAAAGAAAGAAAGAAAGAAAGAAAGAAAGAAAGAAAGAAAGAAAGAAAGAAAGAAAGAAAGAAAGAAAGAAAGAAAGAAAGAAAGAAAGAAAGAAAGAAAGAAAGAAAGAAAGAAAGAAAGAAAGAAAGAAAGAAAGAAAGAAAGAAAGAAAGAAAGAAAGAAAGAAAGAAAGAAAGAAAGAAAGAAAGAAAGAAAGAAAGAAAGAAAGAAAGAAAGAAAGAAAGAAAGAAAGAAAGAAAGAAAGAAAGAAAGAAAGAAAGAAAGAAAGAAAGAAAGAAAGAAAGAAAGAAAGAAAGAAAGAAAGAAAGAAAACCCAACTCCTACATTCTTCCCTGCATGTTTCAACAGGCCATGGGAACAAAAGTCCAATTGGCAGGGTGACTAAGAAATCGGTTCTTCTTCATGATATGTTTGTTCAACATTTCATTAAAAGTTATAAAT
Organism: Suncus etruscus; assembly: GCF_024139225.1. Classification (NCBI taxonomy): domain Eukaryota; kingdom Metazoa; phylum Chordata; class Mammalia; order Eulipotyphla; family Soricidae; genus Suncus; species Suncus etruscus. The sequence goes on from NC_064852.1 coordinate 9,268,872, forward strand.
TCAGAGGCTGGAGAGACAGCACAATGGGTCAACTGCTTGCCTTGCTGTGGCCAACCCGAGTTCTATATCCTGACATCCATATGGCCTCCCGATCTTGCCAGAAGAGAACGCTGAGCACAGAAGCAGAAGTAACTCCTGACAATCATGAGTGTAGCTTTAAAAACTTGTAGATTCCATTGATGAGATCATGAGCATGTTTGTTTTCTCTATCAGAAGCAATCTTGCAACACCCACAGCATTCTATCCAGAGGAGGCAAATTTTCTCTTTTTTATGGTTGTATTCTTAATTCTCTTGAATGTTGCAAATTGCACATAAAATATGCTCTTCTTCCCTCCAAATTTAAATTTTAAAGATTAGCTAACTATTCGGGAAAAATAGATCCAATTTCTTGCCACACATAAAAATTTATTTTGCAGGATAAACAAAATTTAGACCTTAAAACTACAAAAGCAATAAGTCTCAATGAATATTCATAACATCCTGCAATGGTGTATGCTTTTGTAGCATGGTACTCAAGGAATATTATTAGCTATAAGAGAAGACAAAATCATGCGGTTTCCTGCCAAGTGAATGGAACTGGTGAGTAAAGTTAGCTGAGTGAAGTTAACAAGAGATATAGAATGACCTTTCTCCTATATGGGATATAGAGTCATAGTTAGGGAAAAAACAAATGCTCAACAGGAATGATCTGTGAGCATAGAGTTAATTATAATCCCTGAGCATTGTTGGGTGAGACCCATCAACTCCTCCCAAATTAAAAAAAAAAAAAAAAAAAAGGAAGACCATCTTTAGATATAAAGAAGATACTAGATTCAAATTTAGCTGTCACTTAGTAATTGCAAGATCTCAGGCATTTCCTATATCTTGTTTTTGCTACTTGGTTGAACCTAATAATAATAATTAATAATTAATAATAATAGAACCAGCAAGATACTACAGTGGTTAGAGTATTTTTTCCTTGCATGTGGCTGACCAAGGTTCAAACCCTAGCATCCCAGGAATTACTCCTAGCCCAGGGATCACTTTCTGAGTATGCCAAGCGTTATCCCTAAGTGCAGAGCCAGGGAAAAAAAACCCTGAACATGGCTGGGTATGACACCCTCCCAAAAGAAATACTCTTACTTTTGGCTGGAGAAATGGTACACTGAGTAGAATGTTTGCCTTGCACATGGCCAAACCAGGTGCTCCAGAACGTCTCCTGAACTGATCCCTGAGTACAAAGCCAGTAGCAAGCCCTGAACACTGCTGAGTGTGAACCTACAACTACAACAGCAATAATATTATGCACCACAAAGATTTGTTGAGTATATATATATATATATATATATACATTGTTTTGGGGCAACACCCGGCGATGCTCAGGGGTTACTCCTGGTTGTCTGCTCAGAAATAGCTCCTGGCAGGCACAGGGGATCATATGGGACATCGGGATTCGAACCAACCACCTTTGGTCCTGGATCGGCTGCTTACAAGGCAAACGCCGCTGTGCTATCTCTCCAGGCCCATTGTTGAGTATATTTAATGGTAATAAATATAAAATACTTCACTTAGAATTTGGCACATATTAAGTATAAAATACATGTCAAGTCATATAACCAAGACCTGTTGGGGAAGTTAATTATTCAATGAAAGGGTATGTTAAAGGAAAAAAAAGGTAATTTTTCTATGTAGAACATTTAGCATATTGGCTTGTAATCCTACAAGATTTGGTGACAATGAAGACAGGATAGAGAAGCTTCTGATGATCCAGATAGGCAGCCTGGCTAACCAGTTTAGCCAGGATTCTTCAAAACCATCCAATAGGATTGTCTGGGCAAGAATAAAAAAATAAAGATGAACTTGCTTTTGGATGCAATGAATTTTAAATGATGATAATAAAACTCAGATAATGTTCACTAGGAATCCAAAAATGATCAAATAAGTTATGGTGAGGTAAAGAGACCTTGGGAATATTTCCCATTCAGAGGGACTTAGATGGTGAAAACAGAATTGTCCCCTGGGTGGAAATCCTAAAATCTACGTGAAATCTAGATTTTACTATGCTGATTTGATTACAATTTGATTTTCTTCTTTGCTCGGCTTAAAAATTCAAGGGAACAGAAATTCTTGAAACAGGGATGCTTGTCACAGTATTCTCCAAGTCAATTTCAGTATCAAACACAAAATTTAGCTTTGCCAAAATATCCTTCTTGCAACATCATCTAAGGAATAATTAGAGAAATCACAGATAATTCAGATTCTATGCTAAGCATTTTATGGGCCTAGACCATGAAATCTACTCCATGACTCTTTGAAGCATCTAATTATTTTATCATTATTGTGTTCACCGAGTAAGAAATGTTAGATAAAATGAAGTTTAAGTGAGTTCTAGTGTCTTGGAACTTAAACTTATATAAATAAATGTATATAAATGAGCTTCTACATGAGTTCCATGAGTTCCAATATCCTGGAACTATAAACAAACTATTCTATAAATGAACTATTCTATAAACAAATATGTTGTGATATTTGTGATTTTTCTCATGCAATTGGGAAAATCATGCCTTCCTACTTTTTTTTTTACTCATATGAATAAGGGAAATAAATTATTAGTAGCAAATAATTTTAAAGCATACCATTTTGTTGGGTAACAAAATTGCACAAGAGTAAAATTTCCTGGTTGAAGAAGAATTGGTAGTCACTGATGAGCTTAAATTTTGAAGAAGAAGAAGAAGAAGATTTGGTAAAAACAACAAAAAGTAAAATTTCTGAAGAACATAAACACTTGTACATCTTCTTGTATGTGATTCCCTGTGAGGAAATATCCGTATTTGCCTGCTTACTCTCTTGAGAGCATTACCAATGAGGATCTAGCTATGTCCCTGATGGAAGGCAAAGAAAGAAAATAGGTTGTGCAGGAAGTTTGGGTGCTTCTAGGGTCCCTCCCTGCCAGGCTGGGACTCCCCATACTCACACCTCACCTACTCTGCAGGTGCTTTCCTGTCTTGTTTCCAGACTCCAGTCTGCCATTTCCTCTACCAATGTGCCAGTTTCATCATCCCTTTGGAATGAATACCATCTTTATGGTATGCTTTCTAAATGTCATTAATAGACACCTCTCTTCACAAATGGCAAGAGGGGGAGAAAGAAAACTCCAAATCTTTAGATAACTAAAAATTATATGTTGAAGGAGGTTATGATCAAACATATTTAGCCATAGTTTCCCAGGGTACTTTCTTCTAAAGGCTTCCAGGCTTTTGTGGCTATATCTACTGTCCCAAATGAAAAAATAACTCCAGCTAGCCTAAGGAAATTAATATTATAAAGATCAAATGATTGCACCTCTTCTACCTTCCAGAAGAGTTCCATTGACTGTTTTCCATCTAAAATATAGACTTGTAGAAATATTCTAAATAGGGGACTCAAGTATGACTTCAGCGAAGTATTTTAGAATGATCTGATCTTACCCTTAAAGAAAAAAAAAAAAGTCCCCTGTTTTTTAGCTTTGCCTCCTCTCCCTGTGAAGGATAGTACAAGAAATCAGAACCTTCCTTCTAAACATCAAATCTATCATGGGAGGTGGAATGGAACCACCCACATAAAAGACTGTGCTACAGCAGAGATGGCTGCCAAAAATGGGGATTTAAACCACAAACCCAAGCAGGAAACCACAACTTGAGGAAATCATACATATGAATTATCCTTTCTCCCAGTCCCCTTGTCCTGGAAGCGATCCATGGACAATGTCCAAGGTCAATTTTTCTTTTCTATAGCAATAGCTTGATCATTTTTTGGCTAACCTCATTGTGAAGAGGGGAGAAAAGGGGACTTTTGTAACTCCAGAAGTGGAACTTGCCAGACCTGGGGACAGTCTCGTGACAGCATTTCTGTATTTGATTGTCACTCAGGTTTCTGAACACTATCACCTCAGAGTCTCCCTTGGAGCTGCATTGGGAAGATACTAGGTCTGTCTCAGAAAACTTAACATCAAGTCTTTTGGGACCATTAAGTTCCTCAAAAACAAAGATCTTATTTTTCTTCCCTCTTCTAAGTTCCAGGCACCTAAGATAGTGCTTAGCATCAATATACACTCAAAGTAAAGATGGAATAAATTAAGTTGCCTCGGACTGGACTTCTATATGGCCTTAGTAAACAACTTTAACAAAAGACAGCTTTGCTAAAGATGATCTGTTTTAATGACTAATTAGCATTTATTCACAGCAAGAAAAGAGCTTCTGTAGGTGAGAGCTAGTGTACAGAGTGGGGTAGAAAGTGTCAATGAATTTCCCTTTCCAACCATGTTCCAGAAACATGATGATTTGAATCAGATAGTCCAGGTCTTCAAGTGTGGTCCTACTATTTCATGTGTGAGTAAATATGGGCAAATTCTCTACTCCCCTGAACTTCGGGCATCCAAGTATAAAACAAGGGCAATAATAGTTATCTCATATGACTTTCTTAAGAATTTTACTGAATAAGACATGTCAAATAAATAGCTAGTACAATTTATCTGGTTTTAAATGTCATAGCCAATGTTAATATCATCCAGGTAATGGAAAGCTGGATCAATAGTGACTAGTAGTCTTCTTATCATGTCTCCACTTTTTTCCCTCTCCAAATATCCATCTTCCCTATGAAAAGATTTATACCCACAAGAAAAAAGACCACATGGAGCATTCAGGATTCTAGAGAACTAATTATAATAGAGCCTTATTGATATTAGTCAATGCTGAGCCAATGATAATTTAATGAGTGATTCTGTGACAAAGAGAACCTAGATTTTTCATCCTGGCCAATTTCCATTTTGGTAATATCCTTTCCCACACAGTATATTTTAAGTTACCATTGTGATGTCACAGAACATAAAGTTGGGAAGATGAGTAATAACACATCATTACAAAGTAGAGCCAGCATTTTAACATAACAAATAGAATTAGTTCATAGAATAGTAATTAAAAGGGCTGGGAAGATAGATCAAGTGGTTTGAACACATAGGCCTAGCATTTTCAAAGTCCTGAATTCAATACTGAGAAGTTCAAGGACCCTAATTCTCAAGCATAACTGAGTATTAACTTTTTTTAAATTTTTTTTAAAAATTTTGATGCAAAAAATGAATGTGCTAATTACACTAACAATGAAGTTATTAATAACAGATCAGAGTTGATGCTTCAAACCTTGTGAATCATTCAATAATCAATACCTTAATTATAAACTTAAATAAGTTCATGATTATGTTCAGACCTAGCTCCAAAAGTATTGAAAATTAACAAATGAATTGATGAACTTTCTCTAGCAAGTTATATAGTCTACTTCTGTCTGAAATATTAATTTATAAGAATTTAGTTTGTCAGATACATTGGTTTAATCATTGAAATTTCCAATAATTAAGGATAGTATAGGGCAAGGGTCTCAAACTCGTGGCCCGCGGGCCATTTGCGGCCTTCTATACAACATTTTGTGACCTGCAGCCGGCCTTCAAATATCACAGTATTTGCGATTATTCACTTACCGAATAATCACAATAAAAATCACATTAGTAAGAAAAAATTGCATTAAACATTCGCATACCCAGAGCAGTTCCATTCGGGGTATGCAAATGTTTAATGTGATTTTTTGCGATTTTTTTTCTTATTAATGCGATTTTTATTGTGATTATTCGGTAAGTGAATTCAGTAAGCGAAATCCTTTATGAGGCCCTGCCTCACCCCGACTTTGCCTCCTGTGGCCCCCAGGTAAATTGAGTTTGAGACCTCTGGTATAGGGCTTTCCCAGAATTAAAGACAATTTTCATAGAAATAAATTATTTGGTTCTTTTTTCTAAAAAAAAATTCCTTTGGGAAAATAATTATGTTCCTATATGTAAGATGATCATTTGAGTCCCTGTGTTAAAGATAAATTTAAAACAAGCCATCAAGCTAACATACAGGGTCTTAAAAGCAGGAATGATGAAATGACATTTGGAGAAAAGACTTTGGGCCATAATCCTATCTCAGCTGCCATGTGGCTATGTGGCTTTGGCTGAGTGACTTCATTCTCATCATCTGCCATATAGGGACAGTACCTATTTACATGTGTGGTTGAGAGGTTAATGAGATTAGACATTAGAACTGGCTGTAAAAAACTCGCTTTACATCATTAAAAAGGAAGGCATTGCTTCTATGTAGGGAATGAGGCAGAAACCCCAAGTAAGAAAAGGCTGGGTGGGGAAGGAAGAAGAATAGGGTAGTCAATAGAGATAGGGGACAATGGGAAAAACCAGGGTGAAGAGGTTTGGAGGAGGATAAGGGAAGTGGAGGTGAGAAAGGGCAATGGGAAGCCCATTGGGAGTCATTGCCTCAATATTTTTCCAACTATCCAATAACATCACTGAACAGGCTCTTCCTTATTCCTTAGCAATCCTTGTGCTCATCCTAGGATAAGGCTTTGCCACCATTCCTACCTACAATGTATGCTAGCTTCTCAGCCTGTCATCTACCCATCCTATGTCTCAGCAACGCTCATTTTAGATGACATGTATCTCAATTGATACTATAAGATTAGAATGATTGGGCCCCCAGAGCTTTATTTAGACAAAAACCTTTTTTGAGCTGTCAACCATGTTTCTGTCTTAACATGATATAGATCTTGACATATTGCTGAGCCTTACCTGAAAAAAAATAATGAAAATAGACTTCAGTGAAGGCAATGGCATGGTTCTGCAATACGGTAATTAATCAGCTATTGTCATACAAGTATTTGTATGAAGGCCTCCTTCAGAGACATTCTTTTTCTTTGAGCAAATAAAACATACAGATGGGTCCTCCATGTGAAAACTTTTCAGCAATTAAATAGAATATATCTGGTGAATATATATATATAAGAAATGAAGTTCTACTTCTTGTCTGGAAGGGACCAAGAAAGAGATGAGTATATTTTGGAGAATAAGTTGTGGAGATCAGGAGAGCAACCAACTGACTTCTCCACTTACTTCAAACATACCCCTTCTCAAAGCCAAGCTAAGTGAAGTGAGTCAGAAACAAAAAGACAAACAGCAGATGACCTCATTCATAAGTGGTGCATTAAAAAAGGGGGGGATTAGATAATCCCCATTGGAAACAATCCATACTCAACAGAAGTATAAACTGAGGTTACTGAGGAAGAAGGGGACTGTCTGATAATACTGAAGAGATAGAGATCCTGGAACTCTGGCGGTGGGCGAGCTGCAACAGTATCTCAAGTGTAAAACAACAGTGTACCATTGTACCAAAAGAAAAGTAAATTAATTTTTTTTCATTTAAAATTAGGGGCCAGAGCTGTGGCGCAGTGGTAGGGCACTTGCTTTGCACACGGCTGACCTAGGATGGACAGCTGTTCTATCCCCCCCCCCCCCGGTATCCCATATGGTTCCCCAAGCCAGGAGCAATTTCTGAGCACATAGCCAGGAGTAAACCCTGAGCATCACCGGGTGTGGCCCAAAAACCAAAAAAAATTTTTTAATTATGAAAATAATGTGCAAATAACATCATAAAAGCAACCAGTAATAATATATGGTCTAAAAGTTATCAGAGGTGGGGATGGTAAAAAATAAAAGGAGTTATCAGTAAGCAAAAAGAACTACCCTGGGGTCGGGCGGTGGCGCTAAAGGTAAGGTGCGTGCCTTGCCTGCGCTAGTCTTGGATGGACCGCGGTTCGATCCCCGGTGTCCCATATAGTCCCCCAAGCCAGGAGCAACTTCTGAGTACACAGCCAGGAGTAACCCCTGAGCGTTACCGGGTGTGGCCCAAAAACCAAAAACCAAAAAAAAAAAAAAAAAAGAACTACCCTATCCTGCAACTCAAAATTTTATACCTAAGATTCCTCACCCTCTAGCTGTCATGGGAGTTGGCATATCCCAAAAAAGGGAAGTGAGGTTTTGCCCAGAGGGCCTAATCAACGCCTGGTTCTTGGAGAAGTGGCATGTCTGTGTTCTAACAGAAGAAACAGCTGTGAACTAGCTGCGAGTACATTTCTTTGTTGCCTTTCTCTCACTTCTTCAACCCTAATACAATCTGATAGCTTTTCCGTGTTTTCCTTCCCACTCTATTATACAAGAAAATCTAATCTGAGAAACCCTTTTTTCCAACTTTCAGTTTTACTGGCCTGCTCATTGACAGCAAGGCACTGTCAACACATGTTGTGCTCTCTGACATTCCATCCATGATGTTTTTGGATGCTACTCATTGCTGCTCAATCAGGGAGATATAATACACTACCCACATTCATAAAAAAAAGTCTTACAAAACATTTTCAGTTCTTGCTGCTAACACATATTGATCTCACTCTAAGCCACAAGTTATAAACCATATGGTAATGTCTTCTAAAGAGAAAAAGCTGTCTATACACCATAGTTCAAAGTCAAGCATATCTAGAAGTTTTGCAATATAGATCTTTCAAAGAAGAGAAAATTATAAAAATACTATTTTCCTAAAGCAATCTCATGTTTTGTGATTTCAATTCTGGTCACTTCTAATTGCCACCAAATTCTCTTTACAGATGAACAGTGACTTCAAGAGAAAGGGGCATTTTCCCAGGTGACATAGCTGGCTATAAACAAGTTTTATAAACAGAGGCCAGAGATATCATACAGGGACAAGTAGTTTGTTTTGCATGCTGTTAACTCAATTGAGTCTCCAGCACCAGATATAACCTTCTGAGGAACATGAGGTACCATTCCTGAGCACAGAGCCAGGAATAGCTCCAGAGTACCACCAATAGCCCTAATTTTCCCAATAAAAAGAAAAGAAAACTAAAGGCAGCATTAGGAGCTGCCAGAATTTCAGGGTTCTTTGATATTCCTCATGAATGGAGAACTAATCCATCTATTCATTCATTTATTTATTGAGCTCCTAACACAAATTGTGTTATTCAAGGTACTGTGTTATTAATAACACAAATTGTGTTATTCAAGGAAACACTAGAAGAACAAAACTAAGAACCAGTCCTCATATGCTTACATTCTAGTGGCTCATTAAATAGTTGATGGACTTATCTGAGTCACAGAAATATTTAGTGTTCAAAAAAGTGTTGAAAAAATAAAATATGATTCTTTTAGAAACAAAAACTATTGATGGAAGGAGGTCGACACTGGGGATAGGATTTGTCCTGATTCATTTTATGTCTAAAACTCAACTATATATGACTTTATAAATCACAATAGTTTCAATAAAATTAAAATTAAAAAATAGGGAAAATTGGGGGAGTGACAGAACAAGGTTGATACTTGGTAAGATCAGATTGATTCCCAAGGAGAATACCTTGTAGGAAGGAAAGAAAGGAAGAAAAGACAAAAAGGTTAGAGAAGGGACCACAATGACAATGATAGTTGGAATTGATCACTCTGGACAATAATGAGTTCTGAAAGGAGATAAAGTGATATATGTGGTACCATAAGAGAAGAAGAAAGAAAGAAAGAAAGAAAGAAAGAAAGAAAGAAAGAAAGAAAGAAAGAAAGAAAGAAAGAAAGAAAGAAAGAAAGAAAGAAAGAAAGAAAGAAAGAAAGAAAGAAAGAAAGAAAGAAAGAAAGAAAGAAAGAAAGAAAGAAAGAAAGAAAGAAAGAAAGAAAGAAAGAAAGAAAGAAAGAAAGAAAGAAAGAAAGAAAGAAAGAAAGAAAGAAAGAAAGAAAGAAAGAAAGAAAGAAAGAAAGAAAGAAAGAAAGAAAGAAAGAAAGAAAGAAAGAAAGAAAGAAAGAAAGAAAGAAAGAAAGAAAGAAAGAAAGAAAGAAAGAAAGAAAGAAAGAAAGAAAGAAAGAAAGAAAGAAAGAAAGAAAGAAAGAAAGAAAGAGAAAAAGAAGAGAAGCTCGACTGGCAGTTCAAAGCATTAGAGGGGACCACTTATACTAGCAACCCAGCAGGTAAAGGAATGGGATATGGGATGCATACTGGGAATGGGGGTGAAGGGAAGACAACATTGGTGGTGGAAATGCCCCTGATTCAATGTCACTATGTACCTAAAATATTACTGAGAAAGATTTGTAATCCACTTTGGTCAAAATAAAAATTAATAAAAAATAGTCAAGAGTCAAGAATGTAGTCCTTTTAGGGCCCTGTAGTGCCAGATATTACTTCAGTAACTTCAAAGATTCCCAGAGCCATGGCTGTCAATGTTCAGGAGCTCCTAGAACATCTCCTGGTGATTCTTGGGTTGTTGCTGAGGATCAAACTACAATCAGACACATGTAGAGCTTGTGCCCTAGTGCTTTCACTATTCTTTCTTCCTGACCCAAGGACATATTGGGCAAGACGAAAGCAGAATGGACACCTTTCTGAATGAAAATTTACTAGCCTTTAACAAAATTGACTTCTGTAGCTTCAAGATTTAGCAGAACACAGTCAAGACACTCAACCCCTGCACAGGAATAAATCTATAAATTAAGTTGCCACTTTGGTTTATTTCTGTCTTAAAAGATCAGAAGTGTGATAAGAGGATGAATCCAGACTTCTGATATTTTCTGATAATTTTTGATGGCTGTGAGTAGTGAAAAGATAGTTTAGTTAATGGAGGAAGGGGCAAGCATTCTCCTTTGAAGTCTACCAGATACGTGACTGCCATTTCCAGTTTGGGAAGTCCAGAGGCAGGTATGAGGATATACATAATAATAATGACGTCTTTCCATATGTTTTGCAAAACTATGACATTACATTTGCAGACTCCCTTAGCATATGCAATAAATACTTCGCAAGTTGTAACTAATGTCAAACTAACACAAACACCTTGTGCTAAAGAGCATTTATTGGATACTGTTTTGGTGCCAGATGTTACATTGGCATTATTTTATTTAATCCTCACAATTATTCTTCTAAGGAGTTCTTATAACAATGTAATATACTAGAAACTGACATTAACTGAAATTAGTCATGAATAATTTCAATGACAAATGAGTCAACTTTAGTCATTTTCATCAGTTAGATTGTTTATATTATATATCCCAACAGTCCTGAGTTCCACCCCTAGTTCTATGATTTCTAGCATTGTTACTTAAGTTTATCATATCATATGTTAGTTGAATCTACCATATTTTCAACTCTATGAGATTCCATTTTCTCATCTTCTTGCCATAGGCCATGGAAATAATAAGGACATAGCATATGTGACATGACAAGTCCACAGTAATGATTCAAAATACGGTGCTATCCCAGTAGTAAATCTACAGAGCCTCATGATGGTAGAATTGGAATCTGAACCTATGTCCAAAGCTCAAATTCTTTTCTCTGAATTATGTGATGAGAAACAATTCCAGTGTGTGATCCGTGCTATGACCTCCAAAGAGGGGGAATTTCTTCAAAGGATCTACCTGCTCCAAAATATAAATTAAGCTCAGGGCCTTCAATGCCTACTGTTAGTTTCACTTCATTGGGATAAAGCTCCATGTGAAGTCAAGTATTTCCCTTAGGAGGGAAATACAATTATTTTTGCTAAAGATTCAGTCCTACATTTATAATGAATGACTCTCATCCACAGGAAAGCAGAATAAAAGAAGAACAAATGCAAAGACAGCAGAGTTTTGATGAAATAAACAGAAGTGTCGGGGAAAATCTAAAATCTAAAGTCTAAATTCAAGCCTTCCACCAAGGGACTGAACAGATATGATGACAGACACTCTATTAGATATAAAGGATATTACTAAAACTTATGCATGAGTTCCAAACATCTACTATTTACTTAGAGCATTGCAGCTAATAATACTAAATAATACATTTTAAATATATATATATAGAGATTCTGGGGCCGGAGAGATGGCATGGAGGTAAGGCGTTTACCTTTCATGCAGAAGGTCATCGGTTCGAATCCCGGCGTCCCATATGGTCCCCCGTGCCTGCCAGGAGCAGTTTCTGAGCACAGAGCCAGGAAAAACCCCTGAGCACTGCCGGGTGTGACCCAAAAAACACACACACACACACACAAATATATATATACATATATATATAGATTCTATGTTAATGGTCTTCCCACAAGAACATTAATAATAATATACTAGTAGTAAAAATGAGGTGGGAGGTGAAGGGGAACTTTGGCAAATGGCAGCCATGCTTTGACCTTTGTCCCCAAACCACCAAATTGTAAACATTAAATATGCATTTCTTTCTACATGTCCATCACATCTGAATAAAGTAATTTGTAGAGGGCTGGATGAAGGCATACCTAGGAAAGCTCACAGGCTACTTCCAGCTCCATGCTCTGAAGTAAATTCTACTAATACTCAGGTAACTGATCACTTAGGCCTTTTACATACAAAGCATACATTCTAAACTGTTGAGTTATTTATCTGGCAGGAAAGGAAGGCAGGAAGGCAGGAAGGAAGGCAGGAAGGAAGGAAGGCAGGCAGGAAGGCAGGAAGGCAGGAAGGAAGGAAGGAAGGAAGGAAGGAAGGAAGGAAGGAAGGAAGGAAGGAAGGAAGGAAGGAAGGAAGGAAGGAAGGAAGGAAGGAAGGAAGGAAGGAAGGAAGGAAGGAAGGAAGGCAGGAAGGAAGGCAGGCAGGAAGGAAGGAAGGAGTTAAGAAAGCCAGTAAGTAATCTTAATTTAACAGATTGCAGACTGTGTAATGTTGACAGCCTCTCCCCTTTTCCAGGATTTAGTTTCTTCCCTCTGTAACAAAAGACTCAGAACAAATGTTTCTCAGCATTCTGTATTACTAACCATCTAAGTTGCCAGGGAAAGGGAACAGCCAAGAAGTGAATGAAGGAGACAGAGAACCTGGGGGCATCTTGAAAAGCAGTAGGGAGGGAACTGGGTCAACCTGTGGAGACAAGTTATTCTGAGCAAGCAGAGACCTGAGTCTCTGGAGCTTTCAGATCATGGATATATCTAAGTCTGTCCCATATCACAACTCACTCCTGAGAGAACCCAAAAATGCATTATACCATGCTTCAGAGAAAAGTCATAAACCAGAGAGCTCAAATAGATCCCCCAAAGTCAAGCATTCTGATCATGAATTCATATAAATCTTACTAAAATCATCTTCAGTCTATAGAAGAGTTGACAATGAACTTCAGACCCAACTTGTACTCTGCATTCCTGTGTCTGATGGATTCCATGTCTAATTCCAACTAAGGACAATTTTGTAACGCGGAGTATCTGACATTATCTGGAGATATGTGGTTGTCACAGTGTAGTGAAGGGCCTCCTACTGGACACTAATGAGTCGAAACCAAGAATACTGCTATACATCCTACAATGTACAAATGTCATGCAGCATAACAAAAAAATATCAGACTTCAAATACCCATGGTGTCAAGATTGAGAAATCTTTCTTGCTACAAAACATAACCAAAGCACATCTGGTTTTTCAAGTTACCTCATCAGAGAGACTTGCTGATGCATTCTATAAAGACTAAGAAAAAATGTGAATCATAGGTCAAAGAATCATCATTCCTTGATCCTCCCTATCTGATATTTGAACTACAGAGAGAATTGTAAACTTGTCAAGTGTATAGAAAGTCTCTTACATCATTGAATGAAGTTATTTTGACAGTAACTAATAGGATCATTTTCTTCTGAGTGCTTGGAGATTTGTTCTTTTAGGTTTTTGAGCCACACCCAAAAGTACTACTTAGTCCTATCTCTGTGCTCCAGGGTCACTCCTAGTAGAACTCAGGGACCATAAGGGTCCAGATATAGAACCCCATGTAAGGCAAGTATCCTACCTAGACTATCTCTCTGGATCTGAATGCCTGGATATTTTATATGGGAAGAAGGAACTCCCCATCAGCTTTAGGATATAGTTCCAGCTTATTCTTTTTCAGCATCATCTATAATTCATTGCCTTGGTGTCTTACCTCCATCTCTTTACATCATGCAGCACTACATATTTATTTGTGCTCATATTTGTCAAACTCAGACCTGTGATGAATACTGGTGGTTCTAGAAAAAGGCCCCAGAAAATCTAGTGGGGATGACAAATAAGTCAATAGACGGTATAGTACACTCATCAGTGTCTCCATAGGTAAATCCCAAGAAGGTTATTGGCTAGATTTAGAAATAAAATGCTCTAAAAGAGAAGTGAACTCTAAACAAAGGCTTAATTATACAGACCAAAACTAACATGATAGGAAAAATTTTCTAGCTCATGTAACAACATTTAAAGGTTTTAAGATAAGGGAGAGTATTAGATCATATCAATTCAGTAGATTGGCCACTCTATAAAAACATGGAGACCCAGCCAGACACACAGCTAAGAAAGTCCATAGTATGTGATGTGAGAGTGAAGGCTCTGTTTTCAACATAAGTTTGGCATCCAAGTGAGAGGTAAAGAGAATTTCCAGGGAAAAGCTGTAAAGACAAAAGATTTCAAGTACAAGAAACAAGACTTGGCTGCTGCTTGGCTATGTGAAGTAAACAGTTAAAATAAATCAAGAATAATTGCCAGGACCCTAGTATGTAGCTCAGTGATAGATCACTTGTTTTACACATGTGAGGCTCTAATTTTGATTCTCATAATATGCACACATCCTCAAAAGAATGACTCCCAAAGTCCTGGCTCAGGTTATTACAAAAAGGGATAGAGGGGCCAAAAGGGCCAATCTGACTATTTCGGATAGGGTTGGTTATAGTATGGATTTTCCAACAGATTATATTCTGTATAGATTTTGAGTTCAAGAGAAAAGACTTAGAAACTCAAGAGAGAGTGAGACCTGGGATGAGGTTGATGCACAAGATGCAGGAGATTTTCATTCATCCCAGGAGTACAGACACCACACCCAGAGTTATAGGGAAGGTATGAAGACATTGTCAATACTGATCTCATTGGTATCAATGGCATAATTGGTCTGGAGACAGCCTTGCGTGTCAGCTATCTCACTGCCTCATTTTATCCTCCAAGTTGGGTATTACCCTTAATGACAGAAATGGAACTCGGTGAGATGGCGGTAATCAACTCATCAGTGTGGACTTGATACTCTACATCAGATCAGCCTGCTCCCTGACCTTAAGCTCTTACTAAATAAACCACATCACTTGATTCTTCAAAAGGGCATCATACATTTCCACACTTAGAAAGTAATCAGGTTAAATTCATATGGGTTCTGATTCTTGCCTGCTTCATCAAGTATCAATTGATTCACAGCCTTGTTTGCAAAGAAAAGGATACTAAGACCCATTCCACAAAGTATATTAAGGACTTAATGAGAGTCTAGCATAGAAACAAACCCACTAACATGGTGCTGGGCATAAAGAAGAATTGATTAAAATGATCAGCATTAGTATGTTTAAGTATTCTATAGTAAATTATATTGTTCAGGTTTCGGGTTTTGTTGGTTGATTGGTTGTTGGTTGATTGGTTGGTCTGATTTGGTTTAATTTAGTTTGATTTGGTTTGGTTTGGTTTGGTTTGGGGGTATACCCAGTGGCTCTTGGGGGTTATTCCCAGTTCAGTACTTGTATATCACTCTGTGTTGTACTCTGGCTCATAAAATTTCTGGGATAAACTCCAGGACTCCAATGGGCAAAGCACATTCTTAGCTTTTTGGGTTATCTCCTTGACTCAGTGAGTTTTAACTATAATAGTTGTGCTCACCCTAATTTCAGAGGTTGAGGGCACATTTGACAATATCTAAAGTAATCACAACTGAGGAGAGGGGACTTAGGGAATTTACTATGGGGATACTTCTAAAATTATACAATTTGGGGAACATAGAATTGGTTAAGGCACTTTTTTTGCATGCAGATGAACGTTATTTGGTTATTTGGGATACATGGTTCCCCGAAGTATCATTGTGTGTTACAATGAAAGCCCAAACTACCACTAGGGAAACCCAAGTAATTCCCTGAACCCAACTTGATGCTTGGGTTCTAGCATTGAATCACTGATCCAGTGTCAAGAATCATAAATGTTCCTCTGTTACTGAGCACGTTTGGGAGGCCTGAGGAAAAATGTTTGTTTGTTTTTGTATTTTTGGGTCACACCTGGTGGTGCTCAGGAGTTATTCCTGGCTCTGAACTTACTCAGAAATTGTTCCTGGCATGGGGGGCCATATGTGATGCAGGGAGTAGAACCACCGTAGGTCCTAGATTGGCTGCGTGCACTACCACTGTGCACTACCACTGTGCTATCTCTCTGGCCCCGAAAAAATGTTTTTTTAAAAGAATGTTCTAATCTACATAGTACCTCTTCATTAACAACAGTGAAGACCAAAATGTCAAAAAGGAAAATAGAGAAAGAGAGTAAAAGGCCTTTCTAAAGGTAGGTGATGGGGTGGGAGAGAGACTGGGGACATTGGTGATGGCAAATGTGCACTGATGAAGGGTGGTGTACATCCTATGACTGAAACTCAATCATGAACAATTTTGTAAACATGGCGCTTAAATAATTATAAAAAAAATAACAAAGAATATTATGGCCTATAAAGTTGATTATGCCAAATCTAAAAAAGCTTGCTTTCACTTGATGTAAAATCCTTAAACTAGAGTGGAGAAAAATAGATTAGTTATATTATAGCTAATCCGATTTAATTCATGCATTTTGCAGGATAAAAAATAAAGCCAGATAGGACCTTGTGGCCTCAGGAGGGATAAATTAGAGAGGAAGAGGACACTGCAGATAAAGAACTGGCATTCTAAGTTTCTATGGGAAGGTGTCCCTTTCAACTGGCTGTCTTCCCATTGGTTGAGGGCAGCTGGACTAATTCTTTACTTATATATTGTAATATAAGAAAAGATGAAACTAAACTATAAGAATTTAATTTTTATAAAATAAGAGAAGACTTGAAAGGGTAATTGAGAGAGCATCCCAGTTCTGTTCCCATGGGTGGCCACACTCCAATCCAGCCCAATGTAGGACACAAACAGGAATCTGTGTTGCACAGACTTTCCCATATTAGGTCAGCATTATGTCAGACATGACTCCATTTCTGTCACTCAGATGAGAACCCTAAGACCAAAGGAGGTAGCATGGTTTGTCCAGAGTTACACAACAGAAGAATCTTGACCAGTAGCTAAGTAGTAGATTCATACTGTCCCAACTCTGAAGACAATCACCAGGAGAACCAAGCTTGAACCTTCAAACACGTTGTAAGCTCTTTGTTTATGAGAAGCAGAATCAGCAGTCAGTTTCTTCCAAACACATGAATTTGATATGCTATAAAAAAAATATGCTCTGGGGCGGAGAGATAGCATGGAGGTAAGGCATTGGCCTTTCATGCAGGAGGCCATCGGTTCAAATCCCGGTGTCCCATATGGTCCCCCGTGCCTACCAGGAGCAATTTCTGAGCCTGGAGCCAGGAATAACCCCTGAGCACTGCCGTGTGTGACCCAAAAACCACACACAAAAAAAAATGCTCTGTAACAACTCACCAGAAAGCACATTTTCTGGATCAACCTACCTTTGGGTATATAGATAAAAGTCTTCCATCTTAAAGGTTCTTAGTCCATTACCTTTTCTGGAGACCAGAGTGGGCTACAACATGTCTAGGGTCACAGGTCAGTTTCTGATTGGTCTCCTGACTCCTTGTCAGTTTCATATTTGGCAATAGAAAGACAAGAAAGAAAGAAAGAAAAAACCTGAATATGGCCTTCTCCTGAGTGGGCAGGCATTAACTTCTGTAGAGTTCCCTTCTGAGACAAAGACATTTGCATGGTGTGATTTCCCCATAAACCTTGCAGAAAGGACTTTATAGTCCATTGCCTCTGTTAATAAATTAATAGAGTAAATGGGATTCTTGATTGTTAAAATGGCAACTTCAAAGGGACAAGGAAAACTCCAGATAGTAAAAAAGTAAAAATAACAAGCTATTTGCGAATTCCAAGTCCAGATAGCAGTTTCAATTCTGTACATTTTTAAGTCATGACAGAAAGTTCCACTTTCCATTTGAAAGAGAGATGTATGGGTTCCTCAATTTCCTTCAAAACAACATGCTTTTGAGCCTTTCATTTGGTCTATAACTCAACACATATAACAATATGGAGGCAGTAATTATGGGAGAAATCAAAGAAATAGGTAAATGAGCCTATGAAGGTGAGCAACAGCAAATCAGTCAATAGCAATAAATGTATATTCAAATGAGTCACTATGTAGCCAATAAAGATTAAATTCAGCAAATTATTAAAATCAGCAAACTATATTCAGTCTCACTGTCTATAAGAAAAATAAAACCACCTTTTAATGGTATAGATTAAAGCAGATCCTTCCCTGATAAGATGTAGGGAATAAACTTTCATTGTTTCATATACTGAAATTTATCATTCTTGTTATTCAGAGAGGGATATAAATACACAACATTGGTGGTTATTCCTGGCTTTATTCTCCGGGGTCATTGCCAACAGTGCTGAAGACCATGTAGCAAGGGATTAAACTGGGATTAGTTTTGTGCAAGGCAAGGGTTTTATCCCCTGTACTTTTTCTCCAGTTCTATTATTATTATTCTCATTTTGACCATGATTTACAATAGTGTTAATACTAATATTTTTTAATGTAATGTCACCGTACCACACCTAATATCGCTACAACTGTTTATAGGTCCCTTCTCATATACACCAACACCCTTAGAAAATTCTATTCTTAGGCTATTGTTCATGGCATCCATAAAGATTTAATTATCGGGGCCGGGCGGTGGCGCTAAAGGTAAGGTGCGCCTGCCTTGCCTGCGCTAGCCTTGGACAGACCGCGGTTCGATCCCCCGGTGTCCCATATGGTCCCCCAAGCCAGGAGCAACTTCTGAGCGCATAGCCAGGAGTAACCCCTGAGCGTTACCGGGTGTGGCCCAAAAACCAAAAAAAAAAAAAAAAAAAAAAAAAAAAAGATTTAATTATCTTTGATAAATCCCTACCCCTCCATTGTCACCTTTCCATCCTCTCTCCTTTGAAGATACTTAGTTAAATGCTAAAAGAAAAATTAGCACCAAAAATGAATCAAGAAATCTGCTTCCTATGTGATGTCCTGTTGAAAATCTTACTTCTGGGCTAGAATATCACATCTCTTATTTGCTGAACAACAATTGCTCGACCTTGGTAATATCTGTATCCCAAACTAAACCATTCATATCACAGGATGTGATAGAGTCTACATACCATCCCCAACTGGGATTTTTAAAATGGTCTCCAGTGACTGCGAAGAACTTCCCAATTAGAGAATATATAGCATAAGTCTACAATACAAGTTATAGGGCCAGAAAGACAGTACAAAAGTTAAAGTAATTTTTTTTCATTTGGTCAGTCTCAGTTTTTCTCCTGTATCACTCCCTGAGCACTGTCAGAGGTTATTCCTTAGTACAGAACTACAGAAATCTCGAGTACTAATGAATGTGGCCAAAAGAAACCATACTGAAATTTCAAGTTATATTTTCTTCCTTTCCAAAAGTCCATACACATATAAACACCTAAATATACTATACACATTCAACATACACAAGAGGGATGGGTTCAGGATAATCACAGCAAATGTCCTCTTAGGAGAGAGTGAAAATATGCAAGAGGCACTGAGCCAGAAAAATTCCACAATCCTGCCAGAAGAGAAAATTGATATTCTGAATGAGAGACTATGATACCACCATCAAGAAACTCCTTCCTTGTCTTTTATTGTTCTGGCCCCTGGGTGAGTCCAGCATGAGCCAAAGGAGATAAGCTTGTTTCCTTAGTTTACTTTTTGTTGGTGGGAGGTTGGCATCTATATAATTGTTTTTAAGATTAAGAATTTTCTAGTCTCATCTCATGTAATCTTTGGTAGTTCCAGAAATATTTTAAGTTTTAAAGATTTTCTGGGTCCAGCTCATGAAGACTTTGGTATTTCATTTCACTCAGCAATGTCAGTTTTTCTAACCAATTTTCAATGACTATGAAAAAAGTTCTTCTTTAAGAGAGTTGTCAAAAGTGTTCTTTTTCTTGCCTTTTTTCTGCCTAGTGTCTCTCTCTCTCTTCTTTTAAACTAATCTCTTATAAGATACCTTTAAGTTATACGGAAAAATCAATGAGAAGGCTCCTTTTTGAATTTTTTCATTTGATCTATGTCATTTCTCCAACTGGGAACCTTTGCTTCTGAACTGAGTTCTACTGAATAGTAGTGAATACAATCTTTTTTATTGTGTGGAGTCCAACTTGATGACCTCCCCATCTCTGAACTCTCTATTCTTTTCTGTCTGCAGTTCATTTAATAATTTCATGACTCATCTCTGTAATACTTTGCCAAGCACAGTCATGTGACCATCATTCCATTTTCCTACTTCTTCCTCATGTCATCACAGGCTACAACTTTACAAATATCTCAGCCTCCATTTTCCATGCCCTAATTGGGCTTCCCATTGCCTGTCCCTTAAGCTCACATCATACTTTTAATACTTGGTGGATGGAGCCAATCAATTTCTTTCAAAATAATTAACAATAACTGTTGATTTTCAATAGCCTGACACAATGATGGTATATTTCTTACTCATCAATTGCAAGAAGAAATAGACTGTCAGGGCCAGAAAGATAGCATGGAGGTAAGACATTTGCCTTGCATGCAGAAGGATGGTGGTTCAAATCCCAGCATCCCATATGGCCCTCCAAGCCTGCCAGGAGCAATTTCTGAGCTTAGAGCTTGGAGTAACCCCTGAGTGCTGCTGGGTGTGACCCAAAAACCAAAAAAAAGAAAGAAGAAAGAAAGAAAGAAAGAAAGAAAGAAAGAAAGAAAGAAAGAAAGAAAGAAAGAAAGAAAGAAAGAAAGAAAGAAAGAAAGAAAGAAAGAAAGAAAGAAAGAAAGAAAGAAAGAAAGAAAGAAAGAAAGAAAGAAAGAAAGAAAGAAAGAAAGAAAGAAAGAAAGAAAGAAAGAAAGAAAGAAAGAAAGAAAGAAAGAAAGAAAGAAAGAAAGAAAGAAAGAAATAGACTGTCCATTTTAAGTTTGAAAGAGCTAATAATTTCTAAACTCCAAAAAATCACATTTAAAGCATACTGAAGCATAAAAGCCCAATGAAGCCTAAAAGGATCAAGTTAAAATTGTGCTTTACCAATCCCCCTGTGGTGGCCTTGGAAAACTCAGTCAACACATACTCTGTGGAAGGGAATCATTCAGGTTGATATCATGTTGTAACCCTTCAACATCATCTGCCTGCAATATTTGTCTACCCTGGTATCCAAAAGCAAGATGAATATTCATAATTTTGGGAAAGTTCATAAACCAGAGGCTAAACTAGTCTCATAATTGAAAACTGTAATTCTGTGAAAAACTCACAAGTTTATGATTAATTCTGCTGGCTTACTATTTATTGTCTTATTGTCTCTTGTTAGATGCAATGTTCATCTCCACCTCAGTGATATCGGGCTCTGACTAATGACAGAATGGCTGAAGGTAATCAAGTATGACACTCCATAGAAGTTTTCAAGACCAGGGTATAGATACTCGAGTTAGCTTTTATTTCAAAGTCCATAGTCAACAGTATTACAAACAGAGCCTGCTAGGTCTGGCAACTAATGTCTGTACTACTGTTTATCATGGGTACTGCAGAAGGACAGTGGTTCAAATCCCGGCATCCCATATGGTCCCCCGAGTCCCAAAAACAAACAAAAATAAAGTGACAAAGATTTTGTCCTTGGCCAAATGGTACACAGGCTCCTGTGTGTATTCTTCTCAACAAGGCTCTGAATTTTGAACTTCTCTGTTCATTTAACCCCTTCTCCAGTTCTAGCAAGAATCCTGCCAAGTCAGTTTATCCAAATATTTCAGCCTCCATATCTAATTAAGTTCCTTATCCTCCTCCATCCCTGGGTGATGTCTGATCACTCTAAGCTATCTTCAGTAAGAATCCAGTCTGGTTAGTTTAGCCAGAATCCCCTTTATTTGTGATGTTTTTACTTAGTAACTTTCCATCCACTGAATGCCACTCTGATTCTTAGCTATAATTTTTTAGCTGTTCATACTGCATTTGTAGTTGATTTTTATATCTGTTTACAACCCAATTCAACCCAACATCTTTTACAAGAATTATATCTTAAAGTATCCCTTATTTCACAAGTAACATGGATGTTTTCTTTAATAATTAGAATGTGGGGCCAGAGAGATAGCATGGAGGTAAGGCGTTTGCCTTTCATGCAGAAGGATGGTGGTTCGAATCCCGGCATCCCATATGGTCCCCTGTGGCTGTCAGGGACGATTTCTGAGCATGGAGCCAGGAATAATCCCTGAGCGCAGCCAGGTGTGACCCAAAAATCTAAATAAATAAATAAATAAATAAATAAATAAATAAATAAATAAGAATGTTATTTTTTCTATTTTCTATTTTTATTGTATTTTAAATAAAATATTTTAAATAATTTTAAACAATTTTATTTTAAATTAAAAATAGAAAGAAACTTAAAAAATGGAAGAGAATGGAAAGAAAAAAGTTCAGTAGAAAGTATATTTTTAAAAATTATTGTTATACCAATGAACTCATTAAAGAAGTAGCAGAAGGTTTTAAAAAAGAGAATGTTATTTTTAACACAAGAGGCTTTAGTTCCTGAGTTCCTGTGATCATTTGATGGTTGATTACTATAGTATCACTTGATCTGAGATGACTGATATCAGTGAAGGACTATAAATAACAATTTTGAAGAAGAGAGAACCTACTGAGAACAGTTTTTGTCAAAAATGACCTATCTTGGTTAAAGTCAGAGCCAGGGCATAAGATAATATATGAGATACCTTATGAGATATCCATTAGCCACAGCTAGGGAACTTTCAGGGGTAAACAGCAGGGATTGAGGCTTTAGCACAAAATTAAACAGCTCACAAGACAGGGTGGTAAACTATATTTTTGTATACCTTTATACTCAACAGTACACAGTAGCCCACCCTTTTGTCATTATCTTTCTTGGAAATGCTAGGCATGGTAGAAAGAAGGAACCAGGACCAGAGATATTGATTTTGAAATTTATAAAGGCAAAACCAAACACAATGTTTTGGTTGTTGGGGCAGGAAATGGGCAAGATTAAAGAAGAGCTAGAATAGATGTATTCTAAAAATATAAAGGAGGTAATTTTTTTAAGTATTAGAGACTTAATATGCAGCTGAATACATAGACCACTTTAATAGCAGCTATGTTGAAAAAGAACCTCAAGGACTTGTTTTCTATGAGAGGGGGGTAGTGTAGAGGATCAAGAGACATTTGAGTGACTATGGAGAGAGTAAGAAGTTTGAGAAAGAAGAAAATATGCACAAAACATACAGACAAGAAGTCAGAATACAGTAATGGATTTAAGGTACTTTCTTCTTTTCTTTCTTTTTTGTTTGTTTTGGGGCCACATCCAGTGATGATCGGGGTTATTCTTGACTCTGCACTCAGGGATCATTCTTGGCAGAATTGGAGGACCATATGAGATACCAGGAATTGAACTTGAGTCTGTGACATGCAAGACAAGTTCCTTATCCATTGTACTATCACTTTGACACCTAAGGTTTTGCCATTCAAAAAACTGAGCTCTCTTCAATCCTTGACACCACATAGCAAAGCCTGAAGTGATCCCTGAGCACAGAGTCAAGATTAAGTTCTGAGCCCCCAAACAACCAAAAAATCCAACAAAGATACAGGCCGAAATGGAAACAGAAACACTCAAAGATAAAATAATTAGAGGCAGAGAAAGGAGAAACCAAGATGCAACAATCTAGAGATTTAAAGTCACATAGAAACCAAGACAGAGAATCATCAGAGAGGTAGCAAGATGAGGAAGAAACAAAGAGAAGAAGGCCTGAGTCACACACACACACACACACACACACACACACTAAACCTAATGGAGAGCTGTCATGTTGTCATGTTGAAGCCTCATTCACTGGACACTGACAAGGTTTAATACTCAAGTTCCCCTAAACCAGTGCTTCTCAATTATTTTCTGTAATGCACCCTAGGAAGAGGAAAACATTTTTCGTGCCCTCCGCGTGACTGTAAATAGTATCTTTATTAAAAAAAAAAACTTTTACCTGAAAAACAAAAATATATAAAATAATTTGAGCTGAGTTTTTAATCAGAGGTGATGTCTGGATGAATGGCTACAATGAGCATGTTTTGCAATGCTTTTCGAAGCGGGGTTGGAAGCAGGACTCAGCAACTCTCAGCTCCAGAGACACACAGAGACATAAATATGGGGTTTAGCTTGTTATGACAGTGTTTGCCAAGGTCAAACATGCTCCCCTTTATGGAACCTCTCACCCCCCCCCAGGGGACACACCCCACTATTTGAGAAGCACTGCCCTAAACATTGATTGAGCATATACATTGTGCCTTGACATGGGAGTGTTGGCCATTAAAAACAGGCAGTAACTCTAACCTTTTGATAGTCTCAGGCCAGCAGGCAAGAGAGCTGTGTAAATAAATCACAACAATGCGAGATGATAAGACTTCGGTAATTAAAGTGTGGGTTTGACATTCTTGGCCAAGGATGGATCTCTAATTTTGCCTGGGGTAAAGGCAATTGTAGCTCAGTCCTCTGCTCTTTAAGTATATGTTCTACCCAACTTGTGTAAAATTCAACAAGAAAATTCAAGACTTCCTTGCTACAAGAACTCTAACCATGTAAAAATAATAACAATTCCTAACCTTAGACCAGGTTCCCATATAGGTTTCCATTTTTTGGTTAGATTGAAGCCATAGAATAGATATCTGAAGGAGAACAGAATGCTCCTACACACAGAAGATCTGAGTGCTTAGCAGCATTCTTGGATAAAACTGCATTGCAAAACAAAACCCAGTGAAGGAGTCCGAGGAAAGAGTCTGGTTATTTGGCCAAGATTGCTCCAGATTTGTAGATACTCTGTTGTTACATGAAACACTTGTGTCTCTATATGTTCTTCACTCTGGACCTCTGTTCCACTGGACATGCTTTTCTCAACTAGACCCTATCATCTTTCCAGCAACCAAAGAACACACAAACACAACTCCAGTTCTTTTTAAAAGGATGTTTATAACAATGGGATGCTCTAAAAATGGGGCCTAGTTTGGCCAGATCTCATTGATCTGGCAACATCAAGTGGCACAGGATCAAGAATGAAGAAGAGCCATCTTGAATATTTGTCCTCAAGAGGGAATGGGTGACTCAGTGGAAAGTCAATGAAGACCATACACAGTACCCACTGAATCAGTTTTCACAGGTTTTGGTTTTCAGAGATTGAAATGGGATTGACATTACCTTCAAGTCATGGAACACAATCTTCATGATTCTTTTCAAGCTTAGTTTTGAACTAGCTAGTTGTCATATTATAAATACCGATTAGTTTACAGCATATAATGAGAGCCTTATAATAAAATCACTGAACACCACATGAAGTACCTCACTACACCTACCAACCTGCCACAGTTCCAGGATCCTAAATCCTGGGTTTCCCATCATTTGACTCTCTTTTAAAATTTGACATGTCTATATGTATTTATCCCTATGTATTTATATCTATATATGTGTATATGTTGGATGTTTGAATGCACTATTTTTAATACTTTTTATTTTGACCAAAGTGGATTACAAATCTTTCATAGTAATATTTTGGTTCATAATGACATTGAATCAGGGGGCATTCCCACCACCAGTGTTGTCCTCCCTCCACCCCTGTTCCAGCCTGCATCCCATATTCTCCTCCTTTGACCCCCAGGCTGTTAGTATAAGTAGCCCCCTCTGTGTCTAGCTTATTGTAGATTGGGTTTTGATTCTGTTGTGGTTGGCCTTGGATTTGGTGTTTAAGTATGATCATTTTATATTTCTACTCAATGTTCATACACCTGTTTAGTGTTGGTATCCTACATTATTTCCCCCTCAATTTGTGAAGCAGAACAAGATAGTTCAAATTATGTGGTTTTGTTTGGAGGGGAAGAAAAAAGAAAGAGAAAAAGGGGGGGGTAAAAATCAAACAAGAAAGAAATGGGAAGAGTCCTTCTAGAGGTTATAAATATCAATTTAAGAGAAGAAAGGCAAAAAGGAAGAAAAAATAAAAACAATACCAAAAATTAAAAAATAAAACAAAAGAACCCAAAAAGCATCACAGCAATAAAGACAACCAAACAATAACCAAGGTCTGAAATTTAAAAAAAAATCACACAAAAAAGAAATAAAACAACAATAACAAAAAAAATTAATTTGTGCTTTTCTTTCTTTTTTATTTTTTGCATAGGCACAGTAAATATTGGGGACATTAGAAAGGGAATTCCCTTGGCCTAAGAGGTACAGGTTTTCTCCGCCCTTGAAGCCTACTGTCATGGGAATAACTATAGGCTTTATACATGCTCTTTTTCCCTTCCCTGGGCCCTTTTGTGCTGTCTGGAAACTTTTCACTCAGTTGGGGACGATAAATCAGGCCTCAGTAACTAGAGATGTTTGTATTTGCACAGGTTATAGGACAGAGACTAGAGTGAAGTCTTTCTTCACATTTCTAGAAGTTCTGTTCCAACACTGTAATTTTAATCTGTCTTGGTTTTTGCACTGATCCTAGTATGAAGCCTAGGATATCGTCTTTCATTATGTTTCCAGAAGTTCTTCAATGCACTATGTTTAATTCTATGTAGTACTGAAACATAAAACTTGTTTTTTTTTTCAGTGTCTATCCTTTCGCAAAAATTCATCCCTTGGGAGGGGAGTGTTGCTGTTGCTTCTTCCTTTGGAAAACTGATGTGATGTCCTGGTGTGGGACTTCCTTGTTTCCCACCATCTTTCTTAAAACCCAGCATACATTATATTTATCCTAAATTTGGGAAGACAACTTCTCCGAGAGAGATCCTAGAACACATGTAAGAGTTCTTAGGTATGTTCCCAAGACTAGACACTTACTCCAATTTGATCAGGAATTTTGCTAAATCTAGATGCTCACAAACACAGCCATTATATTCACACTGGGCCAGCTCAATGAACTCACTCTTTTCTCAAAAGAGATGTAAACCAAGCTGTGAAAAACTCATTCATACACAGCCATACAGCAGAAAACTGGCACTTATGGGAGGAGAGAATGGACCAAATCCCCACCCTACCAAAGTCACACTTGCTGTATCCATTACCCAGAATCATCATTTGATTCAGAACCCTTCTATGATTTTCTTCAGGGACACCAATCTGACAAACTTCAGCTACAGCAGTATTTAGGCTGTTATTACCAAGGTTTTTGGGAGTGAATGTGGGTACCCACGTCCATATCTTCCTTCTTTCAGGAGGCCTGGCATTTGAGAACAAACCCCTAAAAGTAGAAGATTTTATTAGCTCTTCCAAAATTAAAATAGGCAATCTATTTTCATTGGAATTGATGAGTAAGAAATACACCATTATGGCCATGTACAAGGCAAGCATTCAACCTACTGCAGTGTTGTTCTGGTTGCACTTTGATAAATAAAATATTGTTGTTTCTAGGAGGTAGCCAATCCTGACCAAAATGTTAACACTACCCTGACTTTAAACAATCTAGAAATAATCAAGAATCACTCTTCTCTTAACTCACTATTAAATCAAAGAGGGGCAAACATTTTTGTAAAAAGGTTCAATTCTTTTGTTTTAGAATTTGCAAACTAAAGTGCAATATTGAGGTCTTCCTCTACAGTTAGATCTATACCTAGAGATGCCAACCCTCAGGATTCATGTAAGACTCAAAATAAACACACACACACACACACACACACACACACACACACACACACACACACAAGTTTTGCTTATAAGTTAATAAGAACCAATGCAAATGTACTTTAAGCCTGGTTTCCTTAAGTGAACTGTATTGCTTCCACTTGAGAAATACATAATGAGTTCAAGAAATGCTGCAATTCAGTGAAATGAAATAAAAACTGGATATATAAAGAAATCCCAGTGAGAGTTTAAGAAAAAGAATTCAAGCCTAAAAAACTAAATTGAAAATATATCCAGGTAGTGGGCATGGGGTGGTGTTATGCATCTGAGGAGTTGTGGAGCAGTAGTCTGAAAGCTAACTGTCATAAACCATTATTTCCTCAATCTAAAAATGTTAAAGCCACAATCTGGCATCCACAACCACTGCCTGTGTACGGAATATACCCATTCTACTTTGTATGGTTGAGTATGATTGCATATGATAAAGTCGATTCACACTTGTCATCGGTAAAAGGTGACAGAGCGCCTATATCATATTTTCAATATTGCACTTTAGTTTGCAAATTCTAAAACAAAAGAATTGAAACTTTTACAAAAATGTTTGCCCCTCTCTAATTTAATAGTGTGAGTTAAGAGAAGACGAATTCTTGATCATTTCTAGATTGTTTAAAGTCAAAATATGTCATTTTTATAATTTAAAAGAACTAGTTCAAGGCAAAAAACTGTTTTTTTAATGTTTCCATTCAAATGACTGTATTTTATGTTATTTCTTAGATATCCATCTGTCACTTAATGTGCATTGCACTTCAAACCCAAGTGTCTAAAAAGAAAAGAGAGAGAGAGAAAGAGATAGAAAGAAAAGAAAAATGTATGCCCCAAGACAGAAAGAAAAGAGGGCATCAGGGAGAGTGAAAGGGAAAGTGGGGTCACTGGTGGTAGAAAATATGCACTGGTGAAGGTTGTTGTATATTGTATGACTGAAACTCAATCAGGAATAACTTTATCTGTGGAAAACATCTGTATTATGAATAACCTTGTAACCATGGTGTTTAAATAAAAAAAATTAAATAAAAGGAAACAAGAAGAGACATAAATATCCAATTTATTTAAAAAAAGAGGAAAAAGAGGAGATATAATGAAAATGAAAACTTTAAAAATCAGCTACAATGCTTATTAGCATTGAGTTTTCAATTAGGAAACAATAAGTAATTTTGTCTTTCTAAAAAATATAACTTACTTAAGTTACCTGAAAAGGAAATAGAAAAATTGAATAAAATACACCATCAACTAAATAAAGTGGTAAACAAAAGTAAACTCTTTAATAAATAAAAATCCATCTTAAAGTGGAAATTTGATTTGTGAGGTGTGTTGCAAATGAATGAAATACTTTATATGCCACACTGAGACAGCTGGCCATCTTGATTGAAAACAAAATTAAGAAAACAAAATTAAGCTAGAAAGCCAGAGAAATAGTACAGTGGGTTGCATGCTTGTCTTGCATATAGCAACCCATATTCAAGCCCCAGCAACCCATGTCTCCCAAGCCTGCCAGGAGTGATTCCTGAGGACACAGCCAGGTGTAAACCCTGAACACAGCTGAGTGTGGCCCAAAAGAGACAAATTAAAATTAAACTAGATACTTAACATTTTGTCATACATAAATATTCTTTTCACGTATATTAAAATCATAAACACATAAGGCAAACCTATAAACCATTTAGGGAAAAATAAGAAAATGGCTTCAGGGGACAGAGATTTCTCAGAGAAGCACTCTAAGAAAAGATGACTTGATAAATTAAACTGGTTTTTAATTAAAGACTTTGTTGAACAATAGCTGCCATAAACAACATAAAAGGCAAGCTAAAACAGCCACTTAGGAATAAGTGTGATGCATTCATCAGCTGCTGTGTGGTACACACCTTTGTGTCCATAAACACTAAGGAATATCTCTCCCAGGTAAAATCCCTAGAGACCCATGTGTGCGCGTGTGTGTGTGCGCGTGCGCACACACACACACACACACACACACACACAAACACACACACACCAAGAGCTGGGTGAAAGAAAAAGAGAGAAAAGAAAAGAAAGGGGAAGAGAAGAAAAGAAAAGAAAGGAGAAAACTCAAGAAAAGAAAAGAAAAAAGAAGAAAAGAAAAAAGAAAAGAAAGAAATGATAAAAAGAAAGAAGAAAGGAAAAGAAGAGAAAGAAAGAGAAAAAAGAAAAAGAAAAAAGAAAGAGAAAGAGAAGAAAGAAGGGAAAGAAAGAAGAAAGAAAGAAAGAAAGAAAGAAAGAAAGAAAGAAAGAAAGAAAGAAAGAAAGAAAGAAAGGAAGGAAGGAAGGAAGGAAGGAAGGAAGGAAGGAAGGAAGGAAGGAAGGAAGGAAGGAAGGAAGAAAGAAAGAAAGAAAGAAAGAAAGAAAGAAAGAAAGAAAGAAAGAAAGAAAGAAAGAAAGAAAGAAAGAAAGAAAGAAAGAAACAAAGAAACAAACAAAGAAACAAACAAAGAAACAAAGAAAGAAACAAAGAAAGAAAAAGAAATTCTCACAAAATTGCTATTTTCCCTAGAGAATCAGAAAGGAGAGATTATGTATCCATCAACAGTAAATAGCATTCCTGAAAGGTGGAGCTATGCTCTGGATTACCAAGAAAAACAGGAAATATTACACAGGTCAAAACATGATTATGTGTCCAGAAAAGGTTACTAAGAATAGCCTTTTTTTTCCCAATTTGGAAATTAGAAAAAAGGAAAGTATTGCCTTCTTCATCCCATCTGTCCATGAACATTCCCCCCCCCCCCCCATTTTACTCCTTGGAAAAACTGCTATGGTACAGTCTTAAAAGGGATTGCTCAGTAAATAGGGGTGTATGGAGATTAGTAGGGAGAGCAGACAAGAAATAAAGAGATTGGCAGAGAATAAATTAATGCAGAAGGGTATATAAGCCCTGAAAATATTTAGGGAAGCATCCTTAGCAGACTCAAATTCTAGCTGTCTCATTTTTAAGAAAGAAGAAAATGAGATCTAAGAAGTAGAAATAAGATATAGCTCAGTGGTAGGAATATGTTTTGGTGTATAAGACCCTAAGATTGACCTTGGTCCATAAAAATTCATTAATTTTATAATTAAAATAGTTCCAATACATGGTTGTTTAAATCCTGTATTGACTCTTGAAACATAGAATTCTCACTTTGGAAAGAACATATCATCAAGAAACATTGACCAGATCTTATAATGGATCATAAAATTAGGAAGGATACCTTTCTATGCTAGGAACAAGAAGATAATCTTATTGCTATAAAGTTTGGGTAGCTTCTCCTATGAGTAAGTTCTGCTTAGCTCACTAAATTTGTGTTCAAACAAAAGCTTCAAGATTTTACTTGTCTAAAAAAAAGTGCATGTAACATACTATGTTTGGGTACCCTGTCCCATATTCACACAACACTTCTATGTACATCAAATTAAGTTGATCTACTCATATACTTTGAGTCAATTTAATTGGTTATCAATTGGAAAGACCAAGAAGGGTGGAGGGAAAATTTTCTACACACCTATCTTGCACATAGACGACTTTCATAAAAAATAATTCATCATTTATCCATAAACTACTTACCATAGAATTTAATGAAATCAGAATGAAGGAAATAGTACCTGTAGGAGCCTAAGTAGATGCATCACTGAAGAAAGTATAGAGATGGTTAAGTAAATTCATAAAAAGGTGTTTAACTTTATTAGCCCTTAGAGAAATAAAATGAGTTCATAGTGAGACATCACTAGACATCTACCAGGAATCCTATTAGGAGAAGAGATAAGATCATCAAATGCTAGAGTGAGGATGCAGAAAACATATTGTGTCTTCCACATATTGTTACGTGTAAAATGACGCAACACTCTAAGTGAAAAGAGGTGTAAGAAAACTAATCCATGTGTCTCGCTAGATGATTCAACAAGTTCAGTCATGAAAAGAAAACAACATGCTCACACCAAAACTTGTATAGCAGTATTCATACTAGTATTTTTTATACTAAACCAAAAATCTAAGTAACTAAAATGTCCCAATGGGTGACTACTCAAATAAATTATGTTTAGTGTAGGATACACCCATAATGTAAGTCATCAAAAGGAATGAACCAATGATCACTGCAATAATTTGAATGGATCTCATGGAAAATATGTTGGGTGAAGAAAGTCAATCTCTGAAGGAGCTGACTTCATGTTCCCATTCATATGACTTGTGAAACAATGTAATATCTGCTGGGAGATTAAATGAGAGGTGGTCAGGGATTAAGAGACAGAGGAGAGTGGCCAAAATGACCGTAGAATTTAGTACAAGGTATCCTTAAACTGAAGAGTTCCTTACAACAAGACTTTCCTGATTCTTAATGGTGGTGATAGCCACCCTTAGGTACACTTGCACAAATTTATCCCTCATCTTTTGAAGTCTTCTTACAGTGTGTACAATGATATGCACCTCTTCCAATAAATCCATACATTTACCACTTTTAAAACCCTTCTTTGGTTAAGCACTCCAACTTTCTAAAAAAAAAAAAAAATACCATATCCTCCTTTACCAGCACCAATAGATCCTTGAAAACCATGACTTTGTGCAAAACAACATCTAAGTAAACAGAGTACCTGAATAACATCATTTCGTTCAATAACATCTAGAATTTTTTATGTACCTTATTCCTATATTACTGGTATAGAAGAGTGAAAATGTTTATGCATATGCTTTAATATACAGTGTTATTACATCCCAACCACCATGGTGTCAATATAGCCTATCAAAGTTCATTTGGCCCTCAGTTTATTACATGTCCTTAAACTTCCATTCCATAGTCAGAATCTAAAAGTTGGCTTTTATTAGACATTGTCTCTTTCCTTTCTTTATTTCTTCATATAAATTTTGTTGCCTTAGCATCAGAAAGAAATGGCATTGAACAAAAATACATGATCTGAGGACCTATTATATAAGAATAAGAACTTCTGTATAAGCTCCTTCAAGACAAGCTGAGTCTCAGAATAATTATGCACTTAAAAATTACAACAAAAAAGGATCTCTTGGTATCAAAGAAAAGAAAACAACCCTTCTTATGAAAGTTGTTTAACCATAATAAATAACCAGAGTATTAAAAAAAAAAAAACAGCCTTTGCTGGGATTTTTTGAAAATATGCTGATTCCAAAGGCTATAGATTCAAAGTTAGTTATATAGTTGCCACTACCTTAGGAGCTACATCTACAAAGAAAGGGCATGATCTAATACCCACCTTCCTAGAAGTGATGATGTACTAGAGATGATGGTGAAAAAATAAACACAGTCCCATGTGAGGTAGTCATTAGAGAGAGAGAGAGAGAGAGAGAGAGAGAGAGAGAGAGAGAGTGAGAGAGAGAGAGAGAGAGAATAAAAATATTTTTAAGTAGAGGTCAGAGAGGTAGTATTTCAGGTAATGCAGTTACCTTGCTTGAAATTGACATGGGTTCAATCTGTAGTGCTGCGTATGGTTCCCTGAGCCCACCAGAAATGCTATGAGTGCAGAGCCCTGAGCGCAGCCAGGTATGGCCCTAAACTCTCTTCCTTTCAAAAAATAAATAAATAAAAATGAAACTATTTTGGCTATCTCACAAGTCTTAGGGGTATTGCAATGTGTGGAAGTTCTCTGCCCTTCTTTTTTTTTTTAATTTGGGTTTTCTTGGTTGCTTTTTAATTTGTTTGTTTTTTGTTGGTTGGTTTTTGTAACTGGGAGAACATAGTAAAATGAAGGGGAAGGATTAGAAGCTTTCCCACAGGTGGAGATAGCAGCCCTAGCAGTTAGCAACCTGTGCAACGGTGCGAACTACAACTTGGAAAAGTAATAAGAGATGAGACCGAGGCCAGATCTTGTAGACCTTTTTAAGTATCCCGATGGGTTGAAACTATGAACAGAAGTCAAACTTCGTTGGTAGCTCTATCTGGACTATATCTCCTTCAATTTACCTCTCTCAGTAACTTTTTTTTGTGTGTGTGGAATTCCCTAAACTTCACGAATATATCCCTATACCTCCTCCTTAAAGCCTTCCCAGTCCTTTACCAGAATAGAAAGGGTGTGGGAACCCAATACTCATGGGTGTGCCCTACTGGAACTCCTTCTGGGTTCATCACTTTCATTCCATGCTGCTATTTCCTTATCTAACCCCCAGTGGAAATAAAAGCACTGCAGCTTCCAAAGGTTATCTTAGGACTAAATAATTGCATTGATCTATTTAACTCAGCACACTGGTACAAAGGAAGTGTTGAAGAAGTGTTTATCTTAATGGCATGTTATGGTCCTACACACACACTCGCATACAAACACACACACACGCCCAGCTGTGGGTGAGGCCTCCTAGTAGGCCCCAGTTAACGTTGAACTAACTGGGGAGTAGAAATCAATTAATTTCCTCCTCACATCCTCATTGCTTAGGCAATCGATCCAACTAGATTAGAAATACTTTCCTATCGCAGATGATTGTGTGACTGAAGAAAGAACTCTGACCCTGGCTTTGAAAAATAACCCGGGATCCCTGTCTTAGGCCCTTTGTCATGAGGATCCACTCCTTCACCTTCTGGAATCTTCCCCCTCTGTGCAAGGCGAAGACAATCCCCAAGAGGCTCGGGGTGACAGTGGGGCTTGGCATCACTTGGAAGAATGGTGATGCAAATGTGGCTTCTGTTTCCCAGTCTGCAAGCCACACCACATAGCTCTTGTCCCTCACTCACTTTCACTTCCAGGAGCTGCTTTTGCCTCACACTGGCCAGCTGGCTGACCTCCAGCTCTGGGACCAGGTATCTGCTCATTGGCGCCGCCCGCTGACCTGCTGGATTCTTGTTCTTCCCATCTCCAGGGACTTTCCTGACTTCCTTCTGCAACTGAAGCATGAGCACACTGTACATAAATATGCTTGGGAAAGCTT
This sequence comes from Suncus etruscus, assembly GCF_024139225.1. Classification (NCBI taxonomy): domain Eukaryota; kingdom Metazoa; phylum Chordata; class Mammalia; order Eulipotyphla; family Soricidae; genus Suncus; species Suncus etruscus. Next base: position 9,303,260 of record NC_064852.1, read on the forward strand.
TCTTCTCCTTCTTCTTCTTTTTTTTTTTTTTTCTTAGACCAAACTTGGTTTCTGTTGTAGGCGGTGCATTCCCTAACCGGGCGGGGTGCATTTCATGTTGTGAAGGGGGCAGGGAGAGAGGTTAGAGGGAGGAGTAAGCAGTGATTAATTCATGCTCTGTGAGCTCTGGGCTTCTATTTAATGGAGGGTCTCTCTCTAGCCAGGAAGCCTAGAGACATCTCCAGGAACAGAAGGAACATGGCTAGGGATACAGTGGATGCCATCAGCGTGGAGATGCTACATGAGGACCATATCTATGGACATCCGGCCCGAGCCAGGAACACTGCCAGAAGAGGAAACTGCACAGATAGGGCTCTCACCTGCTGCCTGGTGTCCATCCTCATCCTGGCAGGACTCATTGGCTACCTGTTTATTTGCCAGATCCAGACCCCTAAGGAGGGCTGCAAGAGTAAGGTAAGCAAGACTCTAACTATGCTGACCACAGGGATTGGTAGATCTGCTGGGATCCGTGGCAGTTATGGATGGAGCGACTCCATCTATCCTTCAGCATGGAAAGAAAATGTATCAAATGACAAATGGACATGTCCAATTGGGTTTCTGATTCTTATTATATCCAAAGAACTTGTCGTTTTTTCATCTTTCTGCAAAAAATTATTGTAGATTATTCACTTGGGAACATTCTTCTTTTTTTTTTTTTTTGTTTTGTTTTGTTTTGTTTTTGGGTCACACCCGGCCATGCTCAGGGGTTACTCCTGGCTCTATGCTCAGAAATCGCTCCTGGCGGTCTCAGGGGACCAGATGGGATGCCAGGATTCAACTTCTGCATGCAAGGCAAATGCCTTACCACTATGCTATCTCTCCGGCCCCGGGAACAGCCATTCTTTACCAGAAACCCTTTATGTTTTATTTGTTACTTTAGTTGTTTGGGGGACAGACCCAAAAGTGTTCAGGGGATGTTCTTGGTTCTGAGCTCAGGAATCATTCCTGATGGGTCATGGGGGACATATGGGATGCTGGGCATTGAACCCAGGTTGGCCTTTGTAAGGCAAGTGCCCTACCCACTATACCATTGCTTGTGCCCCAGTAACCCCATAATGAACACATGATCACTGAAAAATATATATATAAACATAGAAAAAGGTTATTTTCATTATCCGTAATCCTAGATCATGAATACACAAACATGTGGGAGTATAAAATTTTATATTTTTATATTTTTAATAGTATGAATTGGGGGGGTTTCTAATGAGTGATTATTTTATTTATGTTTAATAAATTTCTGGAAATATGAAAGTTCAATTGGTTCTACTATATGTATATCTATGTATATGTATATGCTAGAATTCAGCGAATCATTCCCTTTTCCTGGGTTAGAAATATTCTTTTTCAAAACTTTGGGAAGAACTTATGTTTTACTGTCTATATCTATGTCTAGGTCTTTCTGGGGTTGAAGGGTTAGTTGGAAGAGGAATTTGGTCAACAAAGAATATGAGTTGTGGGGAGAAGAGGTGGGGTTGGTATAGGTGATGAGAAGAAAACTTCTCATTCTAGATGAGGAATTTTGAAATGCATCTTAAAGTCTGAAAAATGTTTCCCACAAGTAATGCACTATTTTGTGGGGTGAGTCATACCTGCTGGTACTCAAGGATTACTCCTAGCTCTGTGCTGAGGGATTACTTCTAGTGGTACCTGTCTGAGATGACAGGTTTTATTTCAGTACAGTGTGCTACAGTCCAAAAGAGAAAACAGATATTTTTTATGGCTTCACAGAATGCCTGGGTTCTGAGAAAAATTGACCCCTGAACATAGAGCCAGAAATAAACCCTGAACATAGCTTGTAGTGGCTCCAAATCAAAGCAAAAAAAAAAAAAGAGGTTTGGGGACAAGGGTGGGGAGAGAGATGGAGAGAAGCTGAAGGTGGAAAAGATTAGAAAAGGACTTGTCAATAGAAGGTAAAAGCTGTACCCAAAAGATCAAAGGAGAAGTTTTTATCTCAGATAAAAACTGACTAATGGGTCAGCTCAACTGGAAGATGAGATTCTTAGGAGCCAGGGTGTAAACATGCTCAGAGCTCCATCCAATAGAGCCCAGATAGGCTAAGAATGGGTTCTGCAACAGAAACAAAGAAGAAACCATTCAAAAAAAGAGGAAGAAAATGGGATTGAAAAGGGGAAAACCAGGTCACCACACAGAGCTAAAGTAGACATCACAGAGAAAATGATAAGATGCTTAGAAAGCTAAGCCAAAAAAACCAGCGTGGCTACATCTGGCAGAGTTGAAAATAAGCACAAGGCTTTCTTTCATTAGCCGATTTCCTTTTTTACCAAAATAGGATATTAATATCAACATTCTAACATTATGCTTATGGCCATTGCATGAGCAGTTTGTACTTGGGAATGTGAGGAAGTCCACAGACATGTGGTCACTGAGATAATCTAAATGTCATGCAATACTAGCTCCAGGTGGCTGTCAAGATTACTTGATCTTGGGGAGCTTGCAGAGAGCACCACTTCTTATATTTTCTCCTAGCCCCGCTTTGGCATAGGTGGTTCAGGGAATGTCGTATGGAACAGGGAAGGAAGAGATCTGTGGCTGAAAAGCTGTGCCTGAGGTCTAGTCACCAGACCCACTGTAGTTAAAAACCCCGACAATTACTTGGGGTTGTACACGTGCTTGGCTGGTGTGCTTACCCTCCAAAGTCACACATGAGGTTGACATGCTTCCACATTTGGCCATAGTACTCCTCAGTAGTTGTACACCTTTTGGAGTTACAGTTTATAGGCACTCGGTGTGGTGTTACCATCGCTTTAATTGTGGTGTTGACAAATCCCAAGATAACACACTCATTCATACATCAGGTGGCTCAGCAGAACTGGCACTGAGCCCTCAGCACATGTAGGCAGCATGAGGAATGCCATTTCCCAGGGGGAAATCTTTGTGAAGCCGGAGGCTGCTAAGCTGAGAACCTCAACTCAGAACTGGTCAAACCCCAATCTATTGACTCCCAGGTTTTCTCCCAGGATGCAGTTCTCTACCCTCAGCCAAGATTTATGATTTGATCTCAGGAATCATTAGATATCTCCAGCAGTTATGAAAGGAGGGCCTTTCATATGAAGTAATGAAGGGAATATTCTGTCAAATAAATTCTCCAACTATCAGTCCACTTCCTGATTCTCCTCAAAGGTGCCTGCCTTTGGCAACTTCACAACTTTGTATGTCAGTCCTGTTTCAGGGACTTGTTTGTTTTTTTTTTTGTTTTTTTTTTGATTTTTGGTTTTTAGGCCACACCCAGCAGTGTTCAGGGGTTACTCTGAAGCTCTACTGGGGTTCCTTGGAATTTTCTTGACCCTTTAGCTGGGTAAGAATTGGTGTGGAAATGGAAACTCCAGAGGTTTTGAACTTTGCTCCTTTGAACCTTCTCAAGCCTTTTTCTTACATTAGATTAGACAAGATTTCTAGTACTGGCAACTTCCTGTCGTTATCAGAATTATAGACTGGAAAAATTTCTCGGAGCCAAATTGGCAAGAATTATCAATACCAGGAGCAGGAGATCGGGCAGGAAATGAGGGAAAGTGAGAAACCAGGTTGGAGAGGGCAGGGATAGGGCGTTGAGATCAGGGAGGTAATATTTAAAAAATAAGTATTATAATGGAGCTGGAGCACAGCTGTAGGGCATTTGCCTTGCAATCGGCTAACCTAGGACAGACCTTGGTTCAATCCCCGGCATTCCATCTGGTCCCCTGAGCAAGGAGGGATTTCTGAGTACATAGCCAGGAGTAACTCCTGAGTATCACAGCGTGTGGCCCAAAAATTGAGAAAAAAAAAAGAATTATTATTAAATCTTTTAATGAACCAACGTACTTTTTAGTAGTTTTATCCAGCCATGCTCAGGATTTGACAGACCATATAGGTACCAGTGATCAAACTCAGGTTGACCACATACAAGGTAAATGTCCTACCCACTGTATTATGTTCTAGTCCCTGAAGCAAAGTCATATTTACTGAATGAAACTAGCTTAGAAAGATGTAAGAAAAGAGAGAGAGGGGGATATATGTGTTCAAGAGAGAAGACAGGTTTCTCCAAAATGGAAAAACAGTAAAGTAAAAATGTAAAGACAAGCAAATGATGTATGTGTTCAAGGATGAACATGGGCTTGAAGCACAAGCTTGGAGTAACATTTAGAATAGGTCACTGAGGGCCAAAGCAATAGCTCAGTGGGTAGGGCAATTGCTTTGCATTTGGCCAACCCAGGACTGATCTACGTTTGATCACTGGCATCCTATTTGGTCCCCCAAGACTCCAGGGAGGAGAGGGGCCAGAGTGCAAAAGTGGACAAAGCAATTAAGAAATTTGCTAGTGTCCAGATATATCCAGCTGTGCACTGGGATTATTCTCAGGAATCCCTCTTGACACTTCTCAGAATACCATAGACAGTATTAGGGATTGAACCTGGGTTGGACATATGCAAGGCAAGTAACCATACTTTTTATATATCTCTCCAGAAGTGGTAGAATGGAGGAGGGGTGTTTCTTAACACAAGTCTTTCCTTTTGTACAAAATGTGTATGTTACCCATGCAAAAAGGAATATAGATGGCCAACTATTTTAGGATTTTTAGGCATGCTAGGTAGGCTTGTAATATTAGAAAAATCATGAACAAAAATTTTAATCTGTTTAAATTTTGACCTGACCTCTTCTTAGCATGTTACATTAACCTCTCTGAGTCTCAGCATATTCTGGTATCAAATAGGATTTATAAAATATTTAAAGTCTGATTGGTGAGTCAAGGCAGTAGAAAATGTTACACTATGATCTGGGAACTTCCCTGCTAGTGGAAATTCCATCACAGAAGACAATTTTCTCATCTCTGAGATCTGCCCTCATGAGGAGAGAGAACATAGATGCAGGAGGACTCATTTTGCTTCCCAAGTGCATGGGCTACCTCCAAGCCTCCTTCTCTATTCTGACTTTGACACCTTCAACCCAATATTTTCCCAGCCCCTGGCAGTCTGGGTCTTTTTCGGGTTCTTCATGACTCCTTCAATCCTCCAGCTTCTCTCTGGCCACCAGAAACTCTGAACTTATCATCTTATTTCCTAGCTTCTGCACTGGTGCATATACCATCATTTTCAGGAACAACAGTCCATACCAGGCTGACTCAGCTTCAAATACAGTTCCAACAATGAATTCCTAGAGATGCTATAGGAGTCCCTGCTTTACAGAGCTATCTGCTACCTATCCCTGTTCTTCCTATCTAAATTCACTGCTAAAATTATCTGCCATACTTCCCCAAATTCTCTTCATTTCATTCCCTTCATTTTTATTTTCACTCTTCTTGAAAGTACCTGCAAGACTTTTACATTGCTTTTTCATTTTTCATTGCATTTTCATTGCTCCTTTCTCTTCCCTCATCTCATAAGAATCCCCTTGACTACCATCAATAGAACATAGAGGGTAACCAGCTCAGACATAGAACTTCCAGAAAGTTTTGGTTCTACCATATCACCGAGGAGACCTATCCACATACGTCATTTTTAAGTTATTGCAGGCTTAGTCAGCCTCTGGGTATGATAGCAGTGATTTAATCACCTGTGGGATGAGCCAGGAAGTTTTAACAAGAATACCATGAAAAGTGGAGGCACATAGAAAGTACTCAGTGAGCATAGGTCCTCTTCCTCCCCCTAAGAGCACCTGGCCCATGAGAGGTACCCACGAAGTGTGAGTTGGCTAAAAAGAGAGGTAGAAGGTCAGATGAAGTACCTGGCATCCCTAAGTCCAGGTTCTGTCTACAAAATGTAAAGTCTACAAACATACTTGTTCTCAAACCATGTTGGGAATTCTGCTAGAAAAGCTAGAGCTAGAACATTTGTGAGACAAGTTTTCTACTTGCTGCTTCTTAAGAGAGCCCATCTATATTGAAATATATTATCTTAAATATAGTTCAAGCTGATGAAGACAATCGTGATAATCCCCTTTCTTGCACTGTTGAGAAGAAACTCTTGCTCTAAAAGTCACTTGGTAAATTATTACACAGTGACCACCAGGTATATGGTCCCCCAGGAATAGAGATTCATGAACAAAGAATAGAGTCACAACTTCCACCACAAGCAGGGAAATGCAGTATTCCTGTCATTTGGTTTATCTATTGAAAGCAGGACACACATGACTTTAGATCAGGCCCTACTGACTATAGGAGCAGAACAGCTGCTAGTGTCAGAGTCCAGCTGGTGTCCTTACCAAGGAAAAAAGCCAAAAGCTTGCCTTTTGATTTAGGAAGGCATATATACTAGGCTCTTGACTATTCTGAAATGCAGAAATCTAGATGCAAAGCATAGGTGAAAGAAGGCTCCCTTTGGCGAATGAGTTAAAGGGAGCCAGAGCTTAAAAGTGAATTCAGAGCTCCCTCCTGGGTGGCTTTTGCTTATGAGAATTGAAGGAGGCAAAAGGTGTTTAGAAACAACCTCACACACTGCAAGCCTTTACTGAGCCCAGAAGTAATCAGGTATTCATTCATTGTCTCTAGTTCTTCTTACTCATAGTAGAGTTGTGGGATAAAGCTCAGTGTCTGTTTTGACTAGAGGGGAAAGGTTAGGTGGTGTGCTCAAGTCTTGCCACTAGGAAATAACACGGCTGGGATTTCCACTTTGGTTCAGTTGCCAGCACCACATTCTTGGCATCACTGGGCAGGTCACATGATGAGTCGTGTTTGGCACACCTTGCAGGATGAGGTCATGACTTAGCCTGAGGAAAAAAATCGTCCCAGGTTGCCTTTATCTTTCTTTATGCAAGTACAGATCAGAAGAAGTTTAGAGGCTGAGCAAATGTGCATTTCTTCATAGATTTCCCAGATATTTATTTGGATCATAAACCATTTATACCAATGCAATTACAGTATTTCTGATTACAAGATAGATATCTCTTCTTATAATGGATATATTAGAAAATGAATAGGGAAAATAAAGGAAGGGACTAAAGCTAAATGGACCATATAGTTGTAAGGATTAAACCAGGACCACCTATGCAAAACAAACACATTAACCCCCTTCTGGGATTCTAGAATGTAGAAAGAGCAATAAGATAATCTCAAAGAACAGCTCACTTCAAGTTTGATTTCTTTGTGCACTCAGTCAGTGGTTATGAGAATTCTTACATGTTTCCAGAACTGATCTCAGTCTAAAGGTTCAGTTCCCTCACACTTTATAATTCTTTGACTCTAGATCACAAAAGTTTGGGGCAGCTGAAGAATAAAAGGAAAAACACACAGAAATTCCCAAACTAGAACATTGGTGGAGGGAAGTTGACACTGGTGTTGGGTATGGCCCTGATTAACTGTATATCTGAAATCCAATTATGAAGGATTTTGTAAATCACAATGGTTTTAATAAAATAAAACAGAAAGAAATTGACAACCAGGAACTATCAAATCAATAGGAATATCCTCCCCTCCTCCATCCTCCTATCTTCTCTGCTTGAAGAAATTGAGTCACTACCCCAAAATGCCTGGAGTAATATGCAATGGTTAGTCTGAGTAAGGACTTACCAAAATAAATATGCAAAGGAAATTAAATTAAATAATGGTGAAAATTCCTTGCCCTGTAGGACCCAGTGAATAAAATTGAGCATTTTTTTTCTTTAGCTATGAAATGTTGGTGCATAGTTTTCTCACTGACCCACCAAGACAAATCCTAGTTTATATTAATTTTCTTTTTCTTGTTCTGATTCCTGACCAAATCTTGTACTTGCACAAACATTTTCTAAAGTCTTGGCTGTGCTGAAGACATTTAGTGGTTCCAGCCCTAAAAAAATTTGACTACCCATTTCAATAGAATTACAAATGGATGCACTTAAATAAAACTCAAAGTTGGGCATGCTTTATAAATAAGGACATCTCTATCCTAGTTTTTCAGATTGGAAAATTTTGGCTAAAGCTGACTTTTTTTGAAGTTGACTCAGTCCTTTTTCAGCTCTCTTTGTTTCCTGTCTTTCTGCTGCTTATAAATCTGGATAGTGTGTGTGTTGAATAATTCTGCAGAGGTTTCAGGCATTATCTAAGTCATCAAGAACCCAGCAGGGAAAGACAAATGAAACAGATTGCTGCCTGCCTGTCTATAGTTGAATTCTATGAGAGAGAAAGAGAGAGAGAGAGATACTGTAATCAACCAAATACGGATGATCACTTCCAAGAGAGGCAAATTTTCAGGAGGGAAAATAAAATTGAATTCTGATTCTCAGTATTTTGGGAGAAAATTTATGAGAAAATCACACCTTTGTGGGTATGGGGAAAGAGAGAGCTTGGGTTCAGAATCTATTCTCATTTGAAAGCTAATATTACAGTGACCAGCATTCTTCAGGCATTTCTTTGGTGCCTCCAGAGTAATCCAGAAGTGTTGGATATGAGTCATAGTATGCAGACTTTTAAGACATTTTTTGGTCAAATATTATCCAATAACCCCTCTTGAGAGCCTGGGAGCCAACTTAAATTCATAAACCAGCCCTCAAATAAACAACTCTGTTATCAACCCAAATCTCTTCATTTATTTCTATTTCCCATCACATCCATCATTCTCCCATGATAGACAGTCAATATTAGAAGAAAGCAGAAATGCAAGACTTATAATATTGTTATGGACAGAGAAATCTAGTTGGTGTTCTTCATGGAGACTGGAAGAATATTTTGTTTTCCATAAAAATCTGCATAAAATATCATGGCATTCTTGACTACTAAAATATTTTCTCCCTCAAAAATAAAATGAGTCCAAATTATAAAAATCCAGCAAAGAAATAGGAAAACATCACAGAAATCTGAGCCAAAAATATTGTTCCAAAATTTGAATATCTACTTTGACAAAACAAGCAGTGATTTTCAAAAGAGTTTTAAACAAAGCACTGTATGATGAAAAAATAAACCAAGAGAGATATCATTTCCTACCCAAGGAATGCAATAAAATTTACCCAATTCTCTTTCTGAACACCACCTCCAGTTTTTTATCTTCCAATAGATTCATTTCTATATCAACTGCACCAATAGTCAAGAAACATACTACAAAAATAAATATATTTCTAGGACCCTCCTCCATCTACCAAGGCCATCATAGTTATTGATTCTGGATAGAGTAGTGTTAATCAAATTTAGTTTCCAAAAACTATTTGACTCATAGTCCAGTAATAAATGCATGAAAAGCTTTCATCTGAAAATGGAAATTTTAGCAATATTTTAGATTTACATAGCTATTTTGAGCTTCTTTACTCTTTATACAAGCTCTTGTATACCTGGAATAGCCATTATCTTTTATCATCTGGATAATCTCTGTAGAACCTAGAAGACACAATTCAGGGGGTGATTTCCATGATGCCCCCATTTTTTAGATATAATCTTGTTTTCTAGATTCACTTCCATCTTAGTCCCAATGCATACATCAGCTGGTTCTTGTCCATCTGTCTCAATAAATGTCCAGATACTAGAAGGAACAATAAATGTAGGTTTGAGATTTTGGAGCCATTGGCCTGGATGAAAATCATACTTCTCTACTTTCCAAGTTTCAGGAGCTGGTGAGTTAGCTTATCCCTCTAATGCCCATTCTCAGTCTAAGGACAGTAATAGTCTCCACCGGAGAGGACCTTTGCGATGCTGAAGGAGGGAGCACATTCGGAGTGATAGCAGAGAGTTAGGGCATTTGCCTTGCATGTGGTCAACCCAGAATGGATCCAAATTCAATCCCCAGCATCTTATATGGTCCCCTGAGCCTAACATGAACGATTTTTCAGCATTGAGTCAGGCGTAACTAACCCCTGAGCACCACCAGTGCTAGCCCAAAAACAAAAACAACAACCAAAAAATAAACCAAAGGGCATAAAAGAGGAGAGTCTCATGTGATTGTCTTTGAGACTGGAGTCCAGAGGAACTGAAGGGAGTGAAGGTAGGTTAAAAACAAACAAAAAACAAGCCTAGGATGGCAAATTGCAAATTTGACTACCCAGGTAAATATGTGGGTCTATGTTATAAAAGCCATGGTGGATTATTGGAGTTTACAGATCAGAGTTGTTCTGCAATAAAACAATGCTCTAGTAAAGCTCCAAAGGAAAGTAGTAAATGAAGCAGAGAATGCAAGAACATAGATGCCAGAGGCCCTACTCAGAAGGCTGTTGAAGGAATGCCTGAGGGAGAATAGCGTCATGCTGGGCCTGGAGTGTGGGTGTTAATGTGAGAAGATGAAAAACAGAAAAAGCAGCTTCAGTTTCAAGTTGGAGAATAAAGTAAACCCCTGGGCTAACCTTCGAGGAAAAATTATGGGGTTTCCATTAACATAGGTGGGAAGCAGAGAAAAGGGAGTGGAAAGGCAATGAAAACCCAGGGGGTAAGGACTAGGTCACTGCTCCACAGAGCAGTTCCAGAAGGGCTGAGGGAGTCAGCTTGCAAGCAAAAGAGAGTCTAACGAGATGGATAATTACTGTTACACACACACATGACAGTCTCACAACTATGTACATACACATGACTACCCTCACATCATAGAGAGCTGCAGGCACACCACACCACAGATGCATGAAGACAAATAGAAAAAAATTCATTGATTCACTGTGTACCCTGCTGATAGAGCTGTCTTATTCTACCCAGACAATTCTCACACACACACACACACACACACACACACACACACACACACACACACACACACAGACATTTTACAATCTAAACCTGGTCAAGTGTCTAGAGTGACATGAGGATCACTGACCACAGGGTTTGCATAAAATTACAAGATCAAAATCACAAGACACAATCAAAATCATATCTAACAAGATATTTGGGAGACATAAATATAAAAAGCAGGGATTGTTTTCCTAATCTTAGAATTTAGTTTTGCTTCTAAGTTTTAAATTCAGGTATGTGTGTCTTTGATTCTCCTTGCTTTATTTACATTTTTGCTTATAACTAGGGCTTGTGATGTCATCGTTCCCATCTCATTAAGAATAACATCGGAGCTCAGAGGAAAAAAAAAGTGTTTTGCTCAAAAGTCTACTGCTCATAAATAATGGAAATAGGAATATGTATTCCTTCCACTATCACTGTACTCTGGTAGGCCTTCCACCACGACTATGCTCATGACCGCCTTCCACTGCACTGAGTCTTTGAAATATTCATAAACTAGGTCTGCATGGGGATAAAAATGTCTTCGTGTTTTTTATGGACCCAAGAAAGAATTGCTGAACTTGATAAGAAAAAAATAGTTATTTCTTTTAAATGTCATTGTTTTAGAATAGTTCCCTTTTCGTAAGTTGTGGTCCAGAAAATAAAGGAGAAATACCATTATTTGTTCAATAACAGAAGAAATAACGAGATGATAGTGTCCAAATTAGAGCAGAATACATCTCAACACTTTAAAGGCAGGCATAATAGAAACGCAGATCTTTGAAAGTGCTGGGAGGAAGAAAATGGAAGCTTGAGTACAAGATTCACACTAGCCAAATCCTTCAAATTTCTGTTTTCCTCTCAGAGTAGTCAGGCCATGTTAAGAAGCAGTAGCTTCTTATTTATGCACAAGCAATAAGGAAAGCATAGATCAAAAGGTCCGGAAGTGATCTAAACCATATCTTTCTTTCCCAACAGGTTCCAAGGGGCGTGGAGACTACACCTATTTCTGCACCATTTTGTAAGTATATTCATATCTGTTGCTTTTTTTTCCTGGGAAGCAAAATATTTCCACTAGTTCTCATATATACAAAGTCCAGAGAGACACAAATCCAAAACAGAAGTGAGACTTCTCCCCAGTTTTTTTTTCTTTTTCTTTTTTTTTCTTTTTTTTTTGTTTTTGTTTTGTGTTTTTTTTTGTTTGTTTTGTTTTGTTTTTTGGCCCACACCCGTTTGCTGCTCAGGGGTTACTCCTGGCTAAGAGCTCAGAAATTGCCCCTGGCTTGGGGGGACCATATGGGACGCTGGGGGATCGAACCTCGGTCCTTCCTTGGCTAGCACTTGCAAGGCAGACACCTTACCTCTAGCGCCACCTCTCCGGCCCCGACTTCTCCCCAGTTACTAAAAAAACAAAATGGTATTCTGGCCATTGCACATGGTCTATGGGGTTGGTGGCCTTTAGACATATCACTTGTCTCAATATAAGCTAATAAAAATAGTTACAACAGTATTTACAGCTTAGGTTAGGATGTATTAGTTATCTCTGATAAAGGTATTAGAAAAATAGATGCCACATAGAATCAGGCATTATTTTTCTTATTTTTCTCATCAATGTCATCTTTAGCATAGTAATTAGAACATGCTTGGCCTAATAGTAGTGATTTCTGAAGCTCAAAAGTAAATTTTGACATTTTCTGGAAAACTGATGGAGGCACACAGAGAGTAGAGACCTGTTAAGGATATATAGCTTGAGATGAATTACCACCAGTAGCCTTGCCCAATTCCACTACACCACCTAGCTGCCTCAGTAGATTTAGAAAGACACCAGGAAGAAGTCCTTGGCCAATTGATACCTATAAAAGTAGCAGGAGGGAAGGAGAGGCAAGAGAGTATCACCCACGTTCAAGACTTATTAGCATTCATTTTTTTCCCTTGGTTCACACCCAGTGACACTCAGGAGTTACTCCTGGCTATGCGCTCAGAAATCGCTCCTGGCTTTGAGAAACCATATGGGACTCCGGGGATCGAACCGAGGTCCATCCTGGGTCAGCAGTGTGCAAGGCAAATGCCCAAATGCGGTGCTGTCGCTCCTGCACACATTATTATCATTCTAAATGCTCTCCAACCATATTGTGAGAGTATTTATAATAATAACATTGCCCACCTAAAAGATGAGCAAATAAAGTATCTGCAGTTAGAAAAATCTATCCAAAATTTGAAGACTAGTTGTTGGCCAAATTGGTGGTGGTGGTGGGGGGAGTGTTACACAACTGGTAGGATTGTTGTTGGAGCATTTAACACCTGAAAGAGTTGTGAACAACTTGGTGAACCAGAGTTATAATAAAAAATAATAAATAATCTGTGGGCAAGTCTCTGCTGAGATACTTCTGTCCTGGGAGCTTGGAAGGAATTAGATCAAGGGGGGTTGGTAGGAGGAGAACATTGTTTCTTTCCAATTTGCAAGCACCATGCAACTCCTTATTCTTCCAAATACCCCATGATGCCTACAAAGCATTTTTTTCTTTTTCTTACAGATTCACCTCCTGAAGTTCACAGAGATAAACCAAGGGCACATCTAACAGGTAATTTTCCTTCATGATTTCAAGGACTGTAGGTCAGGACTTCAGATCTCTTTCAACGTACCTGTCAAAACTCTTGGCATTAGGTTACTGGAAACTCATTATTGAGCTTACTCACTATTGAAGACAGTAAAGTTCCTCTAAACTGGAAACTATACTCTTGGGTAGCAGAATTTTTTGGCTTTTTAAGGCCTAAATTGTGCCAAAAATTTATGTCTCAAACATTTTCCTCTGGATTTTATCAGACCTCTTCCTTTCTCTGCTTTTTCTCTCTTTCACTTACACAATCAGCTATTGAATCACATTCCTCAGACTCAAAGATTCACATCATTTTGAATCTAATTAAAGATAAGAAAGATCCTGACCTTGCAAGCAGCCGATCCAGGACCAAAAGTGGTTGGTTCGAATCCCGGTGTCCGATATGGTCCCCAGTGCCTGCCAGGAGCTATTTCTGAGCAGAGAGCCAGGAGTAACCCCTGAGCACTGCTGGGTGTGGCCCAAAAACCAAAAAAAAAAAAAAAAAAAAAGAAAGATCCTGAGTCACAAATTATTGTAGTGCCTTTTTCAAGCTGACTTTGTAGGACATTTACACTCAGGTCAGTATTGTCAAAGCTCCTTAATATATGTGAAAAGATTTAGCAGAGTTTCATGATGTCACTCTTAGCTATCTCCCTATGTACTAAAATCCATGGCTTCTCAAAGAAGTTGTATATGTACCTAAGTTTTTGGATAAAAGAGCAAAACAGTACAATGTAATGTGTGTTTTTTAAGTGTGTTGGATATAGTAAGTCACTTGCCTTGCAAGCAGTTGACCCAGATTGGCCTAGAATTGCATATGGTTGCCTGAGCAAAGCCAAAAGCGATCCTTAAGCACAGAGCCAGGAGTAAACCTTAGCACAGCCAGATATAGCCCAAAAACTATTATCTCTAGATATTGTTTCCAGACTTTTATTTTTCTTATATCCACAGATGAGTGAGACAATTCTATGTCAAGCCCTCCCCTTTGGTTCATTTTACTCAGCATAATAGTCTCCCTATCCATTCATGTATATGCAAATTTTATGACTTCAGTTTTCCGAATAGCCACATGGTATTCTAATGTGTATATATACCTGTTTCTTTTGCCACTCATCTGCTTTTGGACATGTGGGTTGTTTCCAGATTCTGGCTATCATAAATAGTGCTACAATAAACATAAGAGGACAGAGGACATTTTTGTATTGTGTTTTTTGTGTTCCTAGAGTATATCCCTAAGAGTGGTATTGCTGGTTCATATGGGAGCTCAATTTCCAGTATTTTGAGGAACATCATATTGTTTTCCAGAAAGGTTGGACTAGATGGCATTCCCACCAGTAGTAAATGAGATTTCCTTCCTCACCACATCCCCGCCAGCACTGGTTATTCTTGTTCTTTGTGATGTATGCCAGTCTTGTGGAGTGAGATGATACCTCATTGCTGTTTTGATTTGCATCTCCCTTATAATTAGTGTTGTAGAGCATTTTTTCATGTGCCTTTTGGCCATCTGCATTGAGTAAATGTCTTTTCATTCTTCTCCCCACTTTTTGATGGGGTTAGATTTTTTTTTCTTGTTAAGTTCTGTAAGTATCCTGTATATCTTAGATATCAATCCCTTGTCAGATGGTTTTTGGGTGAATAGTTTCTCCCATTCCCATTCCCTGGGTGGCCTTTGTATCCTTTGTGACTGTCTCCTTTGAGGTGCAAAAGCTTCTCAGTTTAATATAGTTTTATTTGTTTTTCTCTGCCTCCACTTGTTCAAACAGTGGTGTTTCCTCCTTAAAGATGCCTTTAGCTGCAATGTCCTGGAGTGTTTTGCCTATATTTTCTTCTATGTACCTGTGATTTCAAGTCTGATATTAAGGTCTCTAATCAATTTTGATATGATCTTTTTGCATGGTGTTAAGGAGGGCTCTGAGTTACTTTATTGCCTGTAGTTGACCAGTTTTCTCAACTGAAGAGAAATTGAAGAGGCTTTGCTAACTTCAGTCTGTGTTTCTTGCCCCTTTACCAAATATTATGCAATTGATCAGATATTAATTGATCAAATAGTAACTGACCTGGATATCAGTCTCAGAAGACTCAAGTCTATTCCATTGACCTGAGGGTATATCTTTCTTCTAATATCATGCTGTTTTAATGACTACTGCCCTATTGTACTGTTGAAAGTTGGGTGAAGTGATGCCTCCCATCTTCTTTTCCCATGTATTGCTTTAGCTCTTCATGGACATTTATTGTTCTAAATGAATTTCAAAAGTGTTTGATCTACTTCTTTGAAAACTGTGATGAGTATTCGTATAGGGATTAGAGTAGATCTGTACACTGCTTTAGGAAGTGTTGCTGTTTAAATGTTAGTCTTCTCAATTCATGAGCAGAGTATATGCCTCCATTTCCTTGTGTCCTCTTTTATTTTTTAGAGCAGTATTTTGTAATTTTCTTTGTATAGTCTTTCACCTCTTTAGTTAACTTGGGGGTAACTAATTTTCTGAGGCACAATTTTGCATAGGATTATTTTTTAATATCTTTTTCTTTTCTTTCATTATTTGTATGTAAAAAAATCCATGAATTTTGCATATTAATTTTGGAGCCTGCCACTTTATTATATAAATATATTGTTTCTAGAAGCTTTTTGGTAGTTTTTAGAATTTTCTAAATATAGTATCACCTATAAGCAGTGAGAGTTTAACTGCTTCTTTTCCTATCTAGATGTCATTGATATATTTTTCTTGCCTAATTGCTATGTCAAGTACTTCTGGGACTATATTGAATATAAGTTACCAGAGGAGGCAACCTGATCTTGTGCCAGATCTTAAAGCAAAGGATTTCAATTTTTCCCCATTGAGTTTAATGTTTGTCGTTGGCTTGTAGTAAATGTCTTTGATTACATGGAGAAAAGTTCAGAAGGGGGATTTTTTGTCATCCAGTATATTTAACTTTTTAAGAAGTTCCTTATCTAGTAAAACTGGTTTCATGGTCATGAATTTTCTAAGCAGTTGTCTGTCCCTGAAGCTCTGTATTACTCCTCAATCTGAATGGTAATCTACCTGGATGAAGAATTATTGGTAACATTCATTTCATTGGGTTTTTGAAATATACTCTTTTATTCTTTTCTGGATCATTTGATAGATCTGCTGTGTATCTTATGGACTTTCCTTTATAAAAAAAAAAAGCTCCTTATCCATTTTTGACCTTGCTGAATTGCATATTTTGTCTTCAAAATATTCAAAAATTCTTTGAAATTTGGCATTTTGAGTACACTGTATCTTAGAGTTTTCTTATTTGAATCTATTTTCACTGGGACTCTTCAGGCCTCTTGGATCTCAGTACCTGTGTTCTTTAACTCTGGTAAATTATCTTTGGTTTCTTTGTGTGTGAAAGGGGGATACACACTGGGCAATGCTCAGTTCTTACTCCTGGTTTGGCACTCAGGGGTTACTCCCGGTGATCAGGAAATCATAAGGAATGCCAGAAATTAAACCCATGTCAGCCATGTGCCAGGCAAATACCCTATTAACTACACTATTGCTCCAGTGCCTAATCTATAATTTGTTTAACTTTTAACTCTTCATCAAAACTACCTTCCTATTCTTTAGAAACCCTTATGATGATTGGAGGGTTGAGCCACACCGAATAGTGCTCACGCGTTACTCCTCTCTCTCACCTAGGAATTATTCCTGGTGGTGCTCAGAGGATCATATGAGATATAGGAGATTGAATCCTGGTCAGCCATGTAAAAGGCAAGCACCGAACCCACTGCACTGTTGCTCTTATCCTACTCTGATGAGTTTTATATTTTTACTCCTGAACTCATTCCATAGACCTTTAGGATACTGTTAATTTCTTTGAAGACTTTTTTGCCACCTTCTCTTATCTTCCAGGGGTCGCCTCCCTATTATCTTAGAGCATCTTAATCTTTTTCTTGATTTTTTATTATTCTGATGTTCAGAAAGAGTTTTTATATTACCTATCACACTCTTTATTTGTATTTTTGTTTATTGTTATTGTTTATTCTAAGCTTACTTAGAAATAGCCTTTTTCCTCCAAAATTACAAAATATTCTTGTTTATTTCTCTGTACATCTGTGGTTTTTAATCAGCCCCTCTTTGTTATTTTAGAAAATATTTGTTCCATTTGAAATTGATCCCTATATGAAATGTAAATATAACTGATTTTTAAACAGATTTTTTTCCAGTTGTTCTAGCAATTTTAACTAGTGAGCAATATGTTTCTTAATTTTGAAGATACTTTGATCATACAGTGAGCTTCTTTTTTTTCCTTTTTTTTTTAAATAGTCTTCACCAGTGCAACATCCCCATCACCAATGTCCCCAATCTCCCTCCTCCTGCCCACCATCACCTGTATTTGAGACAAGCATTCTACTTCTCTCACTCACTGACATTGTCACCATAGCCGTCAGTGTAGATATTTCTCTAACTGCACACACTATGCTTTGTGGTGAGCTTCATATCTTAAGCCAATCCTTCCAACCCTCATATCTATTGTCTCTGGGCATTATTACAATGCCACAGAGACTGGCACACATCACAAAGAATAAGAACATTTGGTACTGGCAAGGATGTGGAGAGAAAGGAACTCTCATTCACTGCTGGTAGGAATGTCATCTGGTTCAGCCTTAATGGAAAACAATATGGAGATTTCTCCAAAAACTGGAAATTGAGCTCTTATATGATCCAGCTATACCACTCCTAGGGATTTACCCTAGGAACACAAAAGTTCAATACAAAAATGCCTTCCTCACACCTATATTCATTACAGCACTATTTACAATAACCAGACTCTGGAAACAAGTAAGATGCCCTTCAACAGGTGAATGGCTAAAGAAACTGGTACATATACACAATGGAATATTATGCAGCTGTCAGGAGAGATGAAGTCATGAAATGTTCCTATTCATAAATGAACATGGAATCTATCATGCTGAGTGAAATAAGTCAGAAGAAGAGAGATAGACACAGAATAGCCTAACTCATCTATGGGTTTTAAGAAAAATATTTCTATTGGTTTTGTTGTTTCAACTCGTAATTTCTCTGGTTTGATGACTTTCTATAGCATCATTTCTTTGAGTTCATTGAGCAGATTGGTGCTGGTGAGCCTTTTGCTATTGCTCTTTCTCATTGAGCTTGGTCAACTTCTAAGTGTCTTCCCCATTGGTCTTGTTGTGCTCTGGCTATACTGAGAGTGAATCTTTGTAGCTAAGAATCCCCAAGACTCTCTCAGGAATTAGACCAGGAATCTCCCTTTTCCTTCCTTATCTATACTCAGTGGTAGGAAGTGTAATTGTGAAATTTGATGAGTAACTGTTGTGCAGCCTCATACAGTAAAGCCACACAGTAAAAAGATGTAGAGCTGGGACTACTGAAATGGCAGAGGTCAGGTGTGGTGGCTGCTGGGGCTTAGTGGGAAAGGAGAAAACTCTGTCTCCTGTTCCAAAGAGGAATTGGGGTTGCCAATGGGAAGATTAATCTTACATGGAGGTATAAGGCAGTAAGCAAAGATTCAGGAGTTATAGAGATGGAGGACTGGAGGAGAGAGGAGAGATTCAGATGTGGAGCTGGCCACATTGAAAAACTACATTGTCTCTTTTGACCCTTTCCACAGGCATTGCTATTTTCTTTTTGTGATTGTGGAGAAGTTAGGTCAAATAAAAATTAAATCTTGATTTACTGAGGCTAGACTTTATGCAAAAGCATTATAGCTTCTGGGGGGAGAAGCAGGGAAAGTAGTCATGCAGCAGGAAGAAGCTCTGACATAAATTTTACAAGATTCTCAAATGTTAAGCAAGTGACTGGCGAAATGACTTAAAAAGGAGTCCAAAGAACTTCTGGAAGAGATTCCTGTCTAAGGACTCAACCCGGAGTAACCCAAGCATGGCCAGTGTGATGGAGTTGGGATGGGGGAAAATAAGGCCAAAAACAGGTGTTTGGAATCTATATAAAAGTTTGGTTTTACAAGCTTTATGGAACATTTTATTATGAATTACTGGAGGAGGCAGAGAGGGGAGATCAAGGGAAAGTAAAGTTCAGAGGTCTAGGAAGAAGAACTTCTTCACTAAATTTGCTTTACAAGCATTTAATTCTGATGAATCATTGTTGTTGCAACAGTTCAGCAAATCATTTTTAAGATCAAGAATGGGAGTGTGTCATGCCTTGTCACATACCAGGCTGGTGTTAGCCTGTTTTATCTCAGTCAGAAGAAAGAGTGGTATTAGCAGTATTCTCTGTTCCTAAACACCAAAGAGTGAGTGGAGGGGCCAGAGCAGTGGTGCAAACGATAAGGCATCTGCCGTGCCCACGCTTGCCTAGAATGGACCATGGTTTGCCCCATATAGTCCCCCAAGCCAGGAGCAATTTCTGAGCACATAGCCAGGAATAACCCCTGAGCATCACCGTGTGTGGCCCAAAAACCAAAAGAAAAAAAAAAAGAGTGAGTGGATTTTTTTACAGATAGTTGTTTCATATAGTTGTTTTCCAAGATCACAAAACTCGGGTGAATTTCAAACTGTCAGATTAGAACACTCAGGCATAAGGAGGCCAAGTCAGTTGCCCCCAGATCACTGTCTATGCTTTTGCTCTCTGAAAAAGAATATGTTTGAAAAAGTGTATGTCCACACCTTTACCTGCTTCTACTTCCCCAAAAGGCTCTTGTTGGCTGCTAGTTTGATTCCTTCATCTTACCATTTGTGTGGCGTCTGATGTTTTTAAGCAATATTCCTATTTACCAACGTAAGTCAATAAAAACCTTTCCTTTGTCTTTGCAGTTGCAGTTCAGAAACCAGATACCATATCTACCTCGGAAAATTTCTTCCCAGTTCTGCGTTGGCAAGATCGAGGTGTGTTGGCCTTCACCAAGAACTGGATGAACTACACCAGTAAATTCCTGGTGATCCCAGAGTCGGGAGAATACTTTGTGTACTCCCACGTCACATTTCGAGGTGGTAAGACTTGTGATAAAAATTCATTAAAGCCCCAATCCATCATTGTGGCCATTACCATGGTATCAGACAGATTCCCTCATCCAATGCAGCTACTAAGGGGAACCAAGTCTGTGTGTGAAACCGGCGACACCTGGTTTCAACCTATTTATTTAGGGGCCATGTTCTCCCTCCGAGAAGGGGACAAGCTGATGGTAAATGTCAGTGACACAACTTTGGTTGACTACACAACAGAAGAAAAAACTTTCTTTGGATCTTTTTTGCTGTAGAAGAAGAGTACATCATTGCATGCAGATGTAAGGTTTTCCTGTTCCTAATTTTCTTTTATCAGAGGTAACTACAACCTAGTTTTTTTTTTTTTTTTTTTTTTTTTTTTTTTTTGGAGCATTCCTCGGAGACAATGCTTTAGCTATGAGATTTAGAATCCAGAAGTTCTTACTCTGCCCTACTGGAGAAGATTCTGGAGAGCAGGCATCTTACCTCAGAAGGGTCATGAATTAATAATCATTACAATAAAAGTCGCCATGAAGGTATGACCCACTTGCATCCAAACTTTAAAGGGATCGTTTCTAGGCCTTCCTAACATCTTCAGGTTGTACCCAACTGTCATGCAATTTGGCCTTGAAGAATTTGCCTTCAATTAGAAGTCTTGAACAATGTATATAACCTCAGAAAACAACATAAACTCTTCAGTGGAAAAAAATCCTGCCTCATTTATCCAAACATTTAAATGCACTGCCTAAAGATATGAAATATATTGGCATTTCTCATGAATGTTGTCCAAAGAAGAAAATTGGCCTTTATGTCATCTATCAGAAGAGTTCCCAGTTTTTCAAATTTGTACACAGCAATGATGAGTCTTACATTCATATAAAAATAATAATAGCATTTTAGCACACTTTTCTTTGAATATTTAATCCAGAAGACACTATCATAAATAAGATAGTTCATTTAACTTTATTCATGCACACCTATGAATAACTCCAGATTAACTACAAGACAACAATCCAACTTCAAGGTCTAAAAATGTATCATCTCATACTTTCACATAAGATTTGTGAAATCTTCTTTCTCCAATACAAGATATCCAACTTATCTTCTCACCCAAGAAACCTGAAGACAGTTTTCTAGAAAACTAGTCAGTAAACTCAAAAACCAAAAACTTATATGCAGTATATAGGGTAAATAGTTTTCTTTTTAAGTATACAAAAGGATTTTAAAGTCTTCAAAGTTATATTTTCTCCCCTGGAGGAGACAACAAACATCAAAATGTCCTGTCCTGCACTTCCATAGGTTCCTGTTCTTTCATTGATGGGGTTTTTCTGAACTACCATAGCAAAAATGGAAAGAACAATTCTGCTTTTTCAGCATCTATTGACTTGTCTCTAAAGCATCTACCAATCTCTAAAGAATCTACCAATTAATTTTCCAAATCAGCTCCTAATGATAAAACAGCATATTCTGGAACATTCTGTGAAGTCTAAGAGGAAGACAGAATATGACATGGGAAGTAACCTTCAGAAAATTGGCCTCTATTATAAATACTCTCTATTTCAGAGGAAAAACATGGTAGATCTGAAAGCAATCATGGTACTGAAATTACTCTTACCTGTGCTAAGAAATGATAGAAACAGGTTGATTGGTGTGGCTAGACTTGATCAATGTTTGCTGAGTTATAACAGAGTAAAAATAATTACTGAGATCTCAGAAGATTCTCAGGACTTCAGTGTCTCAAAATAGCAAAGGGTTCACATGAGCACAGAAAAGGGTGGTAAATTCTAGTATGTCGGCCTTGATTATATATGCTTCTTCAGAACATCTTTAGAGAAGACTTGGAGACTTAGTCTTGACAGGAAATAGGAGAGCCTTCAAGTTCCTTTCCTTAGTGAAGAAAATGGAGTTTTCACAATAGCAAGCATTCAAGATTGAGGGGAGGAAAAAGCCAGTTCTATCAACTCCTCAAACAATTTTTATTGGGAGATAAAAAATTGTTTCAACAATTACTCTAGTCAGGTTCCAGAAACAGAAAATCCATTAATAAATGAAATAATCTGGACAAGGAAGACACTTGAAATTTAGGAAAGGGTTTGCAAGGAAAGGGACAGAGTCACCTGCTCAACCTCCCTTTCATCAACAATTCAAACCTTCCCACTCTGCCAGAGTTGGATTGGAAAATTTCTCTAAAAATTAGCAATGTCCTGATTTTCTGGACTTGAGATTTTGAAAAAATCCCTTGAACACATGTATTTTACTCTTGTCATGAACTTGTTTCTTGAAGAAATTTTGTAACTTGAGATGGCACTACTGAATGTGTTAAATGCACCGAGAATTATCTTTTTTTCTGTTCAGAAAGACCCAGCCAAATATCCCAAGCAAGACAAATCAAGAACTTCTGCTTCTAGGCATTATTCCACTGAAAAATGTGTGTGTTTGTAAAAGTGGGACACTCATTTTTAAAATGAAACAAGGGATGCTGTTTTTAAAAAGAGCTTTGGATATTTCTTTAAAAAGAAGAAATGAGACGCATTCAAGGAATTGGAAAATAAGAAAGGTTTACTTTCAAATGAGCTCATTTGGAAGGTTAATACTTTCTGGTTCAATGTCTCGCTATAAGGTTAAATCCAAAATCCAAATCAATTCCACAAACATTTTCAGAATAGCTATTCACCTGGGGACACAAAGACAAATTAATTATGTTAGTCCCCAAACTGTTCATTCTAAACACTCCGCACTGTCTTTATCTACCCATCCTTTATTTCAACTGCTTCACCTAATGATTTAGCTAACTTGAAGCAGATGGATAATTTCTCATTATAAGAATGGCATTTAATGACAGATGGTCATTAACAAAATGATTTGTGTCAAAGTGGTTTTTTTTTTAGATAGCTACTCAAAGGCAGTTTCTAGAAATAAAAAAAAAGAAAAAGAAAGATGACCTTTTTATGGTAGCATCCATTCTTTTAACCACGTATGAAGATAAATTACTATCAACACCTTTGAAATTATCAGAACTCTCTGGATGCCTGAGAGGCATCATAATGCCTTGTTTCTCAGCAAATGTAGGCAGCTGGATCGAAAGGCATAGGTTCAAAAGCATTTTGACAGCAGCATCATTTACTTAGATTTATTTGGCAAAGCAGAATCGCTTTAGCTACTAAACCATCTAGACTGACTGACTAAAGTACAGTAGCGTATGTTTTTGTAAATTTGCATTTTGAGCAGTGTCTGGCTCAGTTCAGTAACGAACCATTCCAGAGCCCTTTGCTCCCTTGAAATTTAGGCTACGTCATCCCCGAGGAAATTCCACCTCTGTGTCAATAACCTTTCTGGGTTATCAGACTTCAAACAGTTTGCTGTGCACAGGAATGTCTATTGCCTACATTCACTTACAAGGTATTTTCCCAAGACCTTTCCTGGTTCTGTTTCCATGATTGTAACATTGGGGATTAATTCTTTTTTTTTTTTTTTTTTTTTGGGCCACACCCGGTAATGCTCAGGGGTTACTCCTGGCTATGTGCTCAGAAGTTGCTCCTGGCTTGGGGGACCATATGGGACACCGGGGGATCGAACCGCGGTCCGTTCAAGGCTAGCGCAGGCAAGGCAGGCACCTTACCTTTAGCACCACCGCCCGGCCCGGATTAATTCTTTAGGACTAAACTGTTTATATTCTGCGTCTTGCAAAAGACACACAAGTCTCTTGCCTCAGAATGTCCTGCTCTCCTAGAGTCTGCGTCCTGAAAGCATGTTGTCATTGTTGTCACAATTTTTCAGTGTGCATTATTGCCCTGAATATTAACAGCTATTGCAACATATGGATGGGTGGGTCTGCAGAGAATTAAGAAAACTGTTAACATCTGGCTCCATTTTATCCTCTTGATGAAAGAGTGAGTCAAATCAAATCCCCCTGTACCGTATTATCTTCTGACACCTCTACTTACAATTTCTTCACTGACACCACTGACCTCTTTTAATCACCATTTTTTTAGAAGAATATGCCATACCAACACAAAATAAATTACTTATTCAGGGCTCCTGAATAAGTCAGGAAGCAGACTAAAAGCTAGACTACTATCTTCCATAACCTCATGCCCAATTACTTTCTGCTCTTAGGAAAAAGCAGAAAAGGCAGCACAGCAGCAAAGCTCAGGAGTTATGCCTGGCTCTGCACTCAGGAATCACTCCTGGCAGTCTTGATGTAGTTAATAGGATTGGAACTAGAGGATTTCTGATGACGTTTCAATTTACTTCCATGAATTGCATTTGATCATTAAGAACTTTTCTCAAAAGTTCTGTAGTTTCCAGAGATATATTCGTATTCAGGGTGGGTACTGTGCATAGCATTATCTAAAATATACTGCTAGAATTACTAATTCCTAAATGTTTCATTGTATTGAAAAAATTGACCAATTAAATTTCAAAAATCAAGAGCTTCAATGTCTTCCAGGTTGAAAGTGGCCGCCAGGTCTACCTTATTCAAAGAGTGACTTCCACTAAGTAACTCTGAGATCTTAACCAGTAGAAGCTGCCATATACTTCTAATGAAGTATGAAGAATTTACCTGCTACAAGCTATTAATGCTATTATTTATTTTTATTTTTGTGGAGGGGTGCTAGGAAGCAAGCCTAGGATCTCATATACGTGAGGCCTGAGCTACCACTGAATTTTACCCTGATCCCAGGTTCTATCATTTTGAAGAGAAATCCAGACTCAGAAAGATGATATAACTGAATTGATTAGTTCAGAAAATAACAACAGTGATAAGACTAGAAATTTTATTTCTTGGTTCAAAGTTTAGCAATCTTTCTATTCATCTGAGAATTAGTTAAGGGTTTGTGGATTGTTGTGTTTTTTTTTAGTACTATTGTTATTTTCTGAACATTTGTCACTTAACATTGCTTACCAACATGCTGAGAGCTGTAACTGAGGGAACACAACAGAAAGGAAAACATTATGTTGAGGAAATGAAGAGGCTAAACTGAATGAAATGATTTTGTTATAAAGTCGTTGAAGTGTACAACTTTCTCTCTTTTGGAGGGATGTACCGAGTGAGCAAATGTAGTTTAAGCTCCATGTGCTTACATGATTTTGTTTTATGTTAAAACGTTAAATTTGCATAATATATTTTTGATAAGTATTTAACTGGTCTAAAAATTATGTATTCTGTCACTACTATATGAACTTTCATCCCCGTTGTCAAAAATATTGTTCATGTTAATGTATTTAATAAGTATAATATAATAAATTAATATTGAAGACCACATAAATGCCATGATGAATCAATTTTCTTGTTAACCCATTCATTCTTTTCCTGATGAAGACAACTTCTTGGAATTTTAACGATGTCTCTGATTTCCCATGTTCTTATATAAAAAATGACAACAGTTTTCACTGGGTATAATAAAGAATATAAAAATTGACTATGTATGACGATATATGAGACCTCATACATTGGACACTTCTGATCATCTGTGTGAAAGAGAGGGGAGGAAAATATAAGAGGTTCCTCACTGAAAAAGAACCTATTATGAAAACAGTTAGCTAGAATCAAAGTATGTTGGACCAATTTTTATTTTCCTATATTCCAGAGTTCTTACTGAGTTGTCAATAATAATCAATATTAAGTTATGACCATAATAAACAGCCATTTATGTGGGTCATAAAGGTCACTTACAGCTGGAAGATTACAGTGCATGCTTACCATGTGCCTAGGCAAGTTCAATTCCTGGCACCACATGACCTTAGAAATATCATATTGAGTAGTTTAGTCCTAGAGGCCCCTGGGAATCATGAAGTATGATCTGTAGGTGTCTGAGCATGACTGAGGTGTGACTATTCCTCAGCACCATGGGATATGAGCATTGAATCACCTGTTCAGTTATCCAGTACCATCTGGGAGAGAATCCTGCATCCCCTGAACACAAGTTAGGGGGCTTGTCCAAAAATGAAAAAGAATCAGTCATATAGACATTTCATTTGCCTCCACTATATATTCATATGTAAAAACAGACAAGGAAGAGAGAAGAATGATCGTTGCAACATACCAGTCTCAACAAACTACTAATACGAAAACTTCAGAATGTATGAATGACTTACTCTACTAAGATTCATACATTATTCACAGATTTATACTTGTTCCTTAAAAGGACAAGAACAAAACCATTTTACATTTGCAGAGAGAATTTACTTTAGATTTGTTAAAAGACTATTAACTCCAATAGTCATTAATACCAATTCTCCAGATTAAAAAAAAATGCCATCTTCTAGCTCATAAAATACAGACTTGTCAATCAATTCTCAGAAGGTGTCTTTATCTCTAGTAATTGCAAAGTGATCAAATTAATCTATAGCATCTCCTGGTGTCTGTCCAGTTGTCCACTTGGATGTTCACTGTAGAGTCAGAGTCCATCTAATATTATCATGATACCCAAGGTGGCCTTTGTTAGACATGATTCTAAGTGATGCTCATGCTATTTTGCTCTGTTCTATCCATTAACACTAACACTATTCCTGTTAATGTTGCTTCAACGTTGAAACATAATGAAAATAACAAATATTAAATAATAGTAATGACCCAGTGTACAATAACAGAAAATGCACTGAATCCTGGGTCCATAAATTTGCGTTCCAGGTTGTTAGGTACAGCAGCTTTCTGCACCACCAGCCTGAAATTGTGAGGGAGTACAATAACTGAATTAATGAATAATAATAGTTTATGGTATGCAATCTAAAGAAAACACACTGTGAAGCTAGAGAACAAGGAAGACTCACATTCCATAAGGTGACTCAATGAGTTTGATTTAGGTAACATTTGAACTTGTGATTGCAACAGGTACTGACAGTCAACAAATACCATTCATTTGGTGGGTTATAATAATCCCAAAGACTTCTGGGGCAAAGAACAGGTTGGCTTCCTGGGCAGCAGCACTGGGCAGCTATCCCTGAGTCAAAAGTCATTGAGTTGTACTTTGAAATCTCTTATTATGGCTGGTGCCAAACACACCTACCAATCTCTAGATCTTCACTCCACACTCTTGGATGGAAAAAATTTCTCCATAAGCACTGCGGGTACATCCAGAATCTCTCTTGGCACTCACATCTACTTTCCATAAATTATACCCAACTGTTTTTGTTTCCCTTTGTCCTAGGGAATCTTTGCACTAGGGAATCCTCTGCATCAGGAAATAAAATCGAATACTTTAAGTAAAGGTTCTAGCATGTATCTTTCCCCCCACTGGTTCCAATGGGATAATAGCACTTGGATGGTAATACTTATTTTATAAAGAAATAAATTGAGGCTCTGATTGGAAGCCATTACACCTGTACCCATAATGCCTTCTCTGGAGTTCAAGATCAGGTCAGCCCAACTAAGGGAGTTTAAACAACAATACTAAATCCTTATGAGTGTTTCTGGATCTGATGTGTGCAAGAATAAAGAATTAAGTTCTCAGTCTTCCACCACATGTCCATACAAAACCCAGGCTCTTTTAGACTGGCCTCTTTCCATTGCTACCACACTGATTCATCCCCTAACGTAAACCCCACCTTTTCCTCTTTATTGCAGAAATCTCCTCACTCTTTTCTCCAGTCTCAGTAAAGCTACACTACTCCAGCTATCTCATAGATCTTTCTAAGCAAACAGAATCAAAGATTTTCTCTGATTTCAAAAATTTTAGGGGCCAGAGAGATAGCATGGAGGTAAGGCATTTGCCTCACATGCAGAAGGTTGATGGTTTGAATCCTGGCATCCCATATGGTCCCCCGAGCCTGCCATGAGCGATTTCTGACCTTAGACCCAGGAGTAACCCCTGAGCACTGCCAGTGTGACCCAAAAACAAACAAACAAACAAAAATTTTAGTAGTTTCCTAACCCTTCTAGGTGAAGAGAGGGGAAAGAGTAATGCAAGTTCCTGAACTTGGTATCCCAGTTTCTAGCAGATTTATTCATATTCATCACTCTGCTTTAAGTAATAGCAAATCCTCTGCTATAAATAGTGGGATGCTGATGAAGGACTTCTTAATGTTTCTAGTTAAAGTTCTAATGAATTAAAAATAATATTTACAATTTGCTCAGCTTTCTCATCTATTCTGAATTAACTACAGGAATGGAAAAAGGGAAGGAAGAAAAAGAAAAAAGCATTTATAATTATTGAGAATTTATTGAGGCACAGACTAAATGCTTTGCATTATTCACAGATTGGACCTTACTTAGAAGGTAGGGCTTATTAACGCCATTTTGTATGGAAAGAACCAAGGTTTAGAGAGCTTGAGAAAATTGACCCTTGAGGGTCAGTGGGTAGAGCATTTGCTTTGCATGAGGTCAATCCAGGTTCAATTTCCGACATCCATACAGTTTCCCAAGGTCACAAGGAACAAATTCTGAGCATAGATCTAGGAGTAACCCCTGAGCATCACTGAGTGTGGCCCAAAAAACAAAAACAAAAAACAAACAAAAAAAAGGAAAAATAATTGACTCATATCTCATAAGCAATAAATGAGGCTTTCAGAGATAAATATTTAATATAATCTCTCTCTCTTTTTTTTTTTTTTTTGGTTTTTGGGTCACACCGGGTGACACTCAGGAGTTACTCCTGGCTCTGTGCTCAGAAATCACTCCTGGCAGGCTCAGGGGACCTTATGGGATGCTGGGGATCAAACTGGGTCTGTACGGGTCTGTTGTGTGCAAGGCAAATACCCTACCTCTGTGCTATCGCTCCAGCCCCAATATAATCTTTTTTTATTTTTTTCATCTCCACAGTCCCCAGACCATGGGGTATGCAGGGCAGAAGTACAACACTAGGAAGTAGATTCCGAACCTCACACTTGACCAGAGTGTGCATCCTGAGTCAATATAAAAATTTTCAAATCCCATTGTCCCCACTACAGTCACCCCCAGAAAATGGCCTCAGTAGATATGATGTCTCCACAAGAACTTGAAACCACATAGTAGGACCAATGACTCCAGCAGGACCAATGACTCATTAATAAAGACAGGCTAATTATTACCATTTAAAGGAAATACAAAAGCAACCCTGATCACAATAGTTGGCACTTAAAGCAATCTCCGGTGACTTTGTTGATTGAAAAGGAAGCTATGATGAAGTTTGAACATTTCCTTTACTTCCTCCCATCCCTCAAAGGGAATCATAAAACATTAAATGTGACTTCACTACCAGTATGAGTATAAAGAAGGGAAGAAGTCATTCATGAAGAGCTTTAAACCTGCCTTCCATAAAACTGGGTGCATTCTTAGTGTCCCCATACACAACTAAAGAGAGATTAAATATATTATAAAAAAAAAAAGCCCAGACTTTTCCAGAAAAGCCTAGAAACCAAAGACATAGAATCTACATGCTGCTCTAACTCACATTTTAGCCGTCAAATGACAAAATTACTGTGGGTTCATTCAGTATTTTAAATAAAATCTTTATTTAAACACGGTGACTACAAACATGTTTGTAGTTGGGTTTCAGTCATAAAGAAGAACACCCCCTCTCACCAGTGCAACATTCCCATCACCGATGCCCCATAACCCTCCTCCCATGCACCCCACCTGTATTTGAGACAGGCTTTCTACTTCTTTCAGGGGTCTCAAACTCGCGGCTTCCAGGCCGCAAACAGCCCTCCGTACAACATTTTGTGGCCCTGCCCTAGAGGAATCTTTTTTGTTTTGTTTTGTTTTGTTTTAGTTGTTTGGGTCACACCCCCCAGTGTTCAAGGCTTACTACTGACTTTGCCTCCTGCGGCCCCCAGGTAAATTGAGTTTGAGACCCCTAACTCTAACAAAACTGACACAGATAACATCGTATCATCCAGCTCCTGCATAACTGGGTCAGAACTAATGTACATGCTATCCTAACATAATAGCTAAAAATATAAGCAAAATGGAACCTTGGACAACACACAATATAGGTCAGTGAACTTAGAGAAAGGGAAAAATGGATGAGATGCCTCCATCTTCACTTCTAGAGCTGAAAGAGAAAGCAACATCTGTTTTACTACGGAAAGAAAAGAGCTGCCAGGTTTGCGGATTAACAGAGCAGCAAGAATTCATGGGGGGAGGATACAGGAAAGAATGTTGTGGTCAGAAATCTTGTAGGGACTTTTTGGTGATAAATTTTGATAAGTCATTATAGGCAAGAAAAATTTAAAAATACGAAAAATCCTTTAAATAAATATATGTTAGAAGAGACAAGATAAATTCTGAAAAGGGGTACCAGAATGCCACGTGGCAGGCTTCTTCTTAGGTTCTGAGCAGGGAGAAACACAAAATAGAGACCCTAAGATTCAACACATATTTATAAAATGAGACTCTACAAGCCAAAATTGTGGGATATAGTACAATCAAAACGAAGAAAAAATCTCAATGAAATAATCACCTCACCTAAAAAAACTAGCTAAATTGTCATTCTGATTTGAAGAAATAATAGAGAATTTCAGGGAAAGGCAACAACTTAAAAACTTATAACCTTGAAATCAGTTTTGCAAAATAGCACTTAAGAAACTTCCTTTAAAGACAAAATAACCGGCGCTGGAGAGATAGCATGGAGGTGGGGCATTTGCCTCTCATGCAAAAGGGCAGTAGTTTGATTCCTAGCATCCCATATGGTCCCCCCAGCTTGCCAGGAGCGATTTCTGAGCATAGAGCAAGGAATAACCTCTGAGCATTGCCAGGTGTGACCAAAAAACCAAATAAATAAATAAATACAAAATAACTGTCTCAACACGTTGCCAGTAAGGCACTCTCTTGTGGTACTTATGGTTGCTCTCTGTTAGATTAAGAAAGGTCTATGGGGCCGGAGAGATAGCATGAAGGTAAGGCGTTTGCCTTGCATACAGAAGGCCGGTGGTTCGAATCCCGCTATCCCATATGGTCTCCGAGCCTACCAGGAGCGATTTCTGAGAGTAGAGCCATGAGTACTCCCTGAGTGCTGCCGGGTGTGACCTAAAAACAAACAAACAAGAAAAAAAAAAAGAAAGGTTCGTTTATCCCTGGCTTATCTTTATACGTTTTCAATAAAAATTAACATTTCAGTTATATTGAAACTATGTCTACTCAGGTGACTTTCTTACATCCAAAAAAGATTTTTATAATAAAATTTTATTCATGCAGATATTTAAGCATTATTTATAGCATACTTTCTTAAAAATAAACCATTGTCCCTTTATATTTTTATAGTTCTATTCAGATTTTTCCTTAACATTTTAACTCTTCTCTCTTACTTTTTTTTTTTTTTTTGCTTGTTTCTTTCTTTTTTTTTTTTTTTCTGTTTGGGGGCCACATCTGGTTGTACTCAGGCATTATTCCTGGCTCTGTGTTCAGGAATCAATTCTGTCAGGTTTAGGGATCAATTTTGAGATGTCAGGGATCAAACACAGGTTTGCCACTTTCAAGGCAAAGGCCATACCTTCTATGCTGTTGTTCTGGCACCAACCTCTTTTCAATCTTACTAAACTGTATATTCCTAGGATTTATCTACTTCATATAAATATTTAATGTATTAGCATAGAATTATTTGTTGGTTACCGTGGCCTGACAGTGGCTACTTTTGCAAAAACCTCTCTGCCATTTTCTAATCTTGCACTTGCAAGATGTCTACGTGCTGTTTTGCCACAAGGCCCTGGGCTAGCAGGAAAGAATGCAGCCACTAAAAGTAATAAATAACCTTGTAGCCCAGAGGAGAGGAACACGGCCTGGTACCGGGAATGGAGCTATACTCCCCTAGCCCACATCCTCAAGTTAACAAGGCATTCATTATTGTTTTTGTGCAACATTGTCTTTACAAAGTTAATTCTTGAAAACTAGCCCCACCATAAATCTGTTAAGAGTTTAGGAATGTAGTTAGGCAGCCCCTACCCAAGGTTACAAGGTGTCTCCATGGAAACTGCTTTTCCAACATGACTTGCAAGAAGTACTGCCCCCCACTGCCCACTTCCCATATTTGGAAAGTGATTTAATTTCTTTGTTTCACTTAGCCTGAACTGTACTTATACCTTATTTGGAATAATGAAGTAGTTTGCGTGCCAAAAGAATGATTGACACTGCCTTTTGCCTGCCCCTGTACCTTCTCTATATAAGAAGGTGCTGAACCACATTAAAGGCCTTTGAACGGAATTCCTGTCTTGGGTCGTTTCTACTAACCTCTCTCAGATTTTTTCAAGGTGTGGCTGTGTGATCTGAGCTCTGCAAAATAAAGGTGCGGTTGTTCGTGAGCCTCTCGACTACTCTCCGCTGGCCGGGCCTCTCCGGGGGCATGCAGGACACTCACAATTATTTATACATTAATTTTTATTTATATACCCTTAAGTTAAAGTTTCATCATTTTGAAAAGAATAACTAACCTACCATTGACTTTATAATTTAGTAGTGAGATTTTAAGAGAAGATGGGGGCATTGGTGGTGGGAATGTTGCACTGGTGAAGAGGGGTATTCCTTTTATGACTGAAACCCAACTATAATTATGTTGGTAAACATGGTGTTTTAATAAAGATATTATTTAAATAGTTTAGCTTTATTTGTCAATATGTGTAGTTATCTCCTCCACCATATTTTTTTAAATCTTTTATAGATGTGGAATATAAAGAAACAGTATTAGAACAATGAATAGCCAAAGTCATGGAAACAGACATTTGTCAACAGAATAGAGTTTATCTAAGGATGTTGAGGCAGCAGGAAGGAGTGATCGAAAGGAATGCTTGGGAAAATAGGGAAGGAAAGCAGGCACGCTGGTGATGAGTACAGAGTTGGAATGATGCATGCGTAAAAAAGTATAAATCTTTGTATTTCAGAAAGAATGGTAAAGGGAAAATAGGAAAATACTAATTTCACAAAGATAGACATACCCTCCTTTTCATTGTAGCATGATTTTTAATATCTAAGATTTAGAAACAGCTTGGGTACCCATCAACATATAAGTGGATAAAAATGTGATATATATATATATACATACACAAAGCAGTATATAATTGCTGTAAAAAAATGACAAACCCTGCATTTGCAACATACATATAGAATTTGTTTAATTTCACTGGATTATTTTAATAATTTACTTGTTTTAAGGAAATAGCATTTTGGCACTGGTGAAGGGGGTGAGCATAACCCAATTATGAATATATTTGTACCCATAAATATTTTTGTGATCAATTGAAAGAAAGGAAACAGCATTATTTCTGTGGGAGTAATGATAGGGCTTGGTGGAAGCAATTTTATATGTTTTCTTATGGCTTCTTTATATATAAATATATTTATTATATAATATATAAATATATATCATATATGTTATATGATTCATTTTATTTTTTAATTTTTATTTAAGTGTGGTTACAAAATTGTTCATGGTTGAATTTCAGTCAAACTGTGACTCCCTTCTCTAGTGCACTCTTCCCATCACCAGTTTCCCCAATATCCCTCTCATCCTCCAACATGGGTAGAATTTAAAGACATTGGACTAAGTAAAACAATTCAGACATAAAAAGACAAATAACATATAATTTCTCTAATAACTTGAAGATAGATAAATAAAATAAACAAGCAAAGAAGGCAAAAAAGCAACCCCTGTATTATGTGGGTTAAATGACAAGAAGAGGAAGCAGAAAGGCAGGTAGGTATCTCAAGTTAAAGAGGTCAATTATATGATGAGACATTGACACAAGATTTTGGTAGTCATCATATGTATAAACACATATCAGATTATAATGTCGAATACCTGAAGATTACATAGTGTTATAAACAAATATTACTTCATTAGAAAAATTTGGAATGAATGTGGGGTGTGTGTGTGTGTGTGTGTGTGTGTGTGTGTGTGTGTGCGTGTGTATCACACACAGCAGTATGCATGGTTCACTCATAGCTCTGCACTCAGAGATCACTCCTGGTGTTGCTACATGAACCAATTGGAGGACCAGAGAGCAAACCCAGGCCAGCTGCATGCAAAGTAAGGGCCTTATTTACTGTACTATCATTCAGATCTCCAAGAAGAAATTTTTTAAGAAACAAGGGGAAGTTTTTATACACCTGGGGCAAATTCCTAAAGAGTGAAGATTTCCTTTGAGGTCTCTGTGTCTGTGTGGCTTGGAGATTCCTGTCACTATGCTTCCTCCTTTGAAATGATTCAAGAAATGACCAAAAGCATTATAGAAACTAAAAATTTTAAAGGATTTTTGGATGAGTGTTCTAAATTTCCTCGGTGGTGAGGAAGACATCTGAATTCTTGCAAGAAATTTATGAGATAGGACTTGGAAATGTTAAAAATATACAAATCATCATTTTAGATCATTCCAATGAAAAAGAGAGCTTATTTTTCATTTGATATTTTCTTAGGAATGTATGAGATGGATCTTAAATCCAAGATGCAGTTAGTGAAATTAGAAATGAGAATCTTCCTTTTTTTTTTTTTTTTGGATTTTGGGTCTCACTCGGCAGTGCTCAGGGAACTACTCCTGGCTCTAGGCTCAGAAATCGCCCCTGCCCCTGACAGGCTCAGGGGACCATATGGGATGCCGGGATTTGAACCACCATCCTTCTGCATGCTAGGCAAACGCCCTACCACTGTGCTATCTCTCCAGGCCGCCTCTTTTTATAAAAAAAAATAAATAAATAAGTAATCACACAGAGATCTGCTGCCCCATCTCTCTAATTCTCTTCTCACCTGGATGAGAATTGCCTTCTGGCAGAATGACCTTTGATTTTACTCTCTCACACTTACAAGGGAAGGATAAACAGTGCCTAAAACACTATCTCAGTTCCTGAAATGCAACAGGACTCAAAAAACAAACCAAAAAAAGGTAGTACTGTTTCATTTTTGAAATGACTTATGAATTAGCCAGTAAGTTGCATATGTTGAGCTACAATTCCATTCTCATCTAAGCATGAAAAGACATAACTAATAATGATCTCAATTTTTCCAAGATGTAAACACTACTGCAAAAGAGAATCAAACGAGGTAGCTACACTCCAGAAGCATGCAGGAACAAGTCAATCTGTCAAATTTTGAAAAGTTGACACATCAGAATCTCTAGATCTGAATAATTATTCCTTTATCTCTTTCTGTGCAATATGATTCAGAGCTTCAATATCATCTTTCAGCAGGGGAATAAGTTGATGTAGCAATTTTATCTTATGATAAATAACTCCATTTTTTCCCCCTGATTTCAGCTCTCCAGTGTTTTCCCTTTTCTATAGAGCAATGATCAGCAAGTCTTCCCTTTGGGCATTTGAGTCTAAGAATCAAATGATTCTCGCAATTAGAATCAATTGCCCAGGAGCCGGAGCAGTAGCACAGCAGTAGGGCATTTGCCTTGCATGTATCTGACCTACGATGGACCTCGGTTCAATCCCCCTGGCGTCCCATATGGTCCCCCAAGCCAGGAGCGATTTCTGAGCACAGAGCCAGGAGTAACCCTTGAACATCACTGGGTGTGGGCCCAAAACAAAACAAAACAAAACAAAACAAAAATCAACAGAATCAAATGCCCGGTATAAAGATATGCTGACTGTAGACCTCTAGGAAAGGACCCCACCAGTCTTCATCACTAGTCCAACCATTATATTCAGTAAGTCTCAAGGACTTTGCTACTTGCTGTGCATTAGCTCATAATGTTCCTAAAATTTTGTTGGAACTCACTTCACCTCACCTAGATAATCCCAACCTCAATAATATCTTCAGAAAGAAGTCTTTCCCAACCCAAGCATGCTTAAACCCACTCAGCCCCATAACTCTGTCCATTACTTCTATTATCCGAGTAAAACATGCAGCACTCTTCAAACCCATTCTTCCTTGTTTAGATGACTGTTCTCTATCCCTTCTATAATGCAGACTTCAGACCAGAGACCCTGACAGTTTTGTTAATAATTATAATAAATAAATAAATAAATAAATAAATAAATAAATAAATAACGTTTACCAGTGTCCAAAGAATATTGCCTGGCACAATGTAGGCAGCCAAAAAATATCAATTGAACAGATAAGCTAAATAAATGCAATGGTGTCTTTAAATGATAAAAAACTCACAGAACCTTTTTATTAATGCTTTTTGCATGGCCAAAAAAAAATCCCCTCCTGAAATTCACCAGGGTATTTTAACAAGGAATTGGAAATCCTAATTATTCGGTTCAGAGTGTTTAATGAAGTTGCTTTCAGCTCATTCAATTGAAAACCCTTTTTTCTCTCAACTTTGCTGATTAAAGAGCCTTAAGCTCTGATAGGCTAGAATAAAAATGAAAGGGATAAAAGCACCTCAACAGACTTTTTTAAAGTCAAAACAGTTTGACTCCATTCTATGATCCCCATTTCCCATGGTTGTATGTATGGCATAAGGTGAAGAATTTGCTGCCTTCTACAACTTGCAGGCAATAACTCCATGTGATTCAAAATGTATGATATATGCATATTATGAGTTTCAAGTTCACTTATTAGTTGAAATACAGAAGACAAATTATTAGCAGATCCCTTTTTAATTGGAGTGTAAGAAAAGGTCATTCAAAGTTAATAAAAAAAATTCAAGATGAAAACAGAATCCATAAAATACTTTGAGAAAAATATAGACAGAACTTTTAAGGACATGGACCTCAGCAATATTTCCAGTGATTCAATACCATCAGCAAAGATAACAAAGCAAAAATAAACAAATGAGGCTATATTAAAGCTGAAAACGTTTTACATGAGCAAAGAAACTGGGACAAAAAATTGAAATATTCCCTACTTACCAAATAGAAGAAAATATTTGCAAACAACACATCAAATAAAGAGCCGATAGGCAAGACGCATAAAGAAGTCACATAATTCAACAAAAGAAATTACCCCATCAAAAATAGAGGAGAGGACATGAGCAGACACTTCCCCAAAGAGAACTTAAATTCAAACAACAGACACATTAAAAAAATGTTTAGTCACTTGTTATCAGAGAAATTCAAATCCAAATGGCAATGGGATGTCATCTCACAACAGAGAATTACATATATAAAAATAACTATAAAAAAAAAAACATTGTTGGAGATGTGGTGAAAAATTAATCCTCATTCACTGTTAGTAGGAATATTCTCTGGTTCAAATTTTTATAAAGTACTATATTGGGACTTTCTTAAAAATGAAAAATAGGGCTTCCATATACACAACATTTCTACTTCTCAGCATATATTCCACAAACATAAGATATTCATTCGAAAGATATAGGCACACCTATGCTTATTGTAATGCTAAGAATAATAACAAGATATGGAAATAGTCCAAATGTCCAATGATAAATGAGTGAATAAGAGTTTGTGAGATGCACATGAATATCTGTATATTCATATACATATATCTGTATATACATATACGCATATACACAGGTTTATGATGAAATACTACTACAGCTTTAAAACAAATGAAATCTTACAGTTTATTGCAACTAGAATGTAGCCGAAGGATTGGAGGGCATCTGTTCAATGAAATAATAAGAGGAAAAAGAACAAATTTCACTCTTCTGTGGTATATAAACAAAACATGGGAATAAACTATATAAAATAAGGACAAACCCTAAGACTTTGACGGAGAACTTCGGTTACCAAGCAGTGGGAGAGGAAAAGGGAGGGCTAGGGATATTGTAGGGACAATGGTAGAGAGAGGCCTGACACTTTGGTGGTGGTAAGAGTGCATTAACTTTCCACATCATGAACATGAAAGTTAACACCACTTGCAAGCATGTTATTGAACTTCAAAAAATAATGATAAAAGCAAACAAGAACATAAATAAAGTGTAAAATGCATTGATAACAAATCATTCTGTGAGCAAAGGCTCAAGCTACCATGGTCAGTGACTCTAAACATGAAATTGACAGGTCAGAGCATGCAGGATTCTGTAGATTCTTACACCAAATCAACCTGTGTGACACTACTCAACCCTTGGAGGGTCTCTGGCATGCCTCTTTTAAGAATGAGAACCATGAGCCAGAGCCGTGAGCCAGTTCAAAGGAGTAGAGAGCATGCTTTGCATGGAGGAGCCCTAGAATTCAGTTTCTGGCATGGCATGACTTTCCAGTAACAACAGAAAGTTAGCTGAAAGTGGCCTGCCCAATAAATGAGAACAGTCTTGCTTTTGCTTAACTAAAGGAATAGCAGCCCTACTAGAGAAATAAATGGCTGTGATTTGCTCATTAAAGTTGCTCCCCATAGTTGTGCCTTTCAAGGAGGTGCCTGTCAGCTGACTTTTAAATCTTCCCCAGCTTAAGAAGAATTCCACCATCTAAACACAGATCACAGAGTATTAGTCTGATAAAATAATTTGGGAGTAACTGCAAGAGTCCACCTCCCTCTTCTTAATGTGTACTCCAGACTCTGAATATGTATAGACCCAGTCAAGAACCACATGGGACAGAGAATAAGAGGTGTAATATCTACCTCTGTAAGGAGGGATACCAGCTATCACCTGATAGCACAAACTCAACTGTCACCAGAACTTCATCTGTCTATCCCTGTGAAATTGAGACCCAGGGTAGATTTTGAAGGTGATATAGAGATCAAAAAAAAAAAAGTTCTTTATTTCAGTTATGGAGAAAATGTAAAATAATATACAGGAACTGGGACAGGAACTAGTTCTTTCAGGAAGATAAATTTACTGGGGAGAAAGTATAGCAGAGGACCAGAGGACCAGTCATGTCAAGAACTAAAATGGTGGAGGAACTGGAAGTGGACCATCTGAGTTTGAGTTCTGTTATGAGAATTTGAAGTCACTGACTGCTGTTGGGTATGATGGCACTTCTGGGAGATTCCTTTTTTTTTTTTTTTCTAGAATGTTTACTGGGTGCTTTCCATTTTTGATGGCATGTTAATTATCTTTGTCTCAGAGGAGGCAGAAAGGAATGAGGAAATGAGTAAGAAGGATTTTAACAGGTGTTTTTTTAATATCTACTCTGTGTAAGTCATTATTGGAAGTACTGTCGACACCATATGGAGCATGAAGGATAAAATCTATGATCTCGTGGAGATAATGTGCTAGTAGGAAAAATAGAAAATCAACCACCTGGAGAACTTACATGCAGTGGTGGAGTGAATTAGAGAAGGCAGAAAGGAATCAACTATGATTGATCAAAAGAGAGACAATTCCAGGCACAGAGCATAACTACTGCTAAGGCTGTGAAGTATGATGAGCCTGAATTGTTCAGGAAACCAAAAGAAAATCAGTTAAGAAACCCAAGAGGAGGGAGAATTGACAGGGGGCAGATAAAGTCAGAAAAAGAAAATAATCAGTTCTATGTTAGGAGAACTGTATTTTAATCTATAAAAAAATCAGATTCCATTACAAGTAAGAAAGGTAGGAACATCATCCCAGTTATATTTTCAGAGACCAATTTTCTGCATTTTAAAGAATAGCTTATAGAATGAAAAAAAAGACACCAACTAGGCAATTGTTTGGTCATGGATATAGCTCAGCCATCGAACAATTGCCTTTCATATATGAAGCCCTGGCACCGCAAAAAAAAAAAAAAAAAAAGGGAGGGGAAGAGAGTAAGAGACAGAGAGATTATTTGCAAAATCTGGGAGGGGAAGAGAGTAAGAGACAGAGAGATTATTTGCAAAATCTGAGGTAAAAGAAAATGGGCTTTAGTCTATTTTATTTTCAAGTTTGTGCTCTTAATCTGTTGGAGTTTTTTAACATATTTTTTTTTCAAATAGATCCAATATGATTTAATTTTAAGTCACATATGGAAGTTGAAGGACAGATAGAAGGTAAGGTGAACATCTAATGAATTATCTGATATGTAGTGTCTGAATGGCTGCTATTGTCCTAGCCAAACTAAAGTCTGCTGTTAATTGGAAGGTGTTGGGTGTGGAGACAGCGTGAAATTTCACTTTCACATGGCAAGTTTTGAATTCCCACTGAATAGTTTGGCAGCACTGTCACGGAATCCATGGGAAATATGAACCTAAAATCTTAAAGAGAAGGCAATATTGGTCAAACTATTGAAGAGTTATTTGCACACAAAAAATACATTTAAAGACAACTCTCAAAGCAGTCTCTACAAAGGCTGAGTGAATAGAAGTCATAGACAAAGAAACCTAAATCTGTCCTGAGACATTCTAAGATCTAGAGGTTGAGTGACAAAGAAGGCAAAGGAAACTGAGAAGTGTCAGGGACCTAAAGTGGAAAGCAAGGAGGATAGGAAAAGAGATTATAAGAGCAAAGAAACCGCATTTTACTCAGTGGCTTTACTAGGAGGCCTGTGGAGATGTGGGTATAATATTGGACATTTTCCCCCCTCATTAAGCACAGTTGGGCCTGTGGCAGAAGGGACTATGTGCATGGTAACACATTTGGGAGCCAGAATGAAAATGAATTCTTGAGTATACATGATAACCTGCTAGTGTTTTGCTAACAAGAGAAAAATAGAGGGTCCTTGGTTCATGAAAAACAGTGGGCCCTTGAAGACAAGACTCTAACTTTGAATAGTTATTTGTATCCATGCCTAATACAATGTTTACAGAAGGGTCTTGGTCTGGTGCTGGCTCTCTTTCCCCTTTCCTAATAGATTGTGGAAGCTAGGAGTTCCCCTAGGAAATCTGCTGCCAAGAGTGATGCTACTAGCAACTACTACTCTGGTCATGAGCCCCAAGAACTCAGACTGGGTAGAGGGATATTGGGCCCCCAAAAAAGTGAGATGTTACACTCTCTATTAGAATAATGCTTGAAGCTAGTAAAAGCCCCTGAGATAATCTTAGGGCCAGATAAGAAAGCTGATATCTCCTAAAATAAGTTCAGAGAGCACATAGAGAGCAGAGAAGATTGTCACTCCACCAATCACTGAGAAAGTAAGAACAGAGCTTGCATATAGAAGAGTGGGCTACCAAGGCTGCTTCTATCAGACACAGAGGGCTGTAGGTTGAGGTTACTGTCCATCAAGATGATCATCCAGAGAACCTGGTAAGATCAGAGGAGTAGCCATTGGTCCAGGAGAGTTGCTAGAAGAGTCCTAAAATAGAATGGGCTAATATAAAACCCCTATGACTTTGAGCAGCTGCAAGAGAGAGCAGGGAGAACACAGAGTTATTATGAGGGGTGTCTTCAGGCCTAAAGCTGCCCCAACCCTGAGAAAGCAGAACAAGCTCTGAGACTTTGTGGAATATTAGAATATTAGATTGCTCCCTCATGACTGACATCCTCCTTGGCTGCTTC